>NC_142377.1:4647500-5000000 GCF_059441005.1 Hippichthys cyanospilos
AGATTATTTCTTATGTTAGGGTATTATTAATAGCAATTGTACAGTGAACATTTGTGTTAGCTTAGGTTGTTGTTATTGCTAGTGGCGACAAGGTTCTTGCTGCCAAGGTTCTGAAATGCTGCTGAATCCACTTTGAAAAGTGGCAGGTTATTTTCTACGTGCAACAAACCCCACCACCATTCTCCTAACCTCTTGAGGTCGAAGTAGCAGCCTTGAAACGGTCATTGAATTGGTCATGATCATTTTGCCTGCTTTGTTTTATCCCCACCCTCAATCCTGTTTTCTTTTCGCTAACTGGTTTGTCAAATTACTGATACTATTTAGCGAAGTGGACTGCTCTTTAGGTGTCGCGCACAAAATACACCTAACTATTCACTATTATATTCTTCTTGCCTTTATCTGTGACGAACTGAAAGTAATGGGCGTATGTCCATCTTGGGCACATGTTGTCCATATTCAACCTGTCATCTGCAGCTGCCGCACACACATCTTTGCTGTATAGAAGTAGATACTAATCATAGAACGTAAACATTTTGCCCCTGACTTTTGTCTTCCGATCTTGCGGTGTTTTTGGCAAATTAATAAAAAACAAAAAAAAGACACTTTCAGGCAGTGTTACTCTCATTTGTAACAGGTAAAATATTACCATTTTATTGTGTGTAATATATTACACTACCACGTTACAGCAAAAAGTAATGCATTGCAGTACCGTATTTTCCGCACTATAAGGCGCATCGGATTATAAGGCGCACCCTCAATTAATGACATACCTTAAAACTCTTTCCATATATAAGGCACACCAATTAATAAGGTGCAATTCCCTCAATTAAAGACATATTTTAAAACTTTTTCAATCACAATATAGTAATACTCAAAGTAATAACAATAATAACTCAAATAATAACTCTAAACTCTCACTAGCATAATAACTCAATGTCAATATGACCAACCTTGTTCCACTGTAAACAAACAAAAGAAACAGGTAAAGCTTACTTTATCAGTTCATTCCCCATCTACGAATCCCAATCTCAATATTGATCCATATTTAAGGCGCACCTGATTATAAGGCGCACCATCAGCTTTTTAAAAAAAATTAAGGCTTTTAGGTGCGCCCTATAGTACGGAAAATACGGGACTTATAAACTGCATAACTCAAAAGAGACCAATTTTTTCCACATATCTGTGTTTGATTAACATTAATTTGAATGTAAAATACGTAATAGTTATGGAAAATACGGTAATTACATTACCTTTGCATTGCTTTACTCCCAACACTGCTTATAAGCAAGGTCGAATTGTACTCTGAAAAAGATGGTACTTTTTGACCTTTTACAATAATAACTGCCTCAAAATACTTCATATTTTACGTCCAGACGCTTAATATCAGCATTGTCACTCACTGCACAACAGAACAAATTTGTTGCGTCTGTGCCATTAGCCCACTTGTGTTTTTGCCCCCAGCATGACAGCGACATCTCAGCGTACACCTACGAGAAGACCCTGGTGATGGAACAACGCTCGCAGATGCTGAAGCAGATCAACCTGACCAAGAACGAGCGTGAGAGGGAGGTAAGAGCGTTCCCGCCCTCACCGCACTCAAAAACGTCGTCGCAAATGGGACTTGACGGCTTCAGCTTGGCATGGCTCGTCTTGATTTGACTTGACGTGACACGACACGTAAAGCGCTGGACCGAAACGTATTTTGGGCTAAAGCGGAGTGATGGGATGCGATATTGCTCTGCATCTTTGCTGTGGAGCGTGACAGCACAATGTCTTGGCACGGGGATGGAATAAATAGATATTGATCTGAGCTTTCTGCTATTATTACCTCCTGCAGGTCAAAACACGGTTGCTTTTTACTTCACTTTTATGAGACACCGCAAGCTAAAACCTGGTGCATGAAAACAAAAGCATCTCTTAGTTCTTGCTTTTTTTTTCATTTTTCTTTATTGCTGTGATATCTTCACAGATCCAAAGCATTACTGACTCATCCCGCGGATCCATTAGGCGCAAGAACCCGGCATCTGTCACCACCCAGCTGAGTGTGACCGAAGAACCGCCGGCGGCCGGCAAGGAAGAGAAGCCTGAGGAGGAGGTAGCACGCTCGCATGGGACAAACTTCTAATCACATTTGTTGAGATATTCTTTTTGATAACCATTTTTTCTTTTTAGCGCGTGGCGTGTATGCAAATGCGGTCGGTCATGAGTCAACCGGAAAATCTCATTTTATTCCACACTTACTAGGGCTGCCACTGCTCAGTGTATTCAAACTTATCAAAGAGCAAAATGAGCAACTCATTAGCGACGTGTGTGCTTTTATATTGAGGATTTGTCCAACAAGAAACGCAGTATTAATCTGTTTGTCCACTTTCGCACCCCCCCCAAAAAAAAAAAAACAGATGCATTTTTGCATGCATTTTTTTGCATTTTTTAAATAGCTTTACACAAATGTACATTACAAAAATACAATACTACAACCACATCTCAATACAACAAAATTATTTCAATTTAGTGGACATTATATTACCTCTTCTTGTATCTGGCGCAATATGATACACACATAGATTTTCGGTAAGCCACAGTTATAGTTGATGTTCTTCACACAAGGTGAAGAATATATTCCCCTGAGTATTATTGTATTTGTATGCATGTGCGTGTTTTAACTCTGCCACACAGATCCATCAATTTGTATTGTTTGTTAGCATTGATTACATCTCTCATATATATATATATATATATATATATATATATATATATATATATATATATATATATATATATATATATATATATATATATATATATATATTAGTTACAGAACCGCATCTGTCTGTCATGCAAGAAGCCGTCACAACATGTCACCGCAATACAGTATAGCTTTTTTTTCTAAAAAATCCGCGAAAGACCGAGGGCGTGAAAATCGAAGCGTGAAGTAGCAAGGGATCACTGTATATGAAATATGAGGCATCACACTACTGTTGCTTTACTTTTATATGACTCTCACCAACATAACTGGAAATATGGATTTGCCATTCTAAATGTTGCTTGTTAACCCTACGTGACTTAATTAACTATTAATTAACTATTAACTATTAAATATTAAATTAAATATTAATTAACTTCACAGCAAACCTCAACCCCTCCCCTCACAATCACCTTTTTGTCATTCCAATCAGCCATGCGTTTGATTGCCCCCTTGTTTATGTTGGGATTTGCTGTTTCGGTTAGCTTTTTGTCTTTTTGTTTGTTCTTTTTATTATTTGTGTTTGTGTCTTAAGTTGCTGTTGAATTGTTTTTTTGTCATTTTAGTTTCTTTTATTTTCTGTTGTGTCGATTTATTTCTTGTAAGGATTTCTGTCCTTTGTATCAATGCAATCCAAGGCAAAATGAACAATTAATTAACTAGTTTGCTTTCTATCACGGTTAAAGAATTGTTTCCAAACACAAAAGCAATTGCAGAAACGAATGCAAAGACTGAGATGTTACACTGCATTGCAGTACCAAAGCGCATTGCTTCCCAAAATGTGAGGTTACCGTACTTATACTGTAAATTCTGTTTTAGTTTCTCTGCTATGCTGTTTAGTAGTCAAGCTATGGAATGACCAGATGATTTTCTTGAACCCCACTTCCTCTCTTTTGTCCCTCTCAAACATTCTGTGACTTTGACCTGCATTCCAACACTCGTGGATTTACATGTATCTCCACCTCCGGCCTCGCAACCATCCGTCCTCCTCCTCATAGTCAAAGTCGGCCTCTCCCCCTGTGTCCCCCCCTGCCCAGGTGCAACTCATCCACGACAACACCACCCCGACCAGCCCCGCGGCCCCCGCCCCTGCGCCGGCCCAGGCCGAGGCGGCCCAGAGCCCCGGGGAGCAGGTTCAGATGACCTGGACGGAGAAGTGCGACGGAGACACCAGCAAGCCGGCCGATGCTGCCGCCACTCCGTGCGGCATCAAGGACATCTTCAACATGAAGCCGTGAGTGCCTCAGGTTTTCTACGCCACGACACCCGCACACATCTTACAGCTAGGAATGTCGACCGAAACTGGGTCCTGAACAAGCTCAGAAAGTGAATTACCATAATTCCCCTAATATAGAACACCGCCTTAAATTTAGGGTCAAATTGTGAATAAGACGCACCGACACTATGGCAACAATGCCTAAACTATAAAAAAAAAAAAAACTGAATAAATCTCATCTTCCTTAACTTCATATTTTCTTGTGGTCATATAAAATTGTAGCACGTTAAGAGCGTATCAAATCTACTATATTGTGAGTGGTCACTGAACGCCACGTCAAGGTATAGTTGAATGCGATCTAAGTCATTGTTTTTTCTTTCCTTCACAATGCAACTTTAGTTCATTTTATCATAAATACCGAAGTGAAACACGTGGACCATCCATGTTTCACCAAGTTCGAGTGTGTTTATGCCAAAAGACCGCAATTAATAAACGAGTCAAATGGAAAACATTTCCGTGTTCTTTAAAAGTAACAACAATAGCTAACATGAGCTGCCGTCAGCTAACAGCTAACTGAGTTCCGTCCTCTTAGCTCGGCCGATATAAAAACGTTAATGAGTGCATCCAAACTGTGGCTGAAGGATAAATCTTCAAATGGTAAAAAAAAAAAAAAAAAGCTCTGAATTTCAAATTACCATTTACAGGACACACCCATACTTTTGGCCTGCATTTTTTGGGGAAAAAAAGTGCATCTTATATTTCAGTAATTCCGGTAGTAACCCAATCAAGGTATATTTCTGCTTTTTTTTTTCTCGTTAAGATTCCAGTTATCATTTCAAGGTACTTATTTACATTTCTTCCATTTTAAAAAGTGTTTGGCTTAAGGAAGGTATATTTAATGGCTGGTATGAAATAAATTAAGTACCTAAGTACTCAATTCTTTGGGTAATTTTTTTTTTACACAAGTAATAAATTATGCCTAATATAGTCAGTTTTTGCCCTTTTAGACTTTCGACGAAAAGTGGCCGCAGTGCCCATTGAACGGTTAAAGTAATTAGGCCCTAAAGTAATTAATTACATTGGTAAGAAATTAATTAGTTACTGACTGTCTCTTTGGTGCTGAAGTATGAAAGTAATTGATTACTTGCGCTACTAAAGTAATTGATTAGTACTTGAGGTATATAAATACTTAAATACCTAAAAAAAAAACAATTACTTTAGTATTGAATTCATTGCGTACCATTCATTTTATATCCTCTTTTAGCCAAGCACAAAAAGTACAGAATTCATGTCTGAACTTGTCAATAATGTACAAATATATCTCTGGGATTGAATGAGTAAAAGAGCAGAGCACCATCATTAATGGTTGTGGAGACATTTTTTCATGTAAATTTCAATTTATGCTGACACAGGCCATACAAAATGACGTTCAATATTCACAAAAGAGAGCAACACTGGTTTCAACATCTTCGCTTTTTTCCAAAGGTCTTGGAGCCACCAGTGATGCAATTAATAAAATGATTAGCCAAAGTGAATGAGCACGCAGTTATCTTTGTGGCTGACAATTCAGTGCATCAAAATATTCAAGCGATCCTTTTTTTTTTTTTTACACAGCTTACTTTAATGTATCGAAAGGTATTTCCACTTGTGGTTCTGTCCAAGGTGTTTTTTTAATCTTGTACTGTCCCAATCCCGTGATTAAAGGTAAAGTGGACTCCCATTCTTATTCCTACTTGGATGAACCATCTGAGTACTAAGTTTTTACTAGAATTTGCACGTGAAGGATACACACTCTATTTTTTTGTGTAACGTAGTCAATTGGTTATTAGATATACAGTACTGCAATTGGCAGTAATAGTTGATTTACTGACTGAAGTAAATATGTATGAATCTGTACCTTTTTTTAAAAATTGTATTTATTTTTTTTACGTAAGAAGTTGAATCACTACTTCTACTTTAACCAGAGTATTTTTTTGAGTATCTGTGCTTCATCTTAAGTGCAGTGTGAGTACTCTTGCTACCTCTGGTTCTGACGTCTACATTTTTTCCCTTCTTGCTCCTGCCGCAGTGAATGGGAGAACTTGTAAGTACTAAAGATTCTTTAAAACTCATTGCGACTCTGACATAACATGAACGGATGAGGACAGTAAAAATTTGAGCGAGTGAGCATCTGTCACCCACCACCCCAGAAGCGGCTGTGTCTCGCCTTGCAAGTCCCGACAACCTTGTCCTGCCTCTGTGCTTCTGCCCAGGAACCAGTCCAACGTGCGACGCATGCACACGGCGCTGCGACTCAATGAGGCCATCATCAAGAAGTCCTCAGAGGCCAAGCTGGTCCTGCTCAACATGCCCGGGCCTCCCAAGAACCGGACGGGTGACGAGAATTGTATCCTTTGCGAAGAGAGGCACGGCACATTCTGCAAAAACGTGCACGTTAGATTAATTGAAGACTCTGTTTTCACTCTAAGTCTAAGGCATGAGTGTTCATCTTTGTTTGCCTATGTGTCCTGTGATTGGCTGGCAACCAGTCCAGGGACCATCTTGCCAAAGTCAGTGTCAATTTTCAACATGGTGGGTGAGGTGATGTAAGGTTGTGGACCCAAATGCAGGGAGGCAGATAGGCGGGGTGTGCTCAAAATAAAGAGCACAACAAATAAGCAAGATCAAAGACTGCAAAAACCCCAGAAATATAGTTTGTAAATTAAACACACTCAAAACTGACCAGACAACAAGAAACACCTGGGAAAGACACAATTGGTGCAGCTCGCTGATTGGCACACACAAAAAAAGCAGGTTAACAAGGAGAGGTGGACACAAACACACTAACTAGACACTGGCACAAGGGGAAACAGAAACTTTAAGTAACATGAACAAAAAAAACAACCAAGCGAGAACATGAAAAGAAATCAAAATCGAACAAAAACCCAGAACAGGAAAGAACGGAAAACCCCGACAGCAACCAACACCACCCACAACATAACAGATTCGGTAGAGTATAATGAGGTCAACATGAAGGGCACAACACTGGGCAGCCATCAATTAATAAATTATGAAAATGCATCAAAAATGGCTACAAATAGATATTAGATTTACATGACTGTATAATAATCAATCATGTATTCTGTAAAGAATAATAAAAATACTCCTAAACCCTTTAAACTATATTAATTGTAGTAGTTGAATGCAGTTTACTTATTTGCCTTGAGATGGTGCTGTTGTATTGGTGATGAGTGCAGAGAGACCTTTTCAGGGTAATTTAATAATTTGTCCATTTTTATTTCACATTTCCAGTGACTCAGGAATCATTTACAGGTCCGCAGAAGCAATATTATTTTTTGGGGGGATTATTTTGAGCAATGTAAATTTAGTTAAGTTTGGGGTGATGCCAAGTGCTTCTTGTGTGATGTCATTGCTAAAGTGCTAACAACGTGCTAACACCGCAAACGTCAGACGCAACAGCCCAAAGTGGCATGTTACATATGTGTTTTTATGTGAGTATGTACAATGTTAGCCGTCTGTTGTTTTGATGTATGTTAGTTCTAAAGTGTAAATTGTTGGTGGGAAGTGTGGATGAAACAGTATCAGACCACAGTAAACATAAATGCAAAAATCTATTGTCTCGTTTGTGGGCAAGCCGGCGTATTAATGAATAATAAAAATGTCTTGCATTTACTAATATTGATACTAATATTTAGTTTAGCACAAAGATGATACCTAATTGCTCTATCTCTATGACTGATGTAGCCAGATGAACAAAGATTGATGAAAAAATAATTTTGGGGTCAATTACAGGAAATTGAATGATTTCCCATCACATGACAAAGTGTAGCTCAGATGGACCATTTTGAGCTTTAAATGGGGGAGTGATAACCTTTATGTCTAGTCTTGTATTTGTCAAAACAATCACCCTGGTTAATTTTAATACCCGGAGCCATGTTAGGAACCTATACAAGGTCAGGTTGTTGACTAGGCACTGCAGTCATGTCTTCTACCCACCGCTTGCCATTGAGTGAAATGCCAGATTGTTATTTTTGGCATATTGTCATTTGATCAAATAAAGAATATTCTGAGTAAAGTCAGGTAGACATGTTCCAACTAGGATATACGCTGTATTTGAGCAAGAAATATTAGAATTCACTACCTTCATTGTCAAGGGGGTTCAGGGGGAAAAAAAAGTCTATATCTATCTATCTATCTATCTATCTATCTATCTATCTATCTATCTATCTATCTATCTATCTATCTATCTATCTATCTATCTATATATATATATATATATATATATATATATATATACAGTCGGCCCCCGGCTTACGAGCACCCTGATTTACGAACAATTCGCCTTACGAGCGTGGATCAGGGAGATTTTTGTCCTCCGCTTACGAACAAACCTCTCGTCTTACGAGCTATTCGACATGCCGGCCATTGAGTATGTATGTATGTATGGAAGGAAGGAGAGAAAATTAGTGAAAAACGGAATGTTGTGAAGACTTTGCAAACTTTATCTGTTAGACATAGCTTCTAAAATTACTAGCAGCGGTAAAGAAAGAAATAAGAGGATGATGTTTTAGTATCTGCGTGATTTGCACCCTGACTGAAAGAGTTACTGTAACACTGTAAGACCAATAGCATATGTATCGCCGTGTTAACTTTGAGCGTTGGACTCTGCCCCCCACTGCTTACACCCAGCTCAAGTCTCGTCGTTTCAAAGGTAAAAGCTATTAAACCATTGTATTTAATATATAATGCAAGTGTACAGCAGATTATGTCACTCAATTTTAATATATGTATACAGTGTGTCGTTATTACCTAAGGCTTCGGCGCGCGTTGCACGCATTCACGAATTAACATGGGTTTGGATTGCCCGCTATACGAGCAATTCGAGATACGAGCGTAGCCGCTGAACGGATTAAGTTCGTAACCCGGGGGCCCACTGTATATATATATATATATATATATATATATATATATATATATATATATATATATATATATATATATATATATATATATATATATATATATATATACACACACACATGATAGTTTAATTAGGACAAACTTACAGGGGTGTTGAGGCTCAGTGATAGAATGATTGTCTTCCAACTCAGATGATGTGGATACCATCATGAAACAAAATAATAAATGATAATAAATAATCAAATAAAACACCTTACAATATACGTTATACCAATATACGTTATACGTTACACCTTTCTATATTTTTTGTAAATGCCTTACTATATATACATGTGTGATGGAAAAATTAACTTCATGAACTTGTAATATTTTTCTGCTCCTCTGGATAGCACACTTGGTTTCAATATTACCACAATCCCCCAAATAGTAGACACCCTTTTTTTTTTCAAAAATGAAGGCCAAATGTACGTGTGTGTGCGTGTCCTATAAACGGTAACTTAAAATGTTGATTTTTTTTTTTTTAATTCAACACAGCTGCATCAAGTTTACTTGACTTTCATCTTGAAATCCCTTAACCGTTCTCAACCAGACATGGAGTTCCTCGAGGTCCTCACTGAAGGTCTCAACCGGGTCCTTCTGGTCCGCGGAGGCGGGCGCGAGGTCATCACTATCTACTCCTGAAAAAGCAGAGCCCTTGTCCCTTCTTCTTCCCTCCAACCTGACCATTATCAATCCCCTCTCCCACTCGCCAGCCCCCTGCTCTTGTGTTATCCCTCTCACCCAACTCACTCAATGCTGCTTCATCTTCATGTCGCCCTCACCGTTTAATGGCGTACCATAATCGACAGGCGGCCAAACCCGGCGTAAGCGCCCTGACGAGCGGAATCGCGCCGAACCAAGTTGTAGACTGGTTTAGTCGCTAGACCTAGATTGGTTCCGTCTTGGTTAGCTGAGCCATGCTTTGGCCGTCCGGCGCATTTGCATGCAAACTTGTCTTTTACGTTTTGATTTGGTGTCGTTTGCATTACCAAAACGTGGGGAGAAAAAAAAAAAAATAAGCAAAGAAGATGTTTAAAAACGATTCCCGTTGTCGGGGCCTTAGACCGCCGCTAAGACCGCCACCAGCCAGGAAAGGGGTCATCACATACGAACTGTGAAATCCACGCGGGCCGCTTTAGCGTTATCCGCCGTCCTTGTATTCTCTTAGTGGCTCTTTGCCCCTTGTAGCCACTCTACGTGCCAAACAACAAAACAAAAGAGGGGAACAAATGTCAGCACCCCCACTTTAAAAATCCAAAAAATGATTAACATCCCTTTGTTTTTTCAATTTGAAAAAACTACAATGGAAACATACCTATGTAATACACAAAGTCAATTGCAATAATCCTTCAAACACATGAATCCTTATAATTTGGTGGATAGATCGCGGTATAGACTGACGGCGTTGGCAAACAAGGTATTCTCACATTGTTTTGTGTGAGATTAAAAAAAAAAATGATCAGCCACTTGTGTTTTGCCAAGTGGCTGGTACGCAAATGACAAGGTTAGCTTACCTTGTAAGACAAACTGTGACTAGCTTGTTAGCAGCAGGCTAGCAGCATGAGACGAGGACGTAAATCAAGGGGCGGGGGATGAACCATCACGACCAGCAGCCCTTTGTGTGGATCCCTGTAAATAATGTACAAGCTCTGATGCTTTGTTGGGTATGAGTGTAGTATTTTGTGACATATTCCAAGAAAAAAAGAGAAAACAATATGAGCAACAGTCCTTCGCTATGAGGGTGCGCTTGAAAACAGTGATTTTAAATTTCTATTTATTTATGGGATAGCCTCCACGCGCGCTGCACCTGCGCTGTTCATGCAGAAGTGTTATTTTTACATCTAGAGAACAAAAAATAGGTATTTATGTTTATAGACAGAGCTTATCGAAAGAGTATATCATTAGCTCGACAACATGTTTATGTCGTGTTTTGCCAAATTTGGATACATAAAACGTGCCATATGATTTAAAGAATCCAAATATATATATACCGAATCAGAGAACAAAGTGTGCTAACTTTATTTCAAAGGAAAAACAAGTAAAGAGGTCTATGTTAATTTTAAAGCATTGGAATGGGAAATAGATGAAAAAACTCTATTCCGAGACAGCTGACAAGAGGACAGCGGCTTCTGTAGCAAGGAAACCCAATTTGTCCACCAGAGAGACTTCTATGCAGTAGACTAACCATTAATGTTTTATATATTGAGAAATATATAGTACATATTGAACACATACATCCGTACATATATACCTACATACATCTTACATCTTACACACACACACACACATATACACATATATATATATATATATATATATATATATATATATATATATATATATATATATATATATATATATGTATATGTATATATATATATATATATATATATATATATATATATATATATATATATATATATATATATATATATATATATATATATATATATATATATATATATATATATATATATATATATATATATATATATATATATATATATATATATATATATAGTATACACACACACACACACACACACATACATATATATACAGAGGTGGAGACTTAATCAGCACTGACAGACTTACAGTCAGTCCATCACCGACGAATGCACATTTTGCCAATCGACTGATTAATGACGGAAATGCCCAAAGTAAACTGCAAATTAAACAATGTCAGAAGTGCAGTTCTCATCCATCGTTGTAATCGTCAGGACTGTCGTGACGTCATATGTCCAGTGCCTGTCTCTGCCCCTTTTTGACTACTTCATTTTATTTCAACTGACTTGTGTGATTGCTAGCTATATTGTTACATTTTTATAGTGCTACTGCAAAATGTCGTATGTCAGCATGGGGCATCCTGGGATTCATTATGGCATGATGATGAGTGACGGCTTTGGGAGGCTCAGTGAGGACATCTACTGGTTGTTTGCAATGCAGTTGGTCACTCTTTCAAGCAACCAATGGCCTGCACTCAATTTGCAATTTGCTGTGGGACAGGAAATGTTTCATGTTTTATAAATTCCCTAACGAAAGACCTTTTTTTTTAAAATTGTAAATTCAACCTCAGCAATGCTTTGTTATACTTATAGTGTATGTGACGGATACACTATAAAGTGATAGCTGGTATAAAGTGATAGCTGACTTGCATCAAATCACAGCCTTTTTAAGCATGTTAATGCCATCCAGGGTACGTGATTGGCAATTGTGCTACACATTTCTCTCAAATGAGAATGCTATACATGACTTCATTCTGTATTTAAAATGCAGAATAACTATGAAATGAGATCTGTCATTAATTTTGAGTGTAGACAGTAAAACTGTTTATATATATATACACACACACATACATATATATATATATATATATATATATATATATATATATATATATATATATATATATATATATATATATATATATATATATATATACATATATATATATATATATATATATATATATATATATATATATATATATATATATATATATATATATATATAATCAGAAGTCAGAAGGAGATCAGCCAGCATAGAAGTAATTGGCAAATTTTGTCCACTAAATTCCTAATGGAATTGTCAAATTTTGCACACTAAATTTTGCCCTCTAGTGGTTGCAATAGCGTGGGCAAAATACACTGACAGTCCGACGATTATGATGTGGTCGAAAAAAAAGCGCCAAATTTAGCTTTCTTGTGATGGTGGTGAGTGGGCAAAAATATACTGACGGACCGACAATGTAATTTTTTTCCGGCTTGAAAAAAATGACAGATTGACGATGATGGAGAGTTGGGCGGGGCTCTGATGAATGACGAATGTCGGACCAGCAAAATACTGTAAGTTGCTCACCTCTGCATATATACATGCATACTTAAATATATATACAGTACACAGCATACAGTACTGTGCATTTGTCTTAAGCCATCACTAGCTTTTTTGTTTTTGCCTTTTTTTTTTAAATCAAATTGCGAGATTACATCAGCAATATATGTGACCTTTTTTGTGTGACACAAGCATAATGACATTAGGCACAGTTTTAACATAAGTGAAAATCGGAATTAAAAAAAAAACAAACAGTGATTCAGTTAAATGTATTGCACATAAGTTGAATACAAATTCTAGTCCTTTGAAAACAAACCACCCTTCATAAACTATAATGTATTGCACTTGTATTGTACTAAGTTAAATACAACTGAATTGTACTTAAATGCAAAGCTGGGCAAACCATCATAATATCAACCCGTCGTTGACCGAACAGACACCTTCGGGAAGTGCTTGCACACTTTTGGCGAGCATTTTATGATGTCAAGTCTCATAAAAAAATTAAAAAATAAAAAATGATGGGATGTAAACCCGCTTCCGGCGGTGCTCAGTCTGTTTAGTCTCTTCGAAGCTTTGCCTCATGAAGTACTCGTCAAAAATGTGGAAGTGCTAGCCAAAATGAGAGTTGCGCCAACGACAATTCGAAATATCGACAGTTTGTACAGATCTGATTTTAAAAGTACTGTACTGGATGATGAGAAAATATAAAATATGTAAGATTATGCACAGTTTGAGTATTTTATTCTGCAAAATTAAGCTACACTTTGGTAGGGTGCGGTTCAAGGTATTTATTTTGACCCTCAAAGTCCCTTGAAGCTAGTGGTTAGCATGTCTGCCTTGCAGTTTTGAAGGTATGCTTTCAAATCTCGGTTCAGGCCTTCCTGTCTTGGGTTTTCCCGAGGGACTCCAATTCTCTGCTACATTTCAAATGATTCAAAATTGCCCTTGAAAATGGACGAATGAGGAAGAAGCCCCAATGCCAAAACTACACCATCTGAGGCTAAAACGACCAAGCTAATGGTGGCATAATACTTTGCGTCTGTACATATACATGATTGTGGTATTAGGTCAAGAAGCGCATTGGTAAGAAACGTGCAATAGCTCAAACGGGGGACTCGTATTGTTCATTTTTCTTAAGGCATCTATTTTGTATAACGTCTTCTGTCGAGTCACCTCGAGTGACTTTATTTGCATTTCTTGGGGGAGGGGAGGGGGAGTGTCACTTGCACTTGTAGTAGAATTATAAATAGATACTTTACATATTTATACATATATACATATATATATATATCTATATCTATACAGTATATGGGAATTCCAAAAGAAATTAGTTTCTAGAGCTAAAACAAACAAGAGAAAAAAAAAAACTTTCTTTTTGGTGTTGCTCGAATGTCCAGGACCATTTGTAGTGAATGCTGCTAGAACTGGTAGATGTCTTTGTACTGTACATTAAGACCGCCAAAACCACAACACCACAAAGTGGTCATTTCAAAAGTGAACAACTAAAAAGGGTATTGACAATACATATCAGCGGTGGCGGTTGACGCTAAGCATTAGAAAAACTACTGATGCAATAGAACATCCTCTTTTAGTTATCAGTGAATTAGTTGTTACATAAACTATTTGGAGATTGCAAAAAAATGGGAATATAATTTATGAATAATTTTGGCTAACAAACAGTAAATAGTTTGGTTGTTTGAAAACGTTTGCCTGCATCAACTGAGCCTTTGAAAAAGTCTGAAAAGGGGAAACACGGGAAGTGTGAACAATCTATTTCAATTTCAAAAAATATATATATAAATATAATTCTCAATGTTTTATAATTGCTGTTTGCATGGTACCATGTGGCGATATTTGTTTTCGTGGTTTTTATAGTGACGCCGCGTGCTAAAGACGACAGTGGAGGGGGAAAGGCTGCCAAACGTCATTTTAGAAAAGAAAATAATTAAAAAACAGTTCACTTTACTGTTACTTGTTCTATTTATTGCTTAAAGTAGTCTTGTGAAAGAGTTATTTCTGTTGCGAGAATTTGGGGTGGTCATTTGTACATATGAATGAATCACTACAGCCACTGTTACTAGTGTTGTCTTTTCTTGTACACTGTTTGATCACTGTGGACTCAAGTCTTAGAGTTTTGTAAGATGATGTGCAATATTATTTATCTATTTGTTTTTGTTATTTATATCAGATCTCTACACTTGCTCTTTTTTTTGTCCTATTTGTCAGTCAGACGCATGGTTCGCTTTCATCCTGAAACGGAGAGACTGCAGCAGCGCTTTAGCGCCTTCTAGTGGCGCTAGCGTGCAGTGCAGATCTCAACGCCACCATCCACTGAAAAGCATGTTTTCTCTTTCTCTGAAACAAAGAGCTTTTTCTTTGAAATTAAGGATGAAAAACAAGCAATTGACCACCAACGTTCCTCTGTTTAGGCGAAAAAAAGAATTGAACTTTTTCAGATGTAGTGAAGTGTGCACATTTTGACTTTTTATGTCTGTCCACTTAACACAAAGAAAATTAAGTGTTGCTTCCTTTTGGATAAAAATCATAACGCAAACTGTGGCGAAACATGCTTTTCGTTGGGAAAACTTTTTTTTTTTCTGTTACCAAATTGTTGTTTTTCATCAGACTAGTTTGTATGTGTGTCTGTGTGTGAGTGCTCGCACGTGCGTGCTCATGTGTTTCGAATTTAAAACCATTTTTTATTACAGTACTTTTTTTTATTTTGATTTTGAAAATTCTATGTCCTGTATTTCCATTTTTATGAACTAAAACACAAACAAAAGTATGTTGTTGGATTTATCGGGGTGGGGGGGGGGGGGGGGGGGGGGGGGGGGGGGGACAAGACATCAACCCTAATATCATTTTGATTGGAGCAATGATTTTGTTTTACTGTCCAGTGACAAGCATTAATTTGCAAATAATTGTTTTTCAGTCCAAATTTATGTCGCGATGTGGACAAAGCTCACAACATGTGCATGTTTGGAATGCAATTTGGATAAAAATCCGATTGGAATACATATTTTGATGCAAATTTTGAGGTCTTTTTGTTTTTTATTGATGTGTCGTCAGTTGGCAGTGCAAGTCATTGTTGTCCAATGAAAAGCATGTATTTCCAAACACTTTTTTTGTTTTTGCTTAATCAATGTGATCAATACAGTATTTTAAACTGGATCAAGATGGACCCCCATTAAACCCGTGCCCACCGCACACAAACTGCTTTGTTTTGAAAAGATCTCATATACTTTGATTTCCTCCTTGCCAAAATACAAAGATTTCCTAACACGCAGAGTTCGTAGTGCTCAAAAATATTCATCCATTACTCCACAAAACCTTTCATCCTACCTCACCCTCCCCTCCTCCCCAACCTCCAGCTATGTATTTTAAATGTGACTGCAGCATCATTCTCAAAATTAATCCAAGAATATAAAACCTGCGCTTCCAACGCCGGGAGCGGCTCTGCTCGGACACTGCCCAAACAGTCCGTTTTGGAACCAGCGCGCACACCCCACACTGACCCAACCTACCCCAATTCCACCCCAAGCAACTAACTGTAGCATGACACACACACACACACACACACAAAAAAGCTGCCTGTGATCATTCCTCAAGTCTCCATCCTTAAATGGATGTCAAGGGCTCCGATTGAACACGAGTGAGCAGGTACGGGAGCAAAACAAAAAAAACAACACACCCCATATTGTGGAAAAGAGGTCACTCCTAATGTTGTGACAATATACATGTGACTTGAGTACATTACTAAAAAGAAAAAAAAAAAAAAAGCTGTAGCCATGTGCTGCGAGCAGAGCCGCTCTCCAATCACATTGTAAGCATTGTGTGCATGCATGTATGAACATGATTAATATAATTGAGTTTTTGTGCCCTCAAACGTGTTTTTTTCCCCTCTTTTTTGGGGGGTCACGCACTATTTCCCACCACTCCTCGCTTTCTTTTATCACTGGAAGAGTTTCCAAATTATTATTATTGTTATTATTAGAGTACAGAATTCTATTTTTCATGTATTATCTTGAGACAATGACTACCAAAGTATATTTAACTATATATATATATATATATATATATATATATATATATATGTATATATATATATATATATATATATATATATATATATATATATATATATATATATATATATATATATATATATCATGAACATGTTGTGCAAATTTGGGGAGAATCTGTAGCCACAAGTTGAACAAGAAACATGCCAAAAGAGTAAAGCCCATTTTATGATTTGAGAAAATACATGTGCAGCTAGACCAAGGGTGTCAAACATATGGCCCACCGGCCACAAATCCAACTCACAAGGAGGTTTGATCTGGTCCGCAAGATGATTTTGGGAAAGATTAAGAAAATAAATAAAAAATAGGACCAAACCCATTTGTATGGTGTCCATAATCCTTCGACAAAATTCTTACTTTCTTTAGCAATGCTCAGATGAGCACTGCAACTTCGCCACACTCACGTGAAATAGTTTGCTGATCATTTCAGGGACCACCACACTAGTGTTCACCTTAGCTCCTGGCTTCGTCATGCTACTGCTCAATGCAGATGAAATCATTTGATCACACATTTGCCTTTGGTCCGTTTTGTATGATAAACAACCATTGTTGATTTGTTTTTAATTTGATTTATTTACAGCTCAGCAGTTAGCACACAGGGCTTCCATGTTTGACTTGACATCATGACTTAGCCACCCAGTGTCCAAAAACCCTCCCCCCACAATTTTATTGTTTAATCTTTGGAATTCAATGCATGCCTTAAAAAAATTGTACAACCACGTTTTGATTGAGGCGTTTTCTTTCCACTGAATATTTGTTTTATTGTATTTGATTTTCTACAGTATATAAAATAGTGTATTTTATGTAGAAATGGGAGGGAAAAAAACAATTATTCCCCATTCAAATCAAGCAATTTAAGGAAAATTAATATATTGACATGTATAAGAGACTAAAAATCAACTTATTTTACTTATCTTTGTATAAACATATCCAACAACAATTCTTAAAAGTGACTGCCGCTATCCTGCTTGGAATTTGGGACCAGATTGGCACGTAGGAAATATCTACATATTACTTGACACATTTTTTTTTCCCTTCAGTTTTATATACGTAGCATGATTCTCCCAGTCTGGCCAACTTAATACATTTTTCTTCATGATGCGCATGTGCTTAATTGAGTTTGACACCTCTGATCTAGACAAAAGAGAAACGCTAAATTATTTGTGCTTTATAAACAAGACAATCCCTGCCTAATTTGATGAAATCAATTTCAATATTTATGTCATTTCATGTGAAGCCGTACACTACAAAGTGTCGTTACATTGAGTTACGCAATGTTCCAATTTATACAGGCAGCAGCAGCAGCAGCAGCAGATCACGACTTGATCAACCTCACGCATAGCCAAACTCACTTTTATTTTTAAAATTAACCAGTAACGTAATATGTCAAAATTATGCTGAATATTTCCTAGGCTTGTCCTGAGAGTAAAATTGCAAATTTAACATCCAATTTACTGTTTCCATAAAATGTCAACTTTGGGCACCACGATGCCAAAAATCCTAACCTTGTTCTCAATTAACAGGAGTCGTGGGAACAACTTTGTATGGCTACCAGAAACTTTACTGCAGGTTGTCAAAAAGTACTGCAAACATGCACGTCACAAGTTCACAACTGCGAAAGGTTTTTCCACAGTGAATTTTTCGTCATTGCGTTGTATTGATCCTTTCAGTTTTGTGGGGTGAAATGTGTTTTGCAGATGTGCTGGGGGCGGGAGGGCTGGTGGTGAGAGTGGGCTACGTGTAAATAAATTAAATAGTTAGTGTGGGAGTGTTTATTTTTTGTGTCTGTGTAAGTTAAATACCGTATTCTAAGGTTTGAAAAAAAAAATAGAAAAAAGTCAACATATATATTCTCTATTGTGTTTCATGGTACATTATATTAAAAAAAAAAAGAAAATAGTAGTTTTATCTTACATTTCAAATGCTTCTATCTCTATGGCTTCTGGCTATGATACCCATTCTATTTTATAGATTTGTCAGCACAAAATGCAATAAACCAATACCAT
The DNA here is from genome assembly GCF_059441005.1 of Hippichthys cyanospilos. Taxonomy (NCBI): domain Eukaryota; kingdom Metazoa; phylum Chordata; class Actinopteri; order Syngnathiformes; family Syngnathidae; genus Hippichthys; species Hippichthys cyanospilos. Next base: position 4,666,338 of record NC_142377.1, read on the forward strand.
TTTATTACAGCAGTTGTGTGGTGATTTTTTTTTTTTTAATCAACTCTTAAAAAGCAGGAGGAACAGTCTATGAACAAACATTCACATAAGTGGAAAAGACCGCAAAATCACCCTTACACCAACAGAACATGGACTTCAAACATGGGTTACAAATATTGACAAGATTTTAAAAAAAAACAAAAAAAAAAAACAACAAAAGGTTAAAAAAAAAAACGTCTTGAATACTCAATATTGTCGGGGATACATCTGTGCCATCGAGCCCATGTTGGCTGCTGGTCGAACTGGTGGAAGCTGCTGTTGTTGAAGGTTCAGTTGGGACTGGTGGTGCATTTGTTGTTGCTGTGGTTGTTGCTGTTGAGATGCCAAGTTGGCGGAATTCACTAGGTGGTTGAGAGCCGGTCCACTCTGGATGAGAGTGTCCAGAGCTTTCTGGACACTCGGGTTATCAAAATTGATACCGCCAGTGGCGTTGGCGGCTCTCGGACCACCTGCGGTGGCGGCGGCAGACGAGTTGCGGCCTATTGAGGAGCCGTAGCCTTGAGAAGCCACTCCGCCGGGGCGCGCCGAGCTGTAGTCCTGAGACTGTGCGGTGGTGGCAGAGGAGGAGCCTGAAGCGCTCGAGCTGCTCTTAAACAGACTAAGGATCTTGGCCTGAAGCTCCTGGTTAGGGGTGGTCTGCGTGCTTAGAGGAGTCGACAGTGGTGCCATTTGGCCAGACTGGGCCGCCATGTGGCCAGACTGGGTGGCCATGTGGCCCGACTGTGCCGTCATGTGGCCCGACTGTGCCGTCATGTGGCCCGACTGTGCCGTCATGTGGCCCGACTGTGCCGTCATGTGGCCCGACTGTGCCGTCATGTGGCCCGAATGTGCCGTCATGTGGCCCGAATGTGCAGTCATGTGGCCCGACTGTGCCGCCATGTGGCCCGACTGTGCCGCCATGTGGCCCGACTGTGCCGCCATGTGGCCCGATTGTGCCGTCATGTGGCTCGATTGTGCCGTCATGGGGCTGGACTGAACCACCATGGTGCTTGACTGCTGTGGTGCCATGAGACCAGATTGAGGCGCCATGAGCCCCGAATGCGGGGCCATGTGACTGGCTTGCTGCGGCACTGGGCGGCCAGAAAGAGCCGTAGGCAGTGCTGCCACCACACCCGCAACAGGCAGTCCCAGAGCTGAGGGCTGCTGGTCAGCGGTGACGGGAAGGGCTGCAACTGTCCGGAAAGACGGGTTACCAAGTTAGCATGTTAGGACAACCATGGTGCTTGCTGCAGCGACACGTGGTTTATTGATCGGTTGTACCTGCGTGAGGATCCGCGGGATTTCGTGTCAATCGTGCTCGCTTGTCACTGAGGTAAGCAATCAGACCGTCCAATTCCTCTGGCGTCAAAAACCTGCTCGATGACAACAACAAAAAAAGTTTCAGCTCTTATGGGCCAAAGGCAAGGTGCGTTCCGTACTTCACTGAGGGGGCTGCCATCACGAAGCCACGGTGCAATTGACTAAATAATTGAAAGACTGTTAGGAAAGTCAAAACCCAGATTGTACTTCAATGGGGGCATCCCTCACAGCAAACCAAAGAAAAATACTGCAAAAGATAGAGCGTAATCATCTATGTACTTGCACATATACGCATCTTCACCATTTGTAGGTTTTGTGCTTTGACTATGGCAACATCTGGTGGAACCTGTACCTTGTACCTTCCTTATACCGCCTATACAGGAGGTAGTACAGTGGGCCCCCGTGTTACAAGATTAATCCGTTCAGCGGTTAGGGTCGTAAGGCGAATTGGCCAAAAGACGGGCAACCCAAACCTATGTTAAATAGCTAATGTGTTTAGAACCCCAGGTAAAAACATCAAAATTGTACATACATATTAAAAATTGCTACCAAAATAGTAAGTTCTACATATATATATATTATATATATATATGTATACATATATATACATATACATATATATAATATACATGTATACAATCAGAAAATATCATAAATAAAAAAAATATAGAAAGGATTTATTTACCTTTGAGTGGCGCTTGTTATGCCCATATTCCCTAGTAAGGGTAGCTTACTAGCACAGGGGTGGCCAAGTTCGGTCCTCAAGAGCCACAATCCAGCCTGTTTTCATTGTGTCTCTTCAACTAACACACCTGATTCAAATGATTAGCTCATCAGCATGCTTTGCACAATCCTGATAACGACGCTGATTTGACTCAGGTGTGTTGGTTGAAGAGATACATTGAAAACAGTCTGGATTGTGGCTCTTGAGGACCGAACTTGGCCACCCCTGTACTAGCAGCTAGCTTTGTATTTCTTGGTTATCTCCAACTTCGTTTCCATGACGTTTCATCATTTTATTTCTCTCTCTAGCATCACTAGCAATCTTGGGACCCATGGCTAACCCTTTAAACTTTGAATAAAGCAGTAAAATGCACTATCAATATGGTTTTGTAACCACTCACAATCGAACAAAGCTTTACCGTTACGTCATTTTGAAACAAGTGAAGCCGACCAATAGCAGACCACCATCCCCGTGAGGAGACGCCGACCAAAAGCAGACCGGCATTGTTGTCATACGTTGCATTGAAGCAGTTAGACGGCAATAGTAAACAAGTGCAATTACCTAAAAACGCCAGCAAATGGTGGCAAAACAACAAATACAGCCAAACCCCTTGCATCATGACAGTTATTTTAGACACATAACCGGGAAAATGTCATAAAAAGGGGATAAAAAACTTCCACTTCGCAACATGAAAATGATGTAAATCACGGACATTGTAACACGGGGGTCCACTGTATATATTACACATATACCTGTTATAAAACTCCTATATACATGTATTGTTGTCGGTCATTTGTTTGTTGGTCACATATGACTCACAAATAAACTAAGAAAAAAATCAAGTTTGTCACAGACAGACAAAAAAAAATTAAAATTCACACTGGTATGAATAATTTTGAAGAAAGTGTACATGCAGTACAGTGAAAAGCACATCCGCCTCACAGTTAAAAGAGACCCGAGTTCGAATCCACCATGCTTCGGCCTTCCTGTGTGGGGTTTGCATGTTCTCTCTGAGATTAAATTGTCCTGTGGTGTGATTGGGTGCGTGAATGGTTGTTCGGGGTGTCCCTCGCCTTTGGCCTGAAGCCGGCTTATGGAAGTGACAATCACCCTCTTCAAATCAAGATTGAGTGTCCTGCTAGACACGCGATTGGCTGGACCATCGACCCGTGAGAGCAGGAGTTTTAATCTACTCCCGCCTCAACTCCTGCCTTCTTAGACCAAGAGGGAAGATCCGGTCTCAATCGTAAAACACAGACTGTTGATAGAGCCAAGGGAGAGGAGTAGAGACCTTCACTGGACCGTGGGAAATCTCTTATTTTTCTTTTATAATAAAACGCCATTTCAAGTGTAAACGCTATTCGTTATCATGTTTGATTATTGACAACTTTGACTTTAATTCGACTTCCGGGTGCCGCTAATATGACTGTGACTGCCGCGAGACTTCAAAGGATGGAAAGGGGTAACTGTGAGTTCCTGTATAAGCTTTAATAATGTAAGATTTAAGCATAATTATGTACTGCCGTAATATTTGTCTTAAATATGTATAGTTTGAAGACGGTACACATTTAAAAATCCCCCCCCCCCCCCCCCCCATTTCCGTGGGGGTGGGTGGCCCGCTACTTCGCAGTTATGACTTATCGCAGGGGGGGGGGGGGGGGGGGGGGGGGGGGTTATCGGGTTATAATTGTGTGGTTATCGGCCTCCTCAACTACTGATAATCAGAACTAGGCCTGAAAAAAAAAAAACTCGTGTGAATGTATACCCCGGCAATTCAATTTTCAATTTCTGACCAATCAAGTTTAATTTCTGACACACAAAATCTCTCAACACACACGAATGTTTAGCAGAACAGTGGTTATAAATCACAGAATAATTATTTTTTTGTTTACCTGTTCTCTGCAAGCAGCGTGATGGACGTTAGCACAGAGACAGGATGGCTCTCACGGTCAGGCTCACGCAGCAGCACGTCGTCAGCCATTTTGGCGGCCTTACGAACCATTTCCTCGCGCTCCTTCTCACGGGTCTCCATCTTGTAAGTGTCATAATTGTGCCCGATCAGCATCATGGCATCCTGCATCGGCATGTTCCGGTGTTCTGGTAATGGTCAAAGGAGACATGCAGTTTTCAACTGCCCCAAAAATTCAAACAATTACGAGGGATGTTGATAACATACCTCATATGATTCATGAAAAAAAATCCCACTGGCTAAAGAATAATCCCATACTTTAAATCCTATTTTGTTCAAATTTGCTTGTTTTGAGGTGTGGGTCTTGACGTGTGCAAATGAGCTTCAGAGAGAGGGGTGTGCCAATAAGAATATGATTCTATTATAAAAGACATCTAGGTAAGACATTTCCAACGGTCTGGTGAAGGTCTGCTCCTCTCTCCCTCTCTGCCTGCACAATGTGTGTGTGCCTACTGCTGTGGGTGCGAAAGTGCCTTTGGGGCGAGAGCTGGGGCGGGAGTAGATTCAAACCCCACAGCCGTATAGCTCATGAAGCACACCCCAGCTCTGTTGTTTACAACAGACATGCAGGAGGCAGAGACGTTCGAGGAGCAAAGACGGCGTTTCCCAGACAGTTGGAAACCTCTTGCCTAGATTTCGTTTACAATAAAATGGTATTAATAAACAATAAAATAAAATGGTAAAGAGTAAACTCTCCATTGTAATCATCTTTGATCATATACAGATTAGACTTTAATTCGACGTCTGGGCCGCGACTAATATGACTGCAGCTGCGCGAGACTTCAAAAGAAAGGGCTTCTTCCGTCGGCGGGCGGCAATCCAGATTGCTAAAGCAGCTTCCATACGGACGACCGTTTTATTACAAGCCGTCACAACTGGCTTCGCTGAATTGCCAAAGATGATGGAAGCTGTCTTATAATGTTCGCCTCGTCCTCGATGTAGCAAACGGTTGATTCTTTCACTCCCAAATGGCGGGCAACGGCCGCCTAACTTCTCCTTTCGAGAAGTATCACCACTCAGCAATTGTCATCATTTTTTGATGCCGTTTAGGCTCAGAACAAGCCTTCGTGGGAGCAGCACGCTTGGGGGCTATTGCATAAGTTCAAGACGTAATAAAAAAAAACCCTTGAAGTCGTGAATATGCATAATGGAAAAAACATCGGCGATGTGGTGAATCCGCGTAATGGAAAAAAAAATCCGCGATGTGACGAATCCTCGATAGTGGAACCGCGAAGTAGCGAGGGTTCACTGTATACTAAATGCAGGTTTATTTCTTTTGATTTTGATGGACATTCCAACTTTTAACAATGGAGGATATAGCTACATGTTGGAAAGCCCACATTATTTAAATTAAGAGTGCCCAAACTTTTATTAGAGCTCAGTGCAAGATCTACTATTCCAGCAGCCCACCTCCAGCGATTTACCAGGGGGTGGTAGGGCACCCCAAAATGTTTGTGAGGCACTATTGTTGACATCCCAATAACCAGTGATGCAAAAACACAAAAATATAAGAAATTGATATTTCACAGTGATATTACCAAACAATGTTAAGTGATATAGTTTAGTGAACTCCATGAATGAAAATACACATCTGGGCAGTGTGACTCACATGTTCAGACTTTGTCAAACTGCAGAGACAGGTAGAGTCTGATTTGCTGAGCTTACTTAGGCTTGCAGTACTCATTGCAGGCAGGGAACAATAAAATGATGGAGGCAGGATACACACTTACCAAGGAGTAACTACGAGATGAGATTTTTCTTTCCGTTTTATTTATTTATTTATTTTAAAGCTTGTGAGTAATCATAACGCAAAATAAAGACCAACAAAATACTGATGGCACATAACTGATATTGACATCAGAATGCTAACATTTATATGTTTGAGATCCCTTTTTTCTGGTAACAATAAATATTCTAATTTCTAGAAACGACATGGAGTTATTTGTGTCTCAATGCGGGTGGTCACTGAACATGTTTTCTTTGCACATAATGTTGGAACGGTATTAGAGATCCCCACCTAACAGAGACTCTGCTACATTGAAATCGGAGTATTTTCTGTTCTAAATATAGCATATTTAAGTTACCTTGAGGTGTGCCAAACAGGATGTTGACGGTGCAGGAACGGTGCACCTGGTGCTGCTGGGTAATTATGATTGCGAAGGGAGTGCGTGCACGGCCCACATCCTCCAGCGCCTGAGTCAGGGACACCTCAGTGTTGAGGAAGATCAAGTCCACCACCATGCCCAAGTCATGGACTTTGCGCCCAACAGTCTCAGCATACTCTCGGCTGTTAGTTTGAGCAAACACAGATACACATACACATACACACACACACGCGCACACACACACACACACGCACACACACACACACACACACACACACACACACACACACACAGAGGCCACACAAAGTGGGGAGAAAATTAAAACACGATTGATGAGTTTTAAAACTTGATTTGAAGTGATGTTCACCGAGAGAAGAGCGCTGCCTTACTTCTGTGCCTTGTTGACGACAATCACGGAGCAGTCAACAGGGCGTTCCGTTTCATGCCGGCGCTGCAGCTCTTCATAGTACTGTCGATAAAGTTCGTTACGTCGTCGCTCCTCAGGGCGAATGCTGTCATCTGTCGGTGATGACAGAGGCTAGCATTTAATGTTTTCACACTTTAAGAATGTCCAATATTTGAAAAGGTTAAAAATATTTAAAGAGGTTCCTCCCTCTCAATAACCCCCCCCCCCCCCCCCCCCCCCCCTTTTCTGCATGTCAGGCCACTCTGTGCATTCTGCCCATTTCTAATTTCTTGCTTATTCTACACTCTCACACCAGTCGCACCCATGTAGAGGAAAAAGGCTTGAAGTGAGCTTATGATGACAGGAGCAAGACAGGAGCAATTCGCAACTCCCCTACACATCCCCGTACGTGCAAGAGAAAATATACACCGATCTCAAAGTCAAAGTCAAATTCAAGTTTATTGTCAATTTCTTCACATGTGCTTAACATACAAAGGAATCGAAATTGCGTTTCTCACTATTCTCTGCGTTTTACATGTACAATAACAAAGTGCAGGTGCGCAAGACGAGACAAACCTAAAAACTAGATATTTATCTATAGTAATGTAAAGTGCAGTATGTGTGATTTACTTTGCCTAGTGTTACTAAACTAACAACTAAAACTAAAAACTAAATACGAAAAACCAGGTATGGCAAGAGTACCCCAAGAGAAAACATAAGTAGAAGCATATGACAGGACAATCCAACAGTACGAGACAAAGCAGGACAACTCTGGCTGTGGTTGTCCCAGTTGTGTGCATTTGAGGTAGTTGTTATAGTTCTAAGTGTAATCGCTAGTGCAATAGAAGTATAATTATAAATAAACATGGCAGCAGCAAGTCTGTGCAAATTTTTATAAGTGCATGAGTAAAGTTTGAGTTTAGGTGGGGGGCCAGCTAGGTGTTTCTTCTGGCTGAGGCTGAATGTGAGAGAGAGGAGTGGAGAGAGAGAGAGTTCAGCAGTTTCACGGGACTGCTTTTCACTGTCATATATAGTGGATTCCTTTAGGTGAATATCGGCTTTGAATATTGGTCATCGGCCCCCTTGAACAGATATTTACTATCAATAGTGTTTTTAAGCGATTTCAAGTGTATTTTTAAAATTCTCTCGAATTGTCTGTGTGCTCAAGCTGGTGCTCAACTGATGGTAAGAGCAAGCTGACGGTAGTTCAACATGGCTTGCTTTTCTGTGTCAAACTATCAGGGTACTCGGCACACGGACACTCGCGCTAAACAGTTAGCAAGTAAACAAAACACTAGTTACACTAACATCACACCATTTGAGCATAGTCCGATAATTGTTTTTATAGTTAATTTGCCACACCCACTCAAACGAATGACCATAATTGGACAATTGGCCTTGAAGGCGGTAGATTATATTAAACATTTTCTTTTTAGGGCTACCTTGTTTCAATGGTCATCCTCAGAAAAAAGAAAGTTTAATTATAATTGACACCTGACCCTCAACCCGCAATTTTGGTCAGCGATAGTAGCTAGAGCTCAAATATTGCCTCGGTGGATTACAATATGGCAAACGTCAAACCTATTTTAGGAGTCTCCAAAGAGTTGGGGCTTAAATTCTATTAATTGAAAGAAAATGATGTTTTACCTTCATCACGCCTCCCATTCCATGGGTCTTTGTATGGGTCCCTGTACAGATCATCCTTTCTTCTGGCATAGTAGTCGTCGGCAGGGTTTGCACCACGGTAGTAACGGTCATATTCCTCTCTGCTGCATTAAAAAATTTGGAAGGATTCAACCAAGTATTTATGGAGCTCCAACTGCAATGTGTAGGACTTACTTGTAGGCAGGATCTCGCGGTGTACCTCTTAGGTCCTTGTCTCTGTTTTCAGACCCGCGGTAGCGGTACTCATGGTCGCGTGAGTGGCTTCCCGATCTTGTTTCTCTGCCAGAGTCTCTGGCAGGGTCCCTCCCATCACGTTCTCGGGATTCACGTGCATCGCGATCTCGATTATCACGGGGGAACACCGGTGAGCGGGACCGAGGCCGGGGATCCTTGGCATCCCCATAACCACCATACGGCCTGAGTTGGAAGGAAAAAGCAGTGAGATGATCCATTCTCAAACTTTTTTTTTTAAATCATATAATTGGCACTTAAAACACAGTATGTAATACAAGTAAATAAGCACAAATAAATGCAATTAAGAAGACTCCAGCGCAACATGTGGATCTTGCTCCAAATGAAGATCTTGATTCCAGAATCAAAAATACCCATTTTGAGTGTTTACTCAGCTTATTAGAGTGCCGTTTCCCCGAAAGTCACATCATGCTGTAAATAAGCAGTCACGCATTAAGATTTAAAAAAAAGAAAGAAAAAAGGTTGAATACGCACAGCTTGCTTGTTTATCGAAAAACCAACACTCGTCAGTGTGCACGAGGTGTGTGAAACGTACCAGAAATTAGGTCACGGTAAAACCCAATCTATAAACTACAAGAAGTCCCTTTGATGTGTGTCAGAGGATCGCTTAGTCAGCATATATACAATGAGTCCCGCGGCGCTTTGTTTCACACGCAATGAGGCAACTGAGCATCCAACAGTTTCCAGCTGAGAAGAGAAATGTCACGGCGGAGCATACTTCCGACAAACCTGAGACAATGCGAATTCTCAATGTCACCAGGGCGACCCATTTTCAAGACAAGCACCTTAGGAAGACTGTTGATGGACCTGCGGTTGATGCCCTAAGTACTATATCCTTCCAGGGCGGCATAAAGGTATGCATAGAGGCCAAGTATGTGCATCAAAACTCCAGGGGTTGGAAAAGGGGGAAACTTGTAGTTCAGTGAAAAAAAATACGTTGATAAAAGCTGTGCAAATGCAAATTTACTTCCTCGATGTGTCATTAGCAAACCCTTGCTAAACTTGTTTTAGTGAAAGCTCATTTTGAGAGATAAACACATTTTTTGGCACAGAATCTTCACTTGTATTTGATTTTAATTATTGGCAAAAGTTGGCTCTACCAGAGATACATACACATTTTCCTTTAAAACATGTTAATTCAAAAATTGTCTAAGTGGTTCCCATCACAGATGCCTATTAGTAAGGCAGGCTGAACAAACCCACGGTTATGTAAAATAAAAATACTTCATACCACCATGGTTTTAATGTACACAGGAGGACCTTGATTAAGACAGTTCTTTTCACGGGAACACTGAATACCCCAAATTTATTCAGAGGTTCGAGAAATGGAAGTCAATCACAGCAGTACAAGTCATGTTTGTATCAAAAAATAAGACTAGAAAAAAAAAATTGTTTCTGTGCATGGACTCATTCTTGTGCATTCTTGTGCCCCATGTCTGCATTTTCTTATATGTGCTACTCCCATCAGTCAACCCACCCGAAAACAGAACAAACTACACACTGTATGCAAATTGCTGAATGCAGCAAATGCAAACTAAATAAATCAATTTGTAATACAAGAATGGTCAGTTGGGAATTTAACTCAATGAAGTAAAGAGAAATTCCATTCATAGGAAATGAGCAACTTAACACAGTGACAAATCGAAACTAATGACAAAAACAACTTTTCAGGGATGCGACTACCAATACCATGCCCCAGCATAAGGGCAATAGCATTTTTATTGACAAGTCCTTACTCCACATAACGACAGCTAATATCCATGTTAATCCTCTTATGTCTTTACTGAAATTTTTGCAGTTCTGTATATACATTTATGAGATGTATATTCATGCTTACTAATGCTTTGTTGGTCTTTTCCCAAAAAGTATAGCTCCTAATTCTGTTCTTGTACATTTTTTTTTTTTAAATATAAAGGCTCAATGTCTAGATATACTGACAAAATCATGTAACCAATTGTTACAAAAAAAATACAAAAACAAAGGGTGTGAGCGTGTTGGGTGGGCTGCATTGGCATGATAAAAAGTTTACAAATGTAAATACATGTTTTAGCATCTCAGCATTGTAGAGGCACTACACTTTTCAGACATACTGCAATGTAACTCATTGAAAATTCAACGCTCATAAGGAAACACTGATGTAAAAGGAATTTAAAAGCAAAAATATGATGACAAAAACTCTCCCTTGCTTCCTTTCACACTCCAAAAACATGCATGGCAGGTGTATTGAATACTCTACATCAGTGGTCCCCAACCTTTTTATCACCATGGACCGGTCTACCCCTTAAGATTTATATTGCGGGGGGGGCTGCTCTAAAAACCACATCATCCTTCTCACTATGTATGTTATATCAAAAGGGGTCAAAAAAACAAAGATCAAGCACAAACGTATGAACTGTTAAACTAAATCATCTCCAAAACATTATTTCGGGTGCAGCCCACGCGGCCCGGTACCAGTTGATCCGGTCCGCGGACCGTTGGTTGGGGACCACTATTCTAAATCACCAATGTTGTGCCCGTGAGTACCAGGTATCCCTCAAGGATGACAAGTACCCTGCAGGCCTATTCTGCAAATAGCTAACAAGACATAGAACATTGGTGATTTTCTATGAATTTTTCTCAACATTTACAACAGTGGTTCCTTAATTATAGTGAACAATCATTAACATGATTGGTGTCTTCACATAAACTGATAGCCCTTCGTATTACTCAGTACCAAAGTAGCAGCTAAATTGTCCTTAGGTTGTGATTGTGTGTGTGAATGGTTGTTTGCAATTGGCTGGCAACTAGTTAAGGGCGTCGCCTGCTTACTGGTCAAATTCTGCTGGAATAGGAACCAGCAAGCCAGCAATCTTAATGAAGATAAGCTGTTATAGAAAATGGAATGATTACAAAAAAAAAGCACAGAATTCTGAGGAAAAGAAAAACATTTGGGATGGTGCAGCAACACACCCTTTAAAACCCTTTTAGCCAGTGAATACAGCCAACTAACATTTACGAAATATTAATCTTAACCTGCAGCAGCATTTAAACATGCCATTGTAGTCAAATTTTTTTAAAAGAGCTGTCATGTTTGAAAGGAAAAGCCTTGTGTGACCTCATGACATTTTCCACAAAGGTTAAAGAAAGGCGGTATAAGTTAGGAAGCAAGCGAGTAACAAAAAAAAAAAAAAAAAAGTATGGATGGGCAATACTCCTCGACACATTTTATAGATGGCAAAGCTCTAAATTTTCTGTCAACAAAAACTAACAGTAGTGCACATAATGCTGCATCTGAATTGGTATTTTTTTTCCAAGTATTTTTTTTATTTTGATCGAGTGTGAATTGGACTGACAGCTGACATCTTGATTCTACTTCATCCAGATTCAATTCTAAAATATGTATTAATCAACTTGTGATAAGAACCATCCATTTAAATACGAGTACAAAGAAAATAAGAGGCTAAGGAAAAAAAAATGTGAATATGAATAAATTGTGACATTGCCTTACAGGATTTATTGTTTACTTGGTAAAGTTCCTGTCAAAGAAATGAGGCAAATACACAATACTGTCTTCCATCACCTCCATAAAACAAAGATAAGTCGACCACAACCCTTCAAGGTTTAAATTCTTGTTTTAGTTGCTTTTGACCGGCTGCTTTGGAGACGATCGTAGTTCTTCCCACCGAATTTGTGTTACTTTACCTGCGTGGAGGGCTCTGCTGGGTATGAAGTTTAGCGGACCGTCGCTCCACTGCCATATTTACATCTGAAAATAAATCAATCCAAACGTTGAACAAAAAACAATGGCATGTCAATCAGATCACGCGCAAAACGAAAGGAAACTCTTCACGTCAACGTCAAAGGAATTCCCACGGTCCAAAATGAAAATGGGATCCATTACTCCAATCTTGGGCTTCCTTACTGGACAAGGTCAAAATGCAGCATATGAAGACGCGGTCTGCCAAATTCGGTTCGCGATGACGAGAAGAAAATGCTTTTTTCACCCAAAGGTTCATGGCGCGGCTCAACTCCACAACGTATTAAAGCCATTCCGAAGTAAATGCAAAGACAATTAGGGGAAATTAAACGAGGAGTACAACTGTTTATTTGCTTTGTACGCCAATCATTCAAAATGTCTTCCAACAAAGTTTCCATGCAGAAAAGGCAAACACATGGTAACGAATGATTTCATCTACTTCATCCTTGTACTCAAAATGTATTAACTCAACTGAGAAAATCTAAAAAACAAGATAATCTCAATATAGACCAGTAATTTCATTTATTTGCATCATTTTAATTCTGCTCGTCACATCTTACGCATAAAAAGCATAGTCAGACTTGGTGCAGTCAAGGCTTACCTATTTTATAACCTTTATAAATCCGACCCTTTTGGGCCAACTTTGCAGCTTCAGCTTCCTCTACACGTTCAAATTGTACAAATCCATATCCACGTAACAGGGAAACGCCTGAAAAAGGGAAATTTTAGGTGGAACAAAGCACTGAAGTGGATACCTACCCATTTAGCTAAGCGCAGTAGAAATAAAGCTACAGTCTTAAATGTTTAGGAGTCAAGACAAATAAAAGCTACACAATTAGATGAGACAATTATCTACAAATAAGATTTAAATTATATTGGTCATAATGAGGCATTTACTGACCAAGTATCTTTCCATATGGACTGAAAAGCTCTTCCAAATCTTTCTTATCCATGTCTGAAGTCGGCAAATTCCCAACAAAAATCCTTCGTTCCATCTCCCGGGGATCGGTACTGCTACAGGTGCGTGAGAAGTGCGCGGGCGATGGACTCCGGCTTCTTCGGCGAGACATGACTTGATCCCAAAGGTTTTGCGGATTTGTTCTTCGTATGATCGGAAACGCTCGGAAATGTTTAGTTTTGAGCGGATACAAGCATCCACGATCCTGAAACATGTCAATGGGGTGACAAAACAGATTAAAATTTCTCTGTAGGATGAGAAGTTGTAAATGGAGCAGCGGTCGCGCATTGGAAAGGGGAAAATTCAAATCACGCCGCACGAGTCGGAAAGTCTAAAGAAATTCGGCCGAGCGCATTTCGCTAAAAGGCGCAATTTCTAGATGTGTATCCATCGATTGTACTTGACGCAGCAAATGGCCGGAACAATGAAATGATTGTTTTATTGGTGGTCATACGTTCACCAAAAAGCTTCAGCAAGGATCCCTGTTGCAATTTGTAAAGGGAGCATATTGCACTGGTGGCAAAAGTTGAATTCAAAATGAGTTGGGCTTCAGGCCTGCATTGGTCCCATGGGGTGTTCAGACACCATTTTTTTAATGCTTGCAATTTCTATAATATTACAAAATCTGTTTCCCTCTTTTTCCAGGAACTTTCCTGACTCAAAATCAGTTGTATGATTGACCCTATGAACTTTTAAGTATTGTGGTGTACCCTGCATGACCAACATTATTTGAAAACCCCGTGTGACCAAAGCAGGGTTAAACCGTTGCGTACAGGAAATCCTGTGGAAAACGCCTGAGGGCTAGAGTAGTTAGCCCTGATTAATGCAAGTCGGGTAACGCCACAGTCCATCACTAAAGCCTTCTGTCTTCTTCGGGTGTCACCCACGCATCACTGAGGTAATGCAGAATGTAGTTCTCCTTCATGCTACCGCACATCCAATCCGCATTTTTTTTTTGTAGTTTCACTTAAAATCGTGGTTGCGCTTTTCTTACACATTTGTTGGCAGTCCGACATCTGTATGCCAAATGCCCCCAAAATTTAACGGCAGTAGTTGGCTTCCATTTGCACATCTTTGCAGTGTTTTGAAGTTGAATCAAAGATGTGCATTATTCCACACCTCACACAGCCTCTCCTAGATGTGATACATCGATTTCATTTCAAAAATGGCGGTAGTGAGAAACCCAGCCAGGAAAAAGGGAGTACGTCATCACATAAAGAAATTGCGGAGGCGTCGATTGATGAGCAGAAACAACACCTGACGTGCGTGTCAAGTCGGCTGCAGATGTGCTACAGACATGTCACACGAAAACGCATTGGTCACGTGATGCAATGCGGCCATTGTCACACAAGCGTGGCATATAGAAGCCATATTTAAATATGTTAAGATATTAATCAAGTCACACAGTAAATATTTGGATAAAAACATTTTATGACAAAAATAAATTAATCAACTGAAATAAAAAACGTAAAATCAGTCATCGAGTCTGCCTTCTTATATTTATGCATTCTTAAGACGCAACGCACTTTCGTAACCTCAAGTCCAAAAACTTCTGTACAACGAGAAATTGTTTGTCTTGGCAAAGACACACTTCAAACCAGAAACAAAAAAGGCACACTTAACATTGCTCACTTAGTCTGATGAGCCCCTGTGAGAATGTACAAACACTACGTGCAAAATGACAATAGGTATTTGAAAGATGTAAAAATTAAAATCTGAGACGAGAAAATCCTAACGTATAATTTTTTCCTTGTCCTCCTTGGCAGTCGCTCCTTGCAAATGGTAATTGAAATGCAAGTGTCTTGACAAAAATAACTTTGGAGATATGATCGAAAGATATTGACAACTTGGTTTTTTCAAAGAAACGTTTGCTTTTGAACGATACTGACGGCACAACGCAAAATTCTTTCAAATTAAAATGTAGCCTTTACAAACAAGAAATGACAGGTAAACATTTCTATTAGGAAGGATTGATGTTCAGCTAACAGCCTTGCAAATACCTTGGTAGTTATGTGGAAGGTGAGGATGGCGGTTCCAATCAAATTGAGGTGCGTCTGAAAGAAATTACAAAAAGTGTTTAATGGATACTTAATTGAAGAAATCTGGTAGTGGCCAACACAAAATACACCACAAATATACACACAGACAAGACATTCACAATTTGGGCACGTTGATGTTAGTATCAGCTTGAGTAATTACAGTTTTCAAAGGCAATTTCTGAAAAGTAAATGTTTTATTCTTTACTTTTTAAAATGTTAGGTTGTTTTTTGTTTTTTTTAAACAAGACGTAGAAAGCTTTGAATTTCGTCATCCTTCAAACTGTTCACATCCACTAAGCGGCGTACTTTCATCGGCACCCGGTGACTACGCGATACAAAGATGTTCCGTGGGCCATGCACCATCACCGTTTATGTCCAAGTATTTAAATTAAATAGAACGTTCTTTACAAGAGGATTGCAGTGTCTAATCATCTGATTCTGGGTCAAATCACGCGGGACTCAACTGCCTGCGTCCCAGCTTGTCTATGTCGTTTCAACTATGAAACAAACAATATGGAGTCCGTCACCCAAGACCACACAAGCTTCTGCAAATTACGAAATTCGAAGCAAATAAACATTCACGCTAAAGAGGAAAACAAAGTCAATCTCTACAATTTATAGCCTGCACATTTAGCCGCTTTTTAAATACAGGAATCCGGGTCGTCTTTGTTAACGTACCTCAGGTCGCGCGCGTACACAACTGTTAGCCATTAACTGTTAGCTTAGCTCGCAAGCACGCAAACGAACTAGCACCGTCGTTATTTTTCAAAGCAGAGAGAAGCCACGTTTCTCTAAACACATCAAGACTTTGTAGTTACCTTCAAAGGGAAGTTGAATACGGTTTTATACGGTCAAATCCACGTCTGCGCTCTCTTCAAACAAATTCGACGACCCCGAGCTCTTCTTCGTTGTGCAAATCAGGCTAAAAGATGGACGCGGATGAGCATTTCCGCTACGATTATTCACTCGCTGCCGCCGCCCACAGGTCGGATGAATTGCGGATATACGTCCATGTACCATATTTTTTGATGGAGGATGGATAGGAAAAAAGATGAGTAACATCTAGGAGGAATTTAACACATGTAAATCCACTCTTTAAATAAAATGTAACGTATTTGTATCCGTAATAGCTTGAGTGCACGAGTCAGAACTGTGTATGATATGTTTTCTTGTGACTCGAATCAAATGTGTGTCATTGGATATTTCCCTCGAGACTACGAACTAAAATTGAGTGTTTTATACATTATGTTCTTGTCATTATAAAGCTAAAACTTGCGATTTGCAAAGTATTTTTCATACAACGCTCTCTTGTTCGACACTATCTTGTACGTACAGAGCTCCACTATATCGGACGGAGTCTGTGCACAAATCTCTCCTGTGGATTGCCATCTGTGGGTACAAATCGCTTTTCTGTGAGTAGGAGTGAACAATATGCAAATTGAGGTCATGCCAAGGTATCAGGGAAAATCGTTGAAACTGCAAGTCATCCATCGCGCATGCGTCAAAAAGAAACCAGCATGGCTGATGTCTATGCCAGGGAATACAGAGCTTTCAAATGGTCATCTCGTTTCACGTTTGTGAAATATTTTTCACATGTTGCAGACCAACATCATTACCGCCACAAATGTATGTTAAAAAAGTTTTTTTTTTTTTTCACATAGACTTGATCATTTTATTTAAGTGGAAGTTGCCATTGGTACAGATTGACAAAAAAGTGGGGTTAAAAAAAAAAAAAAAACCTTGATACTGAATTTTATTAATGGAAAGTTAGAAATATATGGAATAAGAGATGTGGAATGAAAATAAAAAGTTTCCTAGGTGATAGAAATCAGTACGTGCAGTTTAACAATTTAAAATCAGACGAGTTGTAGGTAACCTAAGGGGTTCCTCAAGGCTGTGTACTTGGCCCTAAATTATATTATATATATCAATGACATTTGCCGTGTCGTAATATATTAATTGCTGACACACCGTTGTAATCCTCCACAGAAAATCTGGTCAACTTCTGACTACTGTGGAAAAGGAAGTAAAAATATGAAGAACTGTTTTGACACAATTTATCTTTGAGTATAAATAAAATGGAAATGATCATATTTGGCACTAGAAAACTAAACAGTAAGATAAAACGACTCTTGATGAAATTGAAATAGAAAAACAATCTTGGGAGTGTTATAATTGATGCAAAGCTATGCAGAAAAACACATCTGCAGTGAGTTTTAAACATTACAAATAACTCACCTGTGTAGTTTCTAAAGAAAGCAGAGCTATGCTCACATTTGTACATGCTTTGTAAAGACAGGTCACTAAATTACAATGAACAGTCAATTGAAATGAATTCAGAGATGCTTAATATTACTGTAATTAATCCAAACTTGCATTTTGGTGTGTCACAAAAATTAGTTTAACAATGTTCACTTTGGATGAAAACTTAATTGTTAATGTATTTGTGAACAGCAGTGTGTTGGTGTCTAAATGCATTCTGGCATCGGAAATACTTTCAAGAAAGTTTAAGTTTAGTGTGTGCGTGTGTGTTGACTCTGATCAGAAGCTAGCACATGCACGGTGAACTTGGGGAATGCTGCTTTTCTGCCTACATTACCACCATTATCCAATAAATACCTTTTCACAGCGACAAGATTTTTGTGCACTGATAAGAACTCTCTTGTCACGTTAGTGTGCTTGGTGTGCAGCAAGGATCTGCAGTAAACAATGCATCTTTGTTGGATGTCCATAAGCCTATCCTTTAACAGAAACTGAAAGGAACAAACAGCCTTAATGCAAGCAACTGTCAAAGTAAACCAAAGTGCAGCAAAGGCAAGATTCTTTCCAGCCTGAGGAAGGTTGCTGGGCCGGCCTCAAATAGCATCGACGAGCTGCCTGCATGACAATACCTTCAGGGAACCAGCAGCTGGTCTGATCCATTCCCAGAGGTACAACTGTCATCAGTACCCTTCTCTTGGTGTCACTTAATGTGACATCATCAGATTCATTCTTTCCCATTTTTCTGAAAGACTCAGAAGATACCATTTGCCACCAGTTTCTACGTGAATGATTGTCCGGTAATCGTTAGCATGACTTTTATTTTGGTTGGTTTTAACTTCCTGTTTACCATTCAGGCCTTCCAGTTGGGGAAAGGCAAGGTGCGATTTGAATGTCATGCATTTTAGTGTGACCTGGTTGTGCTGCCATTCATGTGGATTGTAATGCTGCGGAAAGATTTACAGTTTAATATATCTCAAGGCAAAGGTGAGTCCATTAAGAATAACAATTACACATTGTTTTGCCAGATAGTTAAAAAGGTGTTTTATGACTCTTAAGGTTTCACTGCATGATGATGACGACGACATAGTTGTCCTTTTGCAAGCGGAAAACAACTTGACAACCACCAAAGAGTGTTCAGGATATGCATGCACTTCTCAAAAAAAGTAAATGATATTTGGCTTTGGGATGAAATTTCAGAATGGATGTGAAGTGGGCCATAACCTTTCAAGTGAAGCGACTTGTCCTGTATAAAGTTTTGAATGCCTATCTACAACCAAGCGTACAGTGTTTCAATACCTTGTGCATTGCTTGTTTCAGGTAAATGTGAACAGTCACCAACTCTAAGTCATGAAGTGAAACTGTCTCTGCCTTATTACTATGTCTTCACAGACACACGGTGAGAGCAGTTTGAATTGTGAAGGATCGTAGGTGTTTATGTCGGCATTGTATCATGTCTTTGCTACTACAAAATTTATCTGCAGTTTTGCCTCAATCTACTGGTATTGAAAAAAAAATATAACAGCATCTTAACCTCCAACATGAAAGATAAAAAAAAAAAAAAGCTCACTTGAACAAAGGTTTATCCTGAAATACTGTAGCTTCCTTCAACACTCCAAAAACATGCAAGACAGGTGTATTGCACATTCTAAATTGTCCTTAGGGGTGACTGGTTGTTCTTCCCTCTGTGCCCTGCAATTGACCGGCAATCAGTTCAGGGTGTCCCCTGCCTACTGCCCGTAAGCAGCTAGAAAGGGCACCATTAAGCCTGCGACCCTAGTGAGGATAAGCGGCTCTAGAAAATGGATGGATGGATAGCTGAAAACCCCTATATTTATATATATATATATATATATATATATATATATATATATATATATAGTTTAAATTAAAGATAAAATGTCTGCATTAGAACCACAAGAATTTAAACAAAGCTCAATTGGTCTATCAGGTCTGGTATAGAATACCAAACGGCGCACTAGAACAGAGACGGCACCAAGGGAGGAAAAACAAACTCCTCACTGTTACTTACTAAACTCCTGTAATATGCACAAAGAATGGCGACCTGCTGCAAACGTGCAAACAAACGATGCAAGCAAGACGTGACTTCCAGGCTAACCAGTCCAGCACAGATTCCAGCAGCGGGCGGGGATACCAATGAGCAGAATCCATCATGCTTGCCTTTACATTCAGGAAAGTTTGGGGTCTGTCAGTCATACAGTACATTTTGGCTCATGTTATTTTGACTGCTTTCCACTGTGCCAACGATCTATGCGAGCTAGTAATCATTAAGAGTAATACGGCAAGCACTGCTATGTTGCACGTTTGTCACATTAAAGGAACACGGAGGCAATTTATCTGTGATGCTCACAAGGCAAAGGCAAATACAGCAATCATTTGTTGCTCTAAATGAGAATGCCTCGGCACAAAGTGTACTTTGCAACGACAACACATTGAGAAGGATGTAGAAAATGTACAAAAAGGCACTAGGTGTTAACGCACGCATGTGTCGATATAGCAGGGCAAAACTCTAGACTGGACCTTCCTCAGAGAAATAGGATATTAGCAAGGAAGGATGTTCCCCATCCTTGCACGACGATATTGAACATGCGCTTCAAATCATTGCCGGATTACAAAAGATAAAAGAAAACACTTTGTTTTAAAGACAAAGGGAAGTAAAGCATTTTTTTTTCCTAAACATCAATTTCAAATAGACAGTTCATTTCCAGTATGTTTTGTTAAATTCGCCTGTCTGACTCCTATGAAATGCAGGATACAGTACAAGATGCCATTGGGGGGAAAAAAAAAAAAGAGTCTTTTTCATGTTTTCCCTCTCACTCCTTGTTTCGTGATTTTCACCAGGATGTCTTGATGGTTGACTCAAAAGAGCAAGCAGCCGCCTCGCTTCTTGCGCTTGCGGACCTGCAGTGCTGCCCTGGTGGCCATCTCGAATACTTCCCGCACACCATCCTTGGTTTTGGCGGAGCACTCCAGATAGCCAAAGGCATTGATCCTGTTGGCCATTTCGCGGCCTTCTTCAGTCTTGACCGGCTCCTGTGTGGGAGACAGGAAGTTCTCAATTTACAAACGTTTTGGCATGCAACATTTCAACATTATAAACTTTGCACAATAGTTTAAGGACATGAAGATACCAGTTCCTGCGATACTTGAAAGATTTCCATTATATAAGAAATCAAGACTTTTTAGAGATTAATGATACAATGACATAATTCTGTTCCACTGCTGCCATTTGAACAGAACCCCATCAAAACTCTACTCTTCCATTGGAAAGACAAGGCATTTCTTCTACCCAGGCTTTCCAATGACCCTTAATTGACCCTTAATCTTAATTGGAAGTCTCACTGCCCTTCGTCTCAGACAAACTTCTCCTCACCAAAAATAACTAAAACCCCATCCTTTTGCAAGTTAATCACCGCATCATTCAACAAGAATTATTAGTGACTGTATACGTACATTTTTTGTCGCTTTCTTATGCCATTTTTTTAAACACTTGTTAAGCTTTGTGTTAAGTGTTTATCACCCCTAGCAAGCCTCACTTCTCCACATGCATGAGATCCACGAAGAGAGCCAAATCTAAGGCCACAAATTCACCTTAATGCATTTAAACACGAAGTAGCAACATCTACTGTACCCTATCCAGACAATATTTAAGAAAATGACAACATATGGTAATTTCAAGACTTCTATTATACTTAAGGACGATTGGGGACTTGATTGCAGAAAATCAGATTTTAAGGAGACATGGCCCGCGTGCCAGATCTGGGCCGCGACAAGGTTGAAAAAAAAAAAGGAATAGGACCAAACACATTAGTCCGCTGTCTATAATACTGCAATGCCCTTGCATGTGTAAAAGGATTCTCTCAGTCGTGGGTCTGTCTGATCGCTTCTTTTATAGGAAGAAAAAAAGTGAAAAAGGGTTAACAAGCATGTGGTCCTCAAGCGCGGTCTGCCACAACTCATACTCGTGCTCGGCAGGCTTCCTCGTGCCTGACAACAATGAACGTTACAATACATAAAAAAATCTTACTCTTACAAGTAATGCCAAGAGCAGCACTATAACCTACAAGTGGAAGTGACCAGTCGCCATGCTTGTGCCAAATAACTTGCTGATTGCTTCAGTGACAGAAAGTGAAACATTCACGCTAGCATTTGCATCTAGCCTCAGTGCAGGTAAAATTCCTTAATCAAAAGGTTTCACAATTTGCCTGGGTCGTCATCTGGGCCATTACCAGACACCCAACCTGTTGGATGTTGGTTGGTTGGTACCTGTTGTATTAAACAATCAGTCTTGTATTTCTATTGAAATTTATTTACAGCTCAACCATTAGCACATAGAATCATTGTATTCAACATGACATCATGACTTCTTGTTATTTTTTTAACATCTTCAGTTGTGTATATCATTATATGGGTGCCACTCTTGGTGCCCAAAATGAGACATTACAGCACCATTTTATTCTGTTCAATTCTTTGCCATTCACTGTGCTCCTTGCAAAAAAGTTGCACAACCACAGATTTTGACTATTTATTTGTTTGTTTATTTTTAGTTCATCACACGATCCTTCCAAAATATGTATAAATATGTATGAAAATGTATAAATGGTCAAAAAACATTCAATTAACACCATGCAAATTAAGGAAAACTGCCATAATGGGATACATAGGGGAGCAAAAAGTTATTTGACTTCATCCTTTTTTTTTTCCTTTTTTCTTTTTTAATTTACGAGTCAATTTTATATTTACAGCTGACTCTCGCTATTCCTGAGGAATTGAGATCAGGTCAACATGCAGAGCAGAAATCGAGATATAATTAGCACTGTTTTAAAGATATATACAGAGAGGGGGAATTCAGCTCTAGAAAGTAAAAACCCTGCCAAAGTTTGGCTTTAGTCACGGGTGCTTCCACTTAACTGGCAGGTTAATGAGCTCATTTGACTGCAGGTTGAATAGAAGTACAGTACCTGTGGCATAAGGGTTTTTTTTACTTTCTGGACCTGGTTTTTCCATTTCTGAATACAGTAGTATGATTTTACCAGTCCGGTCCACTTGAGGTTTGGTATTCCTCCATGCAACCCCTGATCTAAAATCAGTTTGACATCCCTGATCCACGGGCACACTACCTCTCTTAGCTGCGACACTTTTCAATATTGGCCCATCAATCAAGGATTCATTTCTATTTGTTGTATTTTAATATCCATTTTCTATTTTGCCTGTCCTCATTTGTATCATGGATCAGTTACAGCCTTTTAGAGGCGTTGTCCGAATCGATATAATGATAATTTGACTTTGAATCATATTGGTTTACATCCTTATACAATCTCCGATATAATAACTCATACACAAGCAGTCCATTCCAGATGCCGCTCCTGCACTTCTATCGAAAAAATGAATCATGTTTTCTTAGTCAATAACTGGTGCTATTTTTTTGTTTGAACAGTAAACCTTTATAAAGTTTCTTCTGAGTTTCTACTAAAAAAAAAAATGTAGTCACTAAAAGCATATATTGCTGATAGCGTTTCAGATCAATAGTAGTACTGGACAGTACTATAGGCTGCAATATAGCAATAATATCAGAAGTGAAAACGTTGTATTGGGACATCCCAACAGTCTTTAACAGATAACTTCAGACAAAAAACAGGTTACCCACAAGTGCAGTGAAAAGACTATTCCTGTTTCTTTACCCTGTCTGTGGGCTGATTTTGAAAAGGTGCCAACATCCGGGCCGTTATCAGTGTACCTGCTTCATCTTGGCCAGCTCTCTTCGCGTGTGCTCGTCATTCCTCAGGTCCTTCTTATTCCCCACCAGAATGATGGGAACATTGGGACAGAAGTGCTTCACCTCAGGTGTCCACTTCTCAGGAATGTTTTCTATCCCAAGCGAGAGAGAGTGAGAGGAAGGATATAAGATGATGTACTCATGGGGTTAACTGTAAAAAGGAGGACAGGCTGTACAGAGTCACTTCTCATGATGGACTGCTTTATTGGCTGCTCAAGCTAAGGATGTTTTTAGCTCCATTAATCCCACCTGAGATCGGGCTGTTAATGTACTGACATAATCCTAAGGAATCAAACATTTTCTGTGATGTCATGAGCAAGATACCAACTAAATCAAACACACCTAAACTGTCCGGGCTATCAATGGAAAAACACATTAGGATGACGTCAGTGTCTGGATAGGAGAGAGGCCTCAACCTGTCGTAGTCCTCTTGGCCTGCAGTATCCCACAACGCCAACTCCACCTGCATTAAAAGTAGCAAGAAACGTGTCTAGGATGTTAAAAGAAACCTTCAACATTTACTCAGAGAATTAAAAGATCACAAAGAGCTGAAAAAATACACAATTGCCATTAAATTAGTATTGTTGAGCATCATCTCCTGCTAATTGTTGCAATGTATGAGTTAGGGCCTGTGAGATGGTGTGAGTAATCCCCACACCATCTTAAAGAGTACCAGTAGTGCACAGAAGATTAAAAAAGAAAAAAAAAAAGTAAGATGCAGCAAGGCACAACATCTATGCGGTAAGAGCAATAGAGCCGATTTGAGAAAGATCTGTACAATAAAACTCATTTTTAAAAAGACATTAAATCACAAATATGCCAAACGTCATTTATATGCAAATGTTACACTGTGGAAAGTACTTCAATATCATTTTAGTCATGTCGTCTTCCTTGGTGAGTCTTTTTAGATTTGCCCATAGTTCAAAGACAGACGCAAAAGCTCGGCAGTGTCCTGTTTTCTCTACCCTCAGAAATTTTTACAGTAGCTGCTTATGAAGCGACACGCCTCTACTTCTCTTGCGTGCTTGTGTGAAATCCAGACAAACGATTTTGCATAACCAAAATATCAGTTTTCGCCTATATTCTTTTGTTTTTCTCTTTTGTCAAAAACCTAAAAAGCATTTTTAGGTTTTACATTTTCGGTCAAAAGTTTGACGGCCGAAAATTTGGTGCATGTTTACAATACCTAATTACCGCAATTAACTAGGCTTCCATCTTATATTTTATTTGTTGGTATGTAAATGAATAAATAAAAAAAGAAAGAAGCCTACCTTTGTTACAGATATATACAGTAACATTTAAACAATTCAAACATTCAAGACTCACAACAGGAGTACATTTAAATAGGTGTTAAACTACTGAACAAGAATAATATTCAGAGCCATGATATGCAGTTTAATTTTATCAGTCATCCAAGTTTTAATGAGTTTCTATATATCCTTTTCTGCGCTCACATACCGCTGGATAGGAAACACTGCATTGGAGGACCTAATCACATTATAAGAGCTGGTCCCTTTGCTTTGAACAAAATAATTTTTACATATAGCAAAGCATTTTTCTGATGTCTTCATTTAAAATTACATACAAAAAAAAAGAATGTTTTCCAGCCACTGCTTGTTGTAGGCAGTCCCTGTTACAGTAAAATATATTGCAACTATCATTTTGAGTCTTTTTTTTTTTTTAATCCTAGGAAATTATGGGATACCATATGAGACAACTATACATGAGTAAACATGGTCATGCTCTACCTTACTGAGATGGCATGTAACCAAATCTGGTGCAGTAAAAATTGAAAAAGTTGGTAGCACCAGTGCTAGTAGTGCTGAGTCCAAATACAACTTTCTTGCTCTTTATGGAAATATACTTGCGTACGCACATTTGCGTGAAACACCTGCCCTCTCTGCCCAAACAATTTCTTGAGGAAACGCTGATACACACAATATGCTCCGACCCATTATGCCCCAAATCAGAAAACTCTCAATCTGCGTTTGTTTTTAACAGGCAATTTTCTACTCCATTCGTCATCATTTATTCATGCATAGACCTAGTTGTTAGGGTCAAACTCTAGAAATTATATATTTTGGGGTCTAAAATTTGGAGGAGGTTGCTTCCCCAGTCATCACCGTCTGAATCCTCATCTTATTTGTGTTGTACTTGCTGAGGACATTTACAGGGATTGCCCTCAACCCTACAAGCTGTTGATTAATTCAATTAGGGAGCGTGGGAGATTAGTGGGTATCAAACCAAATACCTACTGTGCTTGCGCATGGGCTAACAAGTGCAACTTCTTGCTCTGCTCCAATACTAATTAATCAATCTAAAAAGAGCACAAAAACTCAAAGATCTTTCACTTAAAACTCAAAAGTAAAAGTGATGCCTTTAGCGAGCACGGGCATGAGACCCAAAATAGAGGTCTGCAGAGGCAGGAGGTGGGAGGTAGCAGCATGACGCATGAGCAAGTGTAGCGACCATGGTCCCACGGGCTGTAGGCTTTTGGGAGCAAAGCAGAAAGAACCAGAAACATCTAATTTTAGAGAAACCCAGAGCCGCTTAAAGGTGAGAGATTTCAGTGAAAGCACAAATCCATATTATCTGGTTGTATAACAGTGTAATTGTGAAGGGCGGGGTGGAGTGTAAATCCTCCAAAAGTCACAGTGATCCCCCACTGGACCAAAGTCCACTGTGGATATGTAAATTTGAATTTCCTTTCATCCAATTGCCAAAAAAACAGGAAATGGGAGACTTTTATCGCATGGGACGAAGTCTAAAAGGATGGAACGGGGATTTGTGAAGACGACGTCTTCATTCCACATCTGAACAGGAAGCCGGGAGGTAGAGTCATTTCCTGTTATGCTGTTAAGTGGTGATCTGTGTGCGGGGAAACAAATCCCTCTGACAGAACAAGATATTTACAGCTCACACAAGACAAAACTCAGGACTCCGATAAGCAAAAAATAAAAGATGAAAAGGATTGCTACAATTCATTTGGTGTATGGTTTGGAAAACATTACAGTGTAATAAAAAAAAAAAAAAATCTTTCTAGGTTTCCTTCAATGACAAATTAACTACGCACCTATTGACTCATTTTACCACCGGTAACTATGTACAGGATAGCACTATTTGAGGAAGTTCATTGCCTCTGACATTTTTGGGGAATCGAGGGTACACTTAGATTAAGTACATGCAGAATGTACTTAAGTGTCACATCCCTAAATGTTCTTCTGTGATTTGTTCTGCATTACGTGCATGGCATGGCATGGCAATGCATGGCATGGAATGGCTCATGCAAACAACTGGCTAGTAGAGATGATCCTGATTGACTTGAGTTATAGATTTAGGTTCAGCACCCAAAATGTACATACGATGTTTATGGCAATACAGTGTGGAGTCCAAATTATAATTTTAGCTGGAATAGATGGGGATATACCTTTAAGATATTTCAAAAAGTAAAATGTTCTTTTTATTTATTTTTCTGAATCAGCATTTTGATTAGTATGGTGCCTCGGTTTCTATTCTGTTCTTTTTACAATAAAAACACAGATTGCTCTCTATCACGGTATGGACTTCCAGCATGGTACAAACCTGTTTGGAATCCACTTCAATATCAGCAATATAGTTCTCAAACACTGTTGGCACATAGACTTCAGGAAACTGGTCTTTACTGAAAACGATGAGGAGGCAAGTTTTCCCACAAGCGCCATCGCCGACAATAACTAGCTTCTTCCGAATGGCCGCCATACCTGTCAAGACAAAAACAGGAGGATGTCATATTTTGAAGTTAGCCAGACAGACCCAGAATTATTCTCCAATTACAATTTAATGCATATACCTCATGATTTTGACAGACTATTTCCATTTAGATTCAAGTGACACACCTGATATGTTGTGGTTTACACATACGTATGAAACAACCCACAGATTTCAAAATTGACTGTACAATGGGTCAACGCTGAGCAGTGACAACAGATTAGTGTGAATATTCAACTTTACATTATTTTTAGTAGGCTCTGTCTGACGACGGCTCGGTGAGGCAGTGGTTAGAACGTTTGCCTCACAGTTCAGGGACTCTAGTTTGAATCCTGCTGGCATTGTACATAAGTATATAACAAAATTGGACGTGCTGCTTCAAACCCTGATTTATCATGGGTTTTCAAAATGAATAATTGTCTGAAAATTAAATATTGTAATTTTAAGAATGTGCGCAGTAAGGGGAGGCTTGGTGGTGCGGTGAATAGCACGTCCGCTTTACAGTTATGGGGACCTGAGTTCAAATCCACTTGGCTCCAGCCTTCCTGTGAGGAGCTTGCATCTTCTCCCCGAGCAAGCGAGGGTTCTCTCCGGGAACTCCAGCTTCCTCCCACACTCCAAAAACATGCATGGCAGGTATATTCCACATACTAAATTGTCCTTAGGTGTGACTGGGTTTGTGAATGGTTGTTTGTCTCTGCGTGTCCTGCAATTGGCTGGCAACCAGTTGAGGGTGTCCCCCGCCTACTGCCCAAAGTCAGATGGGATAGGCACCAGCAAGCCTGCGACCCTTTGTGAGGAGAAGCAACTCTAGAAAGTGGATGGATGGGCTCTGGCTTAATTGTCTAGCTTTGTTAACCCACACACCTCCAGATTGTAAGAGTGACTTTGAAAGAAAATCAGACAAAAATGCTCCAAGCAGTGGAAGGAAAAGGAGAAGAGGGATAACGTCTAGGGCAATAACAGGGTATGGTTTGAATGCTCCATCCTCAGTTACCGCAACCATATCTTTTCATACCAGTTTATTTTGTAATCAAGCAGTACTCTGAATGCCTTGTAACACAAGTGTGAAAGGGCGACGGAGAACCCTCCTACCCCCCCTCCCCGCCCCCTCCAAAAAAAAAACAAAAGAAAAATATTCCGCTTCCTGTTTGTGAAGCCACGGTGACTCTTTTGTGAGCCTGTGAGAATTGAATTGGACATGCGAGCACGTACGCAATTAATCACACTTGTATACATACAAAGGCTCTGTGGATTCTATTTCGCCCCTCCAGAGTGCCAGAGGCGGTGCTAAAAGCACGGAATAAGACTTTGCTTTGCTTGATTTCAAAGTAAAAAAGTAAAAAAAAAAACAAAAAAAACAAGTCTTGTGGTTTCCAAGAGCTTTGTCTATGTTATCGTGAATGAATGAATGAAAAAACCCATAATTAATTCAGCACACATATCTTCAGTTAGAGGTGTGTAAACACTTCAAGTTAATGGTAATGTCGGTTGAACCGGTTTGTATAAAATCAATCCGGTTTGATGTTGTACACATTGAAGTAAAAAATAAATGAAGAAATAAATAAAAATCTGTAAACGACACCAAGACACCACATGACTTAATGCATGAAAAGAACAAGGCTTTCTCATTGGCTTCTGATGCTCCAATTTTGCAGATAATGAGTCTATTTGTTAATTAAGCTCAATGAAGAGAAAATAGCAACTGCAAACAGCTCTGGCAATACAGTACTACCTTTACCGACTTCTCCGGTCTGACTGACAACGCAGTTACACATTGTGAATACCATGTGTTGAATTGACAACTGAGATAGCAAACAATAAACTAGTTCATGGGGTATATTACATATGACTTAGCAATGGAAAAACTTTAACGTGGATCCACAGAAACAAACCGAGGCAGTCGTGCAACTATTCTTGCAATGTGGTGGGTTAATGAATACACTCCTTTTCCCTTGCTGAGACGGTTTCCAGAGAATTAGGAGCGGATGGCCGTTATGAATGGTTGAAACAGAGACAAAGCAGAACGTGACCCTGTTCTGCGAGGTAGGGCCACTTTGCAGATTTCGTAATGACCAGCACACACAAAGGAGAGCTCTTACAAGCATGCAAAAATTGTTATGGGAAGTCACACTTGGATGTCACAGCTTGACAGAGGCTGACAATTATTGGCTGCACCATTATAAATTAGCGAACACTCTGACGCAGGTTACAAATAACCTTATGAGCTCTTTACTTCACCTTTAAGACAATAAACAATACAGTAAATAACTTGTGTATTTTTTTCAATACAGAAAAATAAAATAAAAAAAGTGTGATTTTTCTCGATGAGTAGATTAATCAAGCCTATTTTGCTTGACATTAGTTAACGCCAACATACTAAATTGTCCTTAAGTGCGATCGGGTTTGTGGACTGTTGTTCGTCCATGTGTGCCTTGCAAATGGCTGATAACCAGTTCAGGGTGTCCCCTGCCTACTGCCTGAAGACAGCTGGGATAGGCACCAGCAAATCTGCGACCCTTGTGGGGATAAGCAATTCTTTGCTTAGTTTTAAATGGTAACTCATTTTGAAATTTCTCAAATTGAAATTTAAGACAGCCCTCTTCCTTTAACCATGGAGCGTGAATTACAAACTAGTCTATGTCCACAAAAACTCCCAAAATTTAATAAAAAGTAATACAAAAACAGCCAAGTAACAGCTGTTGATTGAAATAGGCTAACTGATTTGGCAATCATTTTTTTAAAATAACAAAATATATGGAGTTATGTGGAAAGGGCTTGAATTTTTATATCTAGATTTCCAATGTTCAAGTTACGATTGTTACGAGTTCCTGCCTGGTTGATTTGCACAGGAAGTGAGGTAGTTCTGCAACCATTATCCTGTCTTTTAGCGTACTGTTGGTGACGTCAACAATTGATCGTGTACAATGTGTCCGAGTTACATCCTCTCTAAAGGAGACAAAGGGCTTATGTTCAATAAAAGGGACATGATTATGGCCAAAGTCATCAGAATATTACTGCGGTTCAACCAGCCTCTATGTGAAAAGGAGAGGTCAAGCCAGCTGCCCCAAATTTATTTCATTCTTGGCATAATGACATCCAAAATAAAAGGCTCCCGTTTGGCTGACTTGGACGTGTACATTTTGGGTTATAAATTATTAAATTATTTGTAAATGTGCAGTTCCCGTCATGTCCCTAAAAGGCGTGGTCGAGGGGACATGGGGGAAGTCCTGAATTCCGGAGTTCTCCTCTGAATAAATGGCCCTCGAACGCTGACCCAAGGTGGAGCTTGCAGTTGACGAAATAGGCAGAGAAGAGGCAGAGTTAGCAATTAGCACTCACTTTATTATTTTTAAACATAACTCTAAGATCAGTGCTTCTCAATTATATTTTGCCAAGTATCCCCTCGGAAAGAAAAACCTTTCGCGCCCCACTGACTATAAATAAGATTATTATCGATATAAATTGTATGAGTATACCTAAACCTGTATCTTTTTAGCATTAACAAAAGAGCAATATGAATCAACTTTCAGCAACTGTTAATTATTTTTTGACACCGTTTATACGGGTTACAGATTAGTCTAAAACAGAAAAAATAGCCAAGTGCATCAAAGTGCCTGAAACTGAATTTAAAAAAAGAAAAAGAAAGAAAGAAAGAAAATTCTTATTTTATTGCAGTTACACTTCACATGACAAAAACAAAGCCTTTTCCCTGAGGTCATCCGTGCCCCCACCTGGCATCAGCTCACATACCCCCAGGGGGGTCCGCCCCACTATTAGAGCACTGTCTTAGATGGATGTCACCAAGTCCATTTTCCGCCTCAACAACTTTTCTGCCGCCACGTCTTTAGCACGTTCTCACTCGCGCATCTACTCCCCTGCATGCCATACCCAGCTCCCCATTGGCATCATACTCGCAACAGAGGGTTATTTTCAATCTTGAGCTAAAAGAAAAAAAAACCCAAAAAAACATTCATACAAGCATACTTACGTAAAATAACAGACAGCTAATGAAGGTGAAGTGCCGCTGGTTATCAGCGGCCATTTTCTGAATGCATAGGTTGAAAAAAAATAGGCATGGCTGGCTTGACTTGGTCTTTTTGAATGGAGGCTGGCTTGACCGCATTATTTATTGCCCTTTTGATATCATCCTAATTCTGTCAGAGGTATTCCTTCTGAAAAAAAAAAAAAAAAAAAAAATCACCTCACACTCATTGCAGGGCATCCTCTCTTTACAATGAAAAAATTGGTGGAAAATCCACATGCAAGAGATTTAAATATTTCTGTTATCAAATTTCTATAGCGTTCCAGGGACACCATCTCACTCAACCTGCTTATGTTAGCACTACCACTAGGGACGGGTTAAAACACGGATTCCTGTTTAACTCCGTTTTTCTTTTTTCGAGAGAGATTTCAAAATGTTCTGGCATTTTTACATTTTGGATTAACATATATTGGATTCTTCAAATTTATCTGTGAAAACAAACAAAAAAATCACAATATTAAAACACAAAATCCAATTTCATTGTTGTATTTTCATGAAAAACGGCTTTTATACTGTGTTTTAAACCAATTACAATTATTGCTCCGTTTTTTAATTTGAGTTTCAGAATCGGAAATAAAATGAACACAAGGTACACAGATCAACAATGATCCGATGTTGAACAACTGTTTAATAAGGTTACTGTTTGAAATGAATTTCAAAGATATAGAAAAATATATATATATATAAATATATTCCATACGTATTTTAAATGGTCACTCATGTATTTTCGCGCCACAACTGGATGCACAAAAGAGTCTGTATTAACATACCAATACTTGAAAGAAAAAAAAATGGAGAGAAAGGCATTCCAGTGCAGTCTGCTTGATAAGTAGGCCAAACTACTTTAGAAAGGGGCAGAGGCGAAGCCAGTCAGCGACACCAGCTGTCCCCGCTACCTTAAGCGGTACACAAAAATGTCTTATCAGTCTAAATCTGTTGGGATACACAGATCACATTAAGGATCAGACATGCTCCTAAAGTAATCTTGTGGGGAAGATAGCAAAAGTGAACCTATAGAACTCAAACTTATACTGTACTTTGCATTTCCTGAAACCATATAATGTATGGCTGGGGCAAAGTCGACCAAGTTAGGTAATTCAACTTCTAAAATTAAAAGGTTGACAAAAAACATCTGCCTCGAAACTTAGAGAACCCATGTTTACGTCATCGTTTTCTCCATGACCATTACTGTACTTGCATTACTTAAGAGTCACCTCTCACCCCCCCCCCCCCAACACACAAACACACACACACACACACACACACACACACACACAACAGCATTAAGATATCCCAAGTTTGGGATCAAAATAGCGTAATATGCACACCAAATAATACATGGACGGCAATGCAACGGTTCGCTTTTATTTTGAAGTTAGCCTTCATAGCTGTGTTTGCGGTGTTTGCTTGAGTTCTAGTGACTCCATTTTAATTGTTATCAGATCACAGAGCTATCATCATCAATGCACTGCTACTAAAACAAAACATGGAAAACCATTGGGCCATCAAATTCAGTCTAACATTTGGATCTAGTTAACTATGTTTCCAAAACCTAATGAAATAACCAGGCAGAACATCAATCAAGAACATCGGTTGAAAAAAAACGCCCAAAAAACTACAGTCTTAAGTTATCGCTTAGGTTTGTTGTTATTTTAGCACCCTGAATTGACAGTTGAACCTGATTTCAGAAAATCCCTGTGTTGTTTACATCAGAAGCTGCTCAGTCTCGGAACGAAAGATTATGGCGACCATGCTACCGGGAGGAACTTCCAAATCGAAGCATACCAAGGCCGTTTGTGTCATGCATTACTTGTTAAGGCGCAGTTTATTTTGAAGCATTGGCTGGCTTTCTCACTTCTGACTGTTTCACTATAATTCAGTCGCTTGACAGAGAGCACATTTCCCATAGGTTTCAATGTACTTCTGACCCAACAAAACTTAAAAATAAATAAATAAAAAATACAAAAAACAGATCTTGTCCCATAGTTACTGCCCAGTAAATGTGTCTATCTCGTCTGTGTCATTTTACGCATCCCTGGCTGAAAAGAGAAGCAATGAGTACTGCAAGCCCAAGTAAGGTGACAGTCTCTCACTGTAGTTGGACAAATTTATAAATGTGAGTGAACCAGCCCAGATGTGTATTTTCTTTTGTATGGTGTTCACTAAAACCAATCAATCAATGAAAATGAGGAGCTATTTATTGTGTTGGAGCTGAGCTGTATTTGCCACCCATCACTGGTCATTAGGATACCAACAACCAACCTCCTTATAAAAATGTGTGTGTGTGTGTGTGTGTGTGTTTGTATCATTGTTTACAAGAGGTTGGCTGCTAAAAAAAACAAGATCTCGGGGCAAAAAAGTTTGGGCACCCCTGAGATATAAAAGCAATTGATTCAGTGATGCTATTCGTAAGACAAACCATTCATGATTGTGGTGCTACAGTTTTCCCAGTGAAATGGAAATGACATTAATTCATTCCAGGCCCCTAGCTGAGTTTAACTGGCATTTTTATTTTCAACACACACACACACACACACACACACACACACACACACACACACACACACACACACACACACACACACACACACACACACACACACACACACACACACACACACACACACACACACAAATCCAGCTATTTTTGATAATTAACGTTAACTAATGAAGAGGGAGCTGAGAGCCTCCATGAATTTAAAGATGAAGCAACAAACTTTGATAGCTTGAAATGAAACATAAAAAAGCTACGGCGTGTATGCAGGTCACTCCTGCTTTTGTCCATTTCCATGGGCACCTTAAAGCCGCATTGTGTAGAATTAAAAATTGCCGATTATTGTTGTTACGTAAATGTAGCACATGCACTATGGTCTTTCAGAGAGATCATACCTTGGAAGCATACTGCAAGCGAATGAAAGCAAGTGAATACAAATACAATTTGCCACTGGTTTCAGTGCACAGTAGCGTGGAGTCTACAAAAGTTGGGCAAACGTGTATTTTGTTTGCACTATGACTGCTCATCTTGCAATAAAGTTGGGCAAATATCTTAACACTGGTTAGTTACCCCGGTCTTCTGTGGACATAAACAAGGACACCACAACTGGAGGTGGAAGTCCATCGGCACCAACACATGGAGACTGACACAAGCACTACACAGTATGGACTCACGATAAAAATCCAACACTTACACACTCTTCTAAACGTGAACACAACTCTTACCAGTAAAGTAGAAATCAGGACAGCGACCCAGACACACGATTAACATCAGGCAACAACACCGCGCATGTAGCGAACAGTCCGCAATACAAGGCAGCCACTTGGTCAGGTAAGTTCTTGTATCCATATGTCTTTGCCGGCGTTTCCTTTTGTCTCAAGCGTGTAGAATAACTAGATTCTAATGCCATAATGAATTTCTGTGCACTGTTGTGAAACTTGAGCTGCTAGTGGACCCCTTCCCTCATTCTCTTCCTTCTCCTTTTATTTATAATTGGCATACAAACATTTTATTTCACATTTTTTCCATTATTTTTTTGTGTTTGGCTGACAAACCAGAAATTCGTTTGGCTGCACGCAAGACATAAACGGACATCCAAAACATGATTGGAATCATGCTGGCAAAAATGTTCCTCTTTCGCTTTCCGTCACTAAAAGAAACATGGTGGCCTCCATCTGAGTTTTTTTTTTTTTTTTTAATGAAGAACTGTCTAAATATTACACATTGGCCCTTTAAGAAACCCCTCCAAGGAGTCTTCATGCACAGTAGGTAATGTCTTACTGCATGGGTGTGTTTCTCTTTAAGCTTTCAAAAACCTAATTGAAATATGATAAGTTATTAAAGTCTCGATAAAGACCAACTGAATTAGTAAATGTGCAGGATCTGACATAATCCTGTGATTCCCCTCATTCCCATGGGGATGCGGAAGATACCACCATGAAGACATTCCAAGGGTAAACGTTTGCCTCTGGGGGGACATTTTATGAGACCTTTTGAAGTTGTTCTACGTATAGTACAGTGTACATACGTAATTATATAATATGAGGGTTTTTTTTATGTTTGGAGATGCTACATGGCCTACTGACAATAAAAAAAAGTGACGGCTTAATTAATAAGGAATTGAAGCAGCGTCCAGGAATCTGTCGGGCGGCTCTTTCGATTTACCTTCTTTTTATACAAGTCGCCTCGGTGAACAAAGTGCACCAAGCCATGGTAGGTGTGTAAAATATCTGCTTTTCACACTATGAACTTTTTGATGTTGTTTAATACACCAAAGTCAATCAGAGATTAGAGGCACAGAGGAGGTTAGTTTGTCCAAAGGGGAAAGGGCGAATGTTTGGACAAGGAGCCACCACCCTAAATGAGTCACAACTACGATGTCACACAAAAAAAGAATGAAATGAAGAAAAGTACAGTTTTTATGCAAATGAATCTTAGTTACCTTCTCGCCAGCCACTTGAGTACTCTTTTCAAATATGAAGTCTCGGTCACACTTCCTTCCCAGACTTTGCCTTCTTTTTCACTGCAGTACTCGCCGATTGCTACACAGGGACAGGCAGCAAAACCCGCCCACTTGATTACTTACGTTAGCCAACTGATTCCGTCTAAGTTTTGAGAATAAAATATTTCCCTCACATAGAAATGTTATCCATTGAAAATGTGACGATAATGCATGATTTCTTAATATGATGATTATCAAATGTAGATTTAATAAAATTTGCTGCATATACGATTAGAACTACAAGGATAAATTGACGACCATCACTTTTGTTTTAAAGGCCCGTTATTCTAGTTTCCGGTATATCATGTCCTTTTGCGATTAGGCTGCTGCTGCAAAACGGCAGGATTCAGTCCCGTGCCTCCCCTCACTGGTCGAAGATGACATCATCTACAAAGTGAGAAAGAGCTACCACTACCAGTGCAACAGGGAGCGCTCAATTTGAAACTATGCTAGTTTATACCGTGGAGTAGCAATTACTTCCAGAGTATCATATTGTTATAACATGACGTGAATGACCGCAACAGAATAATGGATGATGCATGTTTCTTAAATCAGATCTACGTTTTTCACAATTACTGTCTGAGTAAACCTTTTAATTAAAGAAATACCAAGTAGAGAAAAAAATCCCCGGGCTTTATTGAGCCAAGGAAGCGCATATTTACAAAATTTCATGGCACTCCACCAAAAGGTAATTAAAATCATGCCTCAGTATAGTCAGTAAGAAACCTTAGGCCTGTTTGATAGAAGACAGATTGATATTTTCGTTTAATGTGTGGCAAGTGGCTGAACAGGCTAATTTGGACAAAGATACGATTTTTGGAATATATCAACAATTTTTTTTTTTATCCAATTATAAGCGACCTTGGCAAAGTGGTTGGGAATCATTGAATGAAGAAAAATGCAAGTAAATGCTTAAGACTTCACACTATATAATTTATTTTTATGATGAAATGTAGAATGTGAAAGGGAAAATGTGTAAATGCTTATTTAAAGTGGAATTATATTACGTCTACTAAAGCCAACATATAGAAACAGCAATACCACATATAATACAGCCAAGACAGCAAAGGTGTAGTGAAAGAGCAAGGGACAATGTTTAAGATTTAGATTGTTTTTCATTGCTTGACATCAGGTGCTGCATTCACCATTGTCCGTAGCTATAACTGACATGGCAGCGTCCGGAGGAGTGCCATCCCCTCATGTAATATAATTTATTTGATAACTAGACCTACAATTACATTTAAAACATACTGTTGGTCATTAAAAACACATTATTTGCAAGTTTGGGGAATTTATAATCATTTAATGTTTTACTTTTTAATGAAAAACGGTCTAAATCTTACACATGTCCCTCTAAGGCATCTCTTATATCAGATACATATGCATGACTGAAAAAAAAAAAAAAACACACCAAAAAAACCCCACAGTAACCATTGCTTTTACTATAGAGCAAAACAGCAATCAGAAACACAGATGCGTCCATAAAGTCAAAGCTTTTATGTCTTGTGTCGCGTACTCAGGGACTATCAAAGTCCAACTGATAAAGTTGCTCACATGCCAACAGGTGCAATGCTAACATGTAGCAACTTCAGAAACAAATTTTCCAAAATGAAGAACAATAGCCCAGAGAGACAAATGGGAAAATTGTGATTTATTTCTAAAGAGGAAAATGACATCATACACATTTCAAGTCGGCCTTATCTTATATATCACATCTTTCTAAACAAGCACTTACGGATAAGAGATAAAAATAAAACATTTTCAGTACCCTTTTAAAAATATATGGAGAATCTAAATAACAATCATAAGGACAAAAACAATAAAAAGAGGTAAACGTTACATTTAAGGTCATATCCCTAGCATGGTGTGATAATACAAACGCTTTAGTCTTTTTTTTTTTTTTATAAGGCATATGTGTGAAATTTATCACAGCTTACTATACCTAGACATTGTTACCCTTAAAAAACAAAAACAAAAAGCAATGATTCTTACCCTTCATGCTTAACATGTACAGTGTCTGCTGTTTTCAACATCAAAAATGACATCAATATGTGCAAACATTCTTCAAGTGCTGTTCTACCTTCATCACCAACAAAGCAGAATACAGACTGATAATGATTATGTGGCGTAGGGAAAGGTCCATTTACTTCAACCCCATGCTTCATTTTTTCCATGTTTTCATTCTAGCCTTGTGCCACAAAGGCATCTCTTTGGTTTCCTCACATTCTTGACGCTACACAGAGGCTCATTTATAGAAAAAGGATTCACATTTGTGAGTGTTGTGAAGATGCACAGACCATGCCAAATTTTTAACTAGCTGCCCAGCCTTGAACGTAAAGAGAAAGTACGACGCAGGGGGGGTTCAATCTCACCAGCAACTGTCACTGAGGAAGGCGACACAGTTGGAAATTTTCCTGTTAGGAGTCGGGAAGTGTAGGGTCCAAAAATCTACAGATGGATGAAGGTGCTGCTCAGACCCGAGTCTTCTCCCGGAAGGGTGAGGTGAGATTGGGTCACTCTTTTTTTCTTTCGCTAGAAGTTGTCGTGTCTCAAGTTTCTACCTCGTGTCCCGCCAGTGGAACAACAAACACTGTGATGTCGTCGCCTGAGCCCAGCCTGTCATTGGGAAGCCGCCATCCGCGCTCTTTCAGAACTCCTCGGGAGCGCATCAGCAGGTCCTGTGCCGCCAGTGTGTACCTGTGCCAAACATACATAAATAAGCATTTATTTATTCAGCTATTTATTGAAAGACAGTAATATACTTAGAATGAGCACAGTAAATGTGAGGTATGTTGCAGTCAGAGCCTATTTTGAAAGCCGCTAACACACGCCACCCTGTCACCTTAAAGCACATTGAAATTACCTCATGGGGTCCGAGGGATCGCAACAAGCCAGGTAGGCCGTGACAGCATCTGCCACCTCCTTGTCTGTGGTTACGTCCCAGAGTCCATCCGTGCCCATGACTAGAACGTCGTCTGGACCGTGTTTATTGTCATCAAAGTTGTAGACCTGCACCTATCAGAAAAGTGTATGAATTTCCTGTTATATTTGATATAATTAACTTTAAAATTGGATATGACAGTAATTTATCATAACTTGTTTGCTCTAGTCAAGGTCAAAAGTTTATTTAGTTATATAATCCTCACAAAGCAAAATAATGGCATAAAAACAACACACAACAAAGGCGTTCAGCGGGGAAAGTCAGTCTCCACACTTTAACAAGGTTATTATGATTATTATTGTTATTATATTATATTGTTATATCATACTGTTCACTTGGTTAAGGCAGTAATACAGCAAAATAAATAAAATAAGTTTATAAAGGTTTGATTAGAAACAAACTCAATCTTAATATTAATGTCACAATTTTGATGATGTGCTTATATACTAGAGCAACTTAGTAAAGGCTCGAAGTGACTCTAGTGGTAAGCTATGAGTAGAGTATTTATATAAAAATTCAAAAGAAAGGCAAGCCTGACACTCAAGTTGCTTTGTATTATGTTTGAAGGTGGGTGCTCACCTCAGGGACGCAGGAGAGGAATGGCTTGATATAAATGTTGGAGCTATACACCTTCAGGTCGTGATCGCCCAAACCGCGAGTAACTCCGATAGTCGCCATGACACGTGCCTGTTTAACACACGCACGCATGCGCACACACATGCACGCACACACACATGCGTACACACACACAACTAATGAGAGGGTTTCTTAAAGGAGGAGTCAAGTGAAATATTTCCTTCTGAAAAAAATAAATCCATGAGTAGAAATGACTGAATCACATCAGTGTGTGCATACTCCCTAGTGGACGTGATTGTTAATTGCAGTCTAGTGCCGAGGGAACTCACACTGGCAGTCCTTCTCAAATAGTGGTGCACTACCCCCCATGGTGGGGTGCGATGCAATGAGTGGCAACAGCATTTTTTTCTTCTGATTCAAATGAATGATTATTGTGGTTTAGAAAGCGCAGTTACAAGCAGCACAATCTTTATCTTTTTTCAGTGTCAGGGTGAGCTGTAATTTGATCAAAGTAAAAAGTCAACGTTTGATGAAAGTTTATTTAAATTGCTTTTTTCCCTTTTGTTAATGTTTTGTTAATAAAGGATACCATTTGAGGAGCAAAATAAAAAGGAAATAATTGAGAAACACTGCTTTTATTATAGATTGGAGGTGTCAAAATGTGTTTTGATTCCAATCGTCTGCAAAGCATCAGAGATCTTACCGTGCTTTTAATATTTTGCTGTAGTTGCATCTTACCTTTTTACCTTCTCCGTATATAAGAGGAAATTTCAAATCATCTTCAACGATTGTCTTGTAAGCCCTACAACAAAAAAGCACAAACCCCCAGAATATAAATGTAACATCACAATTAATCAACACAGTGACACCTCTAAAGTCAACCACACCGGAGGCCGGACAAGTAGTTAAGTTATAACGCGAATGCGTTGAAATGATTTTCAAAAGTATGTATGTGTGCGCGTGAGTGCAACTCACACAGCGGCAAGCAAGGCAATAAAGATGAGCAACTGGCTGTTGATGACATATGTAAACATATGCATGCATATGTGCATCCCCATTTTATTGGCGATTGACATACACACCAGAAACTCACTCGGCTCCACACAAGACACAAACTGACATTCAAAACGTGATGTGAATTACATTGCCGAAGGTTTTCCTCCTTTGCTTGCTGTAGCTAAAAGGAATATGACTGCCCTCATCTGGGTGGCCCTCCCCATGTAATATAAATAGTGATTACTAGACCTGCTAATATATATGAAAAAATATGTTGGTTGGAAAAAATATTTTGGTTGGATAGAACACATTCATTTATTATACCTTATTGAAATGTATAGTGGGTTTTCAAAATGAATAATGGTCTAAATATTACATATTGTCACTTAAACCAAATATGTGTACTGCAATGGGCGGCTCGGTGGCGCAGTGAATCGCACATCCACCTCACAGTTAAAAGGACCTGAGTTCAAATCCACCTGGCTCCGGCCTTCCTGTGTGGAGATTGCATGTTCTCCGAGAGCCACACGGGTTCACTCCGGCTTCCTCCCACACTCCAAAAATATGCATGCCAGGTGTGTTGGACATACTAAGGTGTGATGGGGTGCGTGAATGGTTGTTCGTTTCTGTGTACCCTGCAATTGGCTGGCAACCAGCTCAGGGTGTCCCCCGCATACTGTCTGGAGACAGCTGGGATAGGTGCCAGCAGCCATAGTAAGGATAAACAAAATTGAAAATGGATGGATGGATTTTTGGGGTGGCTGCAGGTGGATAATTTAACTGTTTCTAATTATATTTACTAGAGAGTTGTTAATAAGACATTTTATGATTGTGTTTTGTTTTGTATGCAGGGTTGTTTTCACAAGGTTACAACCTGATTGAATGCATTGATGGACTTTTTTTTTTTTATCTGGGTTTGAGATGTCCGACTGCATTTGAATTCACCGCTCAGTTAGCAGCTCATGCTAACGACTTTTGCCGTATCATATGATAACAGCATGATTAATAAGAGGTTCCTTAGCATCCTTAATAAGCGAATGAACTTGATTTTGGGATGGCGGTGTAAACACTAGCTGATGTTTTATCGACTTAATGCATCCATATCCATAAGTGAAGCAAAGGAAACGAACAGCTGTTAGTAAACAAATGAGCATGCATTAGGGAGTGCTGTTCGGGCTTACCAGCCACTCATTGTATGGTCTCTGTACAGGATTTTCTTGCCCAGCTCACCGTGCTGGATCCTGCGAGGGAACTCAATGTGAGTAAACTCGTTGCCCAAAAGCTCAGGCCTCAGGAAGCCCTGCAGTCAAACCAAGAACACATATTACAAACTGTGTTGAGTCCATTTATCCATTGAGGCATTTATCCATTCCTTTTCTACAGCGCTAGCCCTCATTATTTTTGTGGGTGAGCTGAAGACTATTCGCGCTAGCTTGAGGCAAGGGGAGCACTCCCTTGATTTGTCACCAGTAAATCACAGGCGTCATCAAAACAATAGACTAGTGATGTATTAAATCTTGACTATTGTATTCCTTTGTAGACTTTCCTCCCACATTCCACAAACATCTGTTAGGTGTATTTTCATTTCATTCGACACTCAAAATTATCTAAATTGCCCATAGATATGAATGCTTGTTTGTCAGTTTTTGCCATGTGATTTGCTGGCAACCAGTCCAGTAGATACCCTGCTTTTCTTACCAAATGCCAGTTGCGATAGGCTGCAGCGACCCCAGTAACTAGGTAAAGTACAAAGAAGATGCATACATGTATTTTTTGTATATGTTCATTACAAATTTTAAGACAAACAAAGGTTTCATATTTGAGGTACCGGATGATGATGACCGGATGGAAGGCGAAAACCCCCCCAAAACAAAACAAAACAAAAAAAAAAACAAACAAAAAAACAAAACAAAAAAACTTGTCAGTGTTTCAAATATTGCATCATGACAAGATGAAAAGTACCAGATACTGTAGACGCTGTCTTTCTGACTCTGGTGTAAACTCGTTGGTCATTGGAAAAATTTCCTTATTCCGGATTATTATGGCCCTGCAGTGACAAGAATTGCAATTGTAAGGTATAAACCTTTTATTAAGCTTATATATTTATAGAATATAGTCCACTAAATGCCTATTCTCAGATACAGTGAGATGAGCCTGCAGTGAGCAAAAGTAACACTCAGGAGGCACATGAAGCATCCATAACAAAGGTGGATAGTGATTCAGATTAATTCATTTTAAAATAAAAAATATTTGTTAAATTTGGGGAAAATAAGATATGTGCATATATGTGTGTGCATGTGGTATCAATATATAAGGATGAAATAAAAAGGCTGCCCTTCGTTTTTGGTTCTTAATTTTTTTTGTTTGTTTTAACAACTGTGATTCATTTTTCAGACAAATTTGACTTGCTTCATAACAGAAGGAATTGGAGAAACTACATTTGACATACAAACGACACAATGGATCTCACCTGCTATCTCCAGCATTGGCCACGTAGAGTTTGCCCATTAGATGTATCGCAGCTAAGGCACAACAGCCACCAGAAATGGCATAAGATGTTTTCTCCTTTTCGATCAGGTCATCCTGAAATGAAGTCACAAGACCAAAAGTAAACAAGACTTAATCAAGGCAAAACCTAAAACTATTCATCACACTTTGATAGCAATCTTCACTAATGTACTAGTAATAGACAGAAAAAGATAT
The DNA here is from genome assembly GCF_059441005.1 of Hippichthys cyanospilos. Classification (NCBI taxonomy): domain Eukaryota; kingdom Metazoa; phylum Chordata; class Actinopteri; order Syngnathiformes; family Syngnathidae; genus Hippichthys; species Hippichthys cyanospilos. The sequence continues at coordinate 4,709,090 of NC_142377.1, forward strand.
CTATAAAGCTCCAGATATCTGTTTTGGTCTAAGATAACTGCTTTTAAGTAGAGCTTTTCCAATTGTGTTGTTTATCTGCTGTACTATAGCAATAAAGTTATTCTATTCTATTCTATTCTATTCTATTCTATTCTATTCCTTTCCACTGGTCCTGTTAGGATAGACAATTGATTTTGTGTTTTTTCTTACGTTGGCATGTAGGCTTTATTTTTCTAGCTTTCCAGAGGCCCCATAATTTTCCACATGGTGTAACCAATAGGAAAATCAGAGAGCATTGTATTGGTAAAATAAAAGCTATTCTCTGAAATTTCCTGGTCACGCTAGAGCAGTGCTTCTCAAAAGTGTGTGTGTGTGTGTGTGTGTGTGTGGGGGGGGGGGGGGGGGGGGTGCCAGGTAATCAAGTATAATTGTAGTAATTATTTTTTTTTCAGGCACTTTGATTCATTTGGTTATTTTTTTCTGTTTTAGACTAAGTTGTAATCTGTATAAATGCTTTACAAATTAATTCACAGTTGTTGAAAGTTCATATTGGTTTTTTTTTTGTCTTTCCTTAATGTTAAAAAGGATACAGGTTTAGGTATCTTATAGTGCTTCTAGTGGGGGGGGGGGGGTTCTGTTTCTTAGAGGGACTTGGTAAAATATAATTGAGAAGCACTGCGCTAAAGTGTGTTTTCACAAGCATAAACAAACACACATACTAAAAATGTCTAAGTTGTCAGGTTGATCAAAGCCTAATTGCTCAATTATTATCAGAAACCACATGTTTTCATGCATTTTAAGGCACCCAAAAAGTAAAAATAATGACAAACAGTAATTCCTAAAAAGCCTAAGCAGTGCCTGGTGTTTCAATACTTTTATACACTTACCATATTTCTCAGAGTACAAGTCGACCTCTCCCTTTTCTATTTCAATTTGGGAGAATTTTACAAAAAAAGTGATTAAAAGTCTACCCCTGACTTTAGTGGTTACGTAGATTATCATGGCTGTCCAACTAAAAGACATGCTGTGTGTTATTAAAATGACAAAATTAAGGTACTTTTAGAGGCATTTCTACATCATACAGTATATCGAATGACATACTGTTGCGGTTATGGGGGGAGGGGTGGGAGCGAAACAAGACTGAGAGGCAATGTACGCATGCGTGTAGATGCAAATGCTGAACCTAATGTTGCAAGAATAACATTTAGTAGAATTTTCAATGCTTTTTTTTCAACACAGCTGAATATTAATTTGTCGAAAAGCCCTAAAAGTCGTCACTATCCGACAAGCCAAGAGATAATTTGCTGATCATCTTACTTGGGATATTCCCCCACGGTTTCTTTACCCAAGTGACGACTGCAGTGAGATCACAGTGTGGAATGTTGCACTTTGCTGTTTCTCCCCCCCACCTGCCGACATCCAGGCTTGTTCAAGGATACATCCATGGGCTGAAGGAGACATGTCAATCCGTTTTTTTCCCCTCAATAATGCGTCAAAGTCCGGCGTAAAAAAAAATTATTCATGCAGCCTCATTGTTGACAACAAAGAGGCAATTAGGCGGCGCTTGACAAAAGTGCATTATGCAACGTTCTGTGTGCTCTATAACAGCATACTATATTGAATTAGAGGTATATAAAATAATGTTAAGCCTTGTAAATGACACATTACTTATTTCTCATTCAAATAAATGTTATTCAAACACAGATATGTGGAAAATATTGTTCTGTTTTGAGTTGTACTCATGAGAAATGCGGTAAACAAAGGTAAAGATTGTGTATTATTGTCCTATATTGATTTTTTTTCTCATGTCTGCTCACCATCTGCTTGAATGCAGTCTCAATGACACCCATCACCAAGCTCTCCAGACTGACGACCTTCTCCATGTGGTAGCGCATCCCCGAATCGCTAATAGCGTCAGCTTCCTCGGACTCCTGCGCAGCCCCCTTTTTGGTATCGGCCTGGTAAGGGCTGCCGTTCTTGGCCAAACAGATAGGCGGCGCCGCCCCTTCGTGATTCTTCAACAAGTGGAAAATTTCACCCAGTCGGTCCCGAATAAGGCGGTGGAGCAGCTTGGAGGCCATGATGGCAGCACCAGACCCAGCGTGTCCATCAAAGATGCCCCAGAAGTAGATAGGGATCCCTGTGCCATCCTGAAGAAAAAAAGTTCAAATTCCTTACTCATTTAAAAAGAGTAACACTGCTTGATATATTTAACATCATATCTTAGATCAGGTTACACCATCAACATCAACTTTCTACCAGCAAACAATAGTCAATTAATTTCCTGCATTTGGACCACAAGTCTCTAGTAACAGGATGACTGAAATTTTGACTCCTCTGTCGCCCCTATGGGACTTTGCCATCAGAACAACACAGCGTACGAAATACAGTAAAAGATGAGGAAGTGTCCCTTGCCAAACATTTTATCTCACATCCACTCTCTTGGCTTCCCAATTGGAAGTTGTCATTGCAGTTTTGCCCTTGGCTCACCCCGTTGTCCTCCTGCAGAGTGGAGTTGCGCTGTTTGCCGCTGGGCTTCCTTACAAACAACTTCTCGCAGGAAGCCTGATCTTCATTTAGCATGCTCTTGCCAGCATTGATCACCCTGGTGTGGAAAGAGTCACAAGTTAGCTACACGAAATATAATAAAAATGCTTGTGTTTTTTTTTTTTTTTTTTTGTGAGGCAAGTGGGAAAAGGATAAAGATCTTTCCCACAGGTAACTTGCAAAAGCAATTAATTAATTGCAATTAATTTTACCCCGTATGCCGTAAGGTGGGTTCAGTTTGTTTCACGACCACGTTCATAATCCAAATGATCTCTCTTCATTGAAATAAAGGTATATGCACCAAATCCATCCCAGCCAAAGGGAAAAAAAAAATCCACATTTGTTTTCTATTAGATTGTTTCAAGAAAGATTGCACTCAATTTATTTGACATTTGCCAGAATAAGGACATGCAAATGTTGTTTATGTAAATATGTGGATTGTGTCCACTCTATTGCCATCCCACTGTTTTAAAGGGGTGACCAAGATGCTAATACAGGTACACCCTACTTGAACAAATAAAATAATTTGATTGGGTAAAAATAATACAGAACACCTGTAACTGGTTTCCATCACAGGGCACACATAAAAAGGAATATTGCCAAAAAAAAGGCCAAAAAGGCCCAATAGTAATTCTCCAGTTTGATGGCATCTGTTTCGAGGATTGCTTCCATGGCAGGCACAGACCATCTTAAAACCACAACTTCTATCAGCTTCCTCGACAATGGAGGCGAGGAACATGGTCTGCTTGGACTCAATATCCCCCGCCTCCCCCGGGATGTGGGAGAATCTCTGCCGGAGGTGGGAGTTGAAACTCCTACTGACAGGGGATTCTTCCAGACATTCCCACCATACCCTCACAATACATTTGGGTCTGCCAAGCCTGAACGGCATCCTCCTCCACCATTGGAGCCAACACACCACCAGGTGGTGATTCAGCTGACAGCTCTACCACTCTCTTCACTTGACTGTCCAAAAAATGTGGCCGCAAATCCGTTGATACAACCCCAAAGTCACTCAACAAACCGCGGCCTAGGGTGTCCTGGTGCCAAGTGCACATATGGACACCCTTATGTTTGAACATGGTGTTATTTATGGACAATCCATGGCGAGTGCCGAGATCCAATAACAAAACACCGCTCGGGTTCAGATCGAGGGGGCTTATTCCTACCTATCACGGCCCTCCAGGTCTCACAGTCATTGCCCACTTAAGCATTGAAATCCCCCAGCAGAACTAGGGAGTACCCAGAAGGAGAACTCTCCAGAACACCCTCCAATGACCCCAAGTGTCTCTCACTGTGGGAAACTCCACAGTGGAAGAGGCCAACTCCTATCAAGAGGACTCGTACCAAAGTCCAAGCTATGTGTGGAAGCGAGTATGACAATATCTTGCTGGAGCTTCTCTGTCTCGCACACCAGCTCGGGCTCTTTCCCTGCCAGAGAGGTTCATTCAGCTACCTCCTAGCGTGCATAAAAATGGGTAGATTTGGCTGCTCAATTTATACAGTTTTTGACACAATATTAATCAGAATACCCTGTTTAGACTAATGGGGCACCACATTCTCAATTTGCGCAAGGCCTGGTCTTGACATGTTATTCAGATATCCCCCCCATTGACTGATGTCTCACTCCAAGGTTTGGTCAAAAGTTGACAGCTCTGCACCTTTAAGGAAAAGTGACATTTTTCACACGGTTCTTGTTTAAAATCCTCATTGATCAGATTGCAGAGGTTTATTTACTGTTGTCATTTGAAATATAGTCACACTCAATTACATTGTACATCACATTTGCACTGGAAACCAGTTACATAATTCTGGCTTCATGCAGAGAGAGGGTTAGGAATATTCGCTCATGTAAAATGAACATAATGAGACAAGAAGAAGAGGGGGCCTCTGGCAAAATCATGCAAATGAAAGGAAACGCAAACACAATCTCTGACCGCTGGCTCTCCAGATAGTTTAGCTGATTACAATTGTCACAGAAATCTCTGGTATGGGAAAGGCCCAAATGGACAAATCCAACAAATCTGGATTATATTCTACTCTCCAAAAGGAAAAAAAAAAGTTTTTTCACTCCCTCCTTTCTAATCAGTTGAAAGCCAAGGGCTCAGTGGAGAGGGTGCACATCTGAACTAATGGCGATGAAGACTTAAAAGTCTCATGACAGTCATTTAAACTTGCTGGGCTCTTTGGCACACAAACCAGCACAGAGAGACACTCTTCCATATTACAGCCTGCTCCCCACCCCCCACCAACCACCACCAATTGCTTGTACTTTATTATGAACTGGCCAACAGTTTTCCTGTATCGTATTTGCACAAGTGATGTCCTGGAGGACTTTAATTGCTCAAGTTCAGATGAGGGAAGCATTTGGAAAAATACTAATGTTAATTTGCAAACGTTAAAGCCAAAGTGCATTTAAAAAAAAACTATTATGGACAAATGAGCAGCAAAAGGGACTATACATTTGAATGACTATCTTAAGTTCTTGGTTTGCGTCAGCCATCTTTTGTGGCGTTTGCATGTGAAACTGTGGGTCAAATTGAGCCAATATGAAAAAGTAATATTCTTGATATGAAAAGGCTCCCGTTGGAATATTATTGCTGATTCCAGCAAAAAAATATGCTGTATATAATGAAGGACAGAGAGTAAAACGCTAACTATCGTTACACAGTACAAAGTGGTTTATATTTTACTTATGGGGCAGCATGGTGTAACTGTGGTCTGCCTCACTACTCCGATGTTCTCAACTCAAATTCCAGCCCCATGGAATATTCATGGTCTCCCTACGTGTTCTCCAGGTTCTCCAGCTTCCCCACATATTACAAAAAATGTACTAGAATTATTTAAGACTCGTAATTGTCAATAAGTGTTGATGTGAGTGCAAATGCTTATTTGTCGACTGTGGCCTGTGATTGGCTGCTGACCAGCCTAGCCCAGTATTTCACCCTAAATCAATACGCCCAATACAGTACAGTCACAGTATGAGCTAATAGCAATGACAAGTGGCCACCATCTTTGTAAAACTTTCTAAAAAAAAAAAACATGGAATGAAAAACAATTGTTGTTGTTCAATTCTGAATGTCAAACGGATCATGGTATTGACTTGATTTATTTATAAAAAATAAAACCGTGTTGCAATCTTTTCAGAGCAAGTGTGATTTCTTTTGCTAACATTTTTCTTGTATGATGATGCCGATAATTCGATGATCATCTTTTTTCCCCACAATGTGCTATACTCTAAATATTCATTTTTCAAATTTCATATTAACAGTGAATCAAGAACAAAACAACAAAACAGACAGCCACAAACCTACATGCACACACACGTTTTCACGGCTTGTGAGGACTACATTAACATAATGCATTAACTATAGTAGCACCTAACCATCAGATATGATTGCCTAAGCCTAACCAGCCTTAACCTGAAGCCTGACCCAAATCAAATTTATACAGTGATGCCTTCTTTTTTGCCGTTATTGGCCGGAACCCCCTGACTATTTAAAAAATAAATAAATAAATAAACGTGAAAAGTCTTAATACTATATATAATATTTAAGACAAATATTACTGCAGTACACATATTTACTTAAATCTTAAATTAAATATTAAACCTTATACAGTAACTTAACAGTTACCCCTTTCCATCCTTTGAAGTCTCACAGCAGACGGGTTCATATTAGCGGTGCCCTTGCAGTGTCCTGCAAGACATTCAACCTTACTTCAAGAGGGAGATTGGCACTTCTATAGGACACTCGATTAGTTTCCGGCGCAACCATCGAGGAATGAGGGCAGGAATTGTAATCTACTCCCGCCCCAACTCCCGCTCCTTACACAGACCGGTCTCAATCGTAAAACACATAGGCTGTTGCTCTGGATAGAGCCAAAGGGAAAGGAGCAAAGACCTTCACTGGACCATTGAAAATCTCTTACCTGCATTTCTTTCATAATAAAATGGTATTTCAAGTGTAAACTCTCACTGTTATAATGTCTGATTATGTAAAGCTTTGACTTTAATTTGACTTCCGCAGCTATGACCGCGGCTGCCGCGAGACTTCAAAGGATGAAAAGGGGTAGCTGTTCAGTTACTATATAAGGTTTAATCATTTAAGATTTAAGTAAACAACTTATACTGCAGTAGTTCGACGTCCGTGGCAAGTCTATTTAATGTTAAATCGTCTGTCTGGCACGCAGGAAATCGTCACAGCACCTTTCTCCGCAATATTGCCCCCCCGCCCCAAAAAAAAATCTGCAATGCACTGAGGGTGCGTTAGGCAAGTAGTGAGGGATCACTGTCCTCTAAAAGCAAGTCTTGCTCCTCAAAAAAGGTATGAACAAGTGAGGACTGCACTTAATGTCTTCACTTCTCCAAAATATCCTCACTATGTCAGTAGAAAACTTAAAACGGTTCTTACAAGTATAGCCGTACTGAAACAAACACACATACGTTTGTGCGACTATATTTGTAAGGACATCTACTGAAATTATGAGTTTCCTAGCCCCTAAACTTAACCATCAGAATTATTGTCGAACGCTAACAGGCAAAATAACGTGAAATTACAATGGAATCAGTGGGTGTGCACCTCATTGATCAACAAAGTTCAATAAAGGTTTCCACAGTTCTTCGAACTCCTCTCCCCTCCTTCCATAGTGCAGAGTCAGTTTATCCATCAATTCCTTTGTCCATTGAAGGTACAGTACATCCATTTTTTCTTCATCAATGAAATCAGCCTCTGGCCTGCAGCAGTCCAAAGTTGATCAGAGTAGATTTGTTTGCGCAAACCACATCTGGTTAAGGTAGAACCAGCACAAAATGTTTTGCAATGTGAAGGATAGTAATTCCACAAATATTTGACATAATCTGTCCCACTCCTCTCCATTACTTTTGTATTTTTTTAGGCTTTAAGACATGTGCCATTCTCCCTGCTATAGCCTCCTCAGTCAGAGTTCCGTGCCTGTGATCTATCAATAGAGGAGTCAATGTCTCAAGTTACGTACCAAAACGGAGTAGCATAAAGAAATTAAACCCTTATCCTCACTGTGTTTCAAGTGAGAGATGCTCCAAGTTTGAGATGGGAGTTTCTGAATGAAGTTTTGTACTTCTGACTATATGAAGTATGTGAACTGCAGACATTTAAAGAAGTGTTTTTTATGTGTCTGATATTTCTGATGATCAGCATAATCTTGATGTCATTTTTTTGTTTTGTTTTACCATTTCATCTCACATTCAGGTAATGACCATTGATAAGCATACTATCGCGCTGATTTCTGGTTTTAAAATAATTTCTATCACAAGCAAGTTACCGTTTACAGCCATAGAACAAAAGCGGAGGCTTTTAGATGCAGCTACTACGTTAGAGTCATGCTTGTCACATGAGTCTAGTGACCTTTTAATTGAACATCAGGTCTACGGCGTGGGAGGATATGAGTGGAAACAACAAATCAACAATTGCACCCAGTGACCAAAAACCACAGTGAATGACTGTTAAAAGTGGAATGTGCAAAGAGCAGAGTTCAACAAGAGGAAGCTGAGGTGTTCAGTATAAAAATAAATAAATTAAAAAACATGCTTGCCTAAGGTTACATACGATTTGTAGATGTTGCATTATATTGGGTCATCTTCCCATTTTATAAAAGTTGGAACCCAACTTCCTATATCATGTAGTAACAAAAGAAATCCTGCTTATTAATAGCTCACCAGTCATAAAGTCACATCTTTTTTTCTGTGAAATCTATCCTCAGCTAATCATGGAAAAACTTGCCAATGTAGATATTGCCAATTTAGCTTGCTCAAGGAGATCAGGCAAACTCCACACAAGAAGGCCCGAGCAAGGTGGATTTGAACTCGGGTACCTGAACTGTGAGGCGGATGTGCTAAACACTGTGTCGTGAACAACACAGTATTGTTTTGAAATCACATTCAGAACACCAATCAAGTGACGACTGACATTTTTCTTTTTCAAGTGATTTTCTATGTTTAATGTCATACGGGCGACCAACAATAGTTTGGCGGTCGACCACGTGCGAGGCCCTGAGCACCACTGGGTTAGAAGATCCACCACACAGAGCAGAGGTTGTGGATGGAATCCGGGCTCCAGTCTCGATGGACAGATGGCTATTAAGTCTATTTTGAAAGCACTTTTTAATTCTGGCATATACTGTTGAACTTTTGTATTGCATTCCTCCTAACATACCAAATGTTGCATCCTCAAGACGAATTTTATCCAAAGCCAATTTAAACACCACGCATCCCTTATTGCTTTTGTTGTCATGCAAAGTAATTAACAGGGGATTAGCCTGCGGCCTGTGAGTGTACTTCCTGGCAATTATTACACTCAAATTAATTAAATATGACGAGGGGAAAAATGACTGGCCATTGAGTCTATTTTCTGCCCTTTTTGTGTTTTTTGCACTCTTTCAGAATCCCAAAGCTTGCAAATGTGCCTTTTGTATATGACTGTACAGCAATAAGACAAAAACATTTTAGACAATGTGCACATACTTGGTTGAAGTGATGTTGAATGTGTCAGCGCATCAGTTAGCATAGATTAAAACCAGATTTATGCCAAAACTCCAAATTCTTTGTATACACACAGTGAACGACAAAACTGTCACTGTAATTAAACTAAATTAATTGCCAAAACTTCAGGATGGCCAAAACATGACTGAATGCTATTTTCCTGTTGTTGTTAATCTATTTAGTACGAAGGCAGCAGAAATATCCATCGCAGATTCTATAGGGTGGCTTTCGTGTGTCATCCAAGTTTGCAAAGTGTGACAAGGACTGCTTTCAAAGAAGACAGAGCAGTTGAATGGCTTCCATTGTTTTGTTTTTGCTTGTCTTTCCAGAACGGGCTGCGTGCAGGCATCATGGCACTGAAGCCGTACAGAAGCCGACAGGAAGCAGATTGATTCCTTTTTAACTATAATATCGATTTGGGGACATTTTAAATCGATTTCAATCATAGTAAATGACAATCCCGATTCTTATGTGAATCGACTCTTTGGCACACCCCGACAACATAGTATGACCTGATGGTAGAACATAGTGTTCCCTCACTACTTTGCAGTTCAATTATTGCAGTGACTGTCTATTGAGATGTTTTATGTAGTTACTTATTTTGCCGGTTCACCATAATTTATCACAGGCTTGACCTTTCATTTTAAATGTTAAATTTATCAATTTATTACGTGTAACAACCCAGTGTTAGGAAGCGTGGGACCATGTGGACGGGTTCATGACGAGAGAACACTGTGCTGCAGAACTCGATGGTGGAATTTACACACAAACACAGCTCTATACTGAGAAAAATCCAAGTGGGAACCTTTAGGGGAAAAACAGATGTTACTGTTGACACAGAAGAACCTGAGGGTAGTAACAAGACGGAACCAAAATACATAACCCGAGGATGAGAAACAATTCAGCAGAGAAGCAGCAGAACATGATGGAAGAAACTACATATCAGAACTTGAGTGTAGACCACAGAGAAGCTGGAAGATCAAACTTAAAAAAAAAGAACCAGATGGTAGAACCTGCACACCAAATTCTGAGAGTAGAGGCAGAACCTGATAGTAGAACCTACACAAGCAGCAACATTAACCGCAGCTGGAGCTAAAGGGAAGAACCTCTGCAGCAGAACCGGAGGGAGCCAGTGCAGCAGCATTTGAGTTAAGTGCCTGCTGCAGATGCGTCAGTGCAGCGAGGTGGTGAGCATCCTGCACTACCACTTGCAAACGTTGGTCGTGACGTGCAATCATAGAGCCATACTAACCAAAATAACTAAAAGAACTCCCAAATGTACGTTAGTCAGACACTCACTCAGCATATCCGGTGTGCCAGGGGAGCCTGCTGCCTCGCTTGAGCGTGAGCACCGGCCGCGAGGCGTGCTCGGTAGAGTACTGCAGCAGCTCCGGCGTAAGCTCCAGGAAATCCGGGCGGCCGTAGGGGAAGCGCGGCGGTAGGCCGTCAGCTCCCCCGGACTGCGCCCCGCCGCCTCCGCCTCCGCCGCCGCCGTGATGATTGTGATGGTGGTGGTGGTGGTGATGGCCGTGGGGCATCATCCCTCCCACCAGCGTGGACATGGCGCTTTTCACTTTGCTAATCATCGTCGGCATCGACTCGCGCTGTGCGCAAGGAAAAATAAAATAACAAAATGAAAGAGCGAAAAATCAAAGGATTCGCGCTGGAGAGGCGAACGGAAGACGCAGCCAGTGACGAAGAGCATTTCAGGAAGTGATATCGCTTTTTTTCCCTCTTGCTTCCTCAGAGCGCCCATGTGACACCAGGCGGTGTTTGTGTCTGTGAAAATCTAAATAAGGGTAAAAAATCTCTGGATCCATATCCTGGTGGGTTTGGATGCAACATGCAAACCCACAACATTATATAATTAATGTATTCCGACGATTTTGTAGCTAAACCGGAGTAACGCTAGTGGTTATTATTACGGTTACAGCAACTTTTTGTGTGTGTCTATTAAATAAAAATGTAATTTTCTTTATCAGATTCTGCTACATAGATTGCTGTTAATTCCGTGTTTATCCCGTGGTTTTGCTGCACGTTTTCCACTTTAAGGTTCTGTAGCTTCTATACACCCCTGGAAACCGCCACGTAGAAAATTTTTCGTTCATATGTAAATAAATGCAACATTCTTAAACCTCTTAATGCAGCTTCCACAAATATTTTTTTCTGAACTGCATATTTAAAGAATAACGAAAGACCCCAATGCAAATTCCAAGCGCATCTTCCCTAAATAACGAACATTTGGTTCTGAAGTTAACATGAAATCAAACGTGTTACGTTTACAAAACAGAAAGCAAACAACATGACCAAGTAGTCATTGTTTACTTCCATAGCAGGCCTCCGCTCCCTAAACACAGAAATACCCAATGCATATGGCCACCGATGAGGGGCGACATCATCAATTGAGCGACTGTCCAAATATTAATAGAATTAACTGTAGATTCTAACCTTGAAAGGTCGTATGTCGGGACTGTCAAGGACCCCCCTCTTGTGAAGTCAACCAAAGGTCTATCAGTTTGATCTAATGAGGCATAATAATGTAATAATTGATTGTAATTGTTACTGCCCCGGAGTTAATTCATCTGCAATATGGTTTTACTATTGTGTTCGTAGTTTGCCGTATCAAATGACTGCCCTTTTAAATATTCTGGTTACCCATGTAGTCAGACTGTGTGTTGTTCATTCAAATTTTCTTGTAGCTGATGCAATGTCAATGTAACCTATGTGGGGTGACATAACTGAGCTTTATCTGAGTACACAGTCCACCTCTCAGTGTATCAACGACTCTGATATCAACGGTCGTGGTGATTAATTACGCAACTACAGTATTTGACTATATTGCAAGTGACAGCTGTTATTGTGACTCCATCTGTCAACAGTTACAACACTTGATAAACTCGCACCTTGCGCTACAATATTGTTTAGTGTATTTCATTGAATTCCCCTTCATTTTGTCTTTAAATATATGTTTTTATATAACCGTTATATTTTCTTGTATTGCTATTTCATAGTATTTTTATGTTCTGTTTGTTCATTGCAATGTTATTATGTGCGTAGGTGGTTGGGGGCGGAGGAGGAGGAGCGTAAAGGGGATCAACAAACTTGAGCTTGCACTTTTGACAATTGTCCAGTAGATGGAGTCCAAGTAACACAAGATGGAGCTTGGACGCGTTGTTGATGCTTCCAAAAGAAACTCCCACTGACTTGAAACAAATTACTGTATTTACTTTTAGTGAAAGCTGCCAAGATTTAAGACTTGAGAGTAGTCCAGAAGATGGAGTCCAAGTAACACAAGATCGAGCTTGGACGCGTTGTTGCTGCTTCCAAACAAAGCTTCCTGATTTGAGACAAACTATTTACTTTTAGTGACAGCTGCCAAGATTTAAGACTCAGTGTAACAACTGTGATATGTGACATGAAAGCAAACTGTGAAGTAGTGATTAGCGGATCTTCCAATCGACATAATTTCCAGGATCCTTAGGTGTGAGGCCCTTGTGGAGTTTGTGATCTTGCAACTTATTTTTTAACTTATCTTTTGCTTCATTGTTTTTGTCATTGTTCATATTTCTTCATCATCAATGAAATCTTAGTGACACTCTTGGTAGCTACTGTATTGTTGTGGTCTTCTTGTCCTCATGACAGGATCCTCTTCAATAAATTGCGTCATCATTTTGCTGTCTATTCTATTCTATTCTATTCTATTCTGTTCTGTTCTATTCATCTAGTCCCAAATTTTATGCCTTGTCTTTGTGTGCTGCTTCATCTTTGTTATTACTACTTTTGTCTTAATCTTCATTGTGGCATTCATCCGTGGCATCAGCTTCTCATTGTTTTAATGTCATTATACTTTTCATTGGCAACTTTGCAAATTGTCTACTTATTTTACAAATGTCTTCCTTGGCTTTGTCTCCATCTTCTTTCTCATTTTCAGAGTCTTCCCTTTTGTTTTCATTATAAAATCTTTGCTGTCATTTTAAGCAACATCAATTCGACATTCTCCATCATTATCTTGATTTTTTGCCTCCTAATACAGTTTAAGTTCTTCTATTTCCTCAAACCTAGTTGCAGAAAATGTCATTTCTGTCAACATTACGATTGTTGTCTCTGTTTTCAGCGCTGTTAACTTAGCCGGCCATTATTGCGGTAATCTTTGCTTTGTTTTCTCAGTCTGCTTGTTTCTTGTCTTCATCTTTTGCCATCATCTGCTTGTGCTCCTTTGTTGTGTGTCATCTTCTCCATCTTCTGTTGCCACAATTCTTGATGGCTTTTGCAATTTATTGTATTTGTGCACTGTTGTCCATCACCTAACATAGCCCAACCTCACCCCGAAACGACACGGTTCCCTTTGTTTGAACTCGCCTTTGATTACAGCTGTCCGCCCTCTTTAGAGAGTCGGCCAAGATGGCTGCTCCTTTTCGGGCGGGCTCTTGATGAAAACCCATTAACAGCTCTTGCGGGACAGAGGTCGGCAAAAGACGTGGTGTGTGCGCAGAGCCATAAAGCCTTGATGTAGCGGCCTCTAGCCGAGCGTCTGCGGCAGAGGAAGAATAACTGTCCCGGCGGCTGCGGACCTGTTGGACTAACGGGGAGCATTAAGCGCCGCTTTCTCTGCATTATTGATGGTTTGCTCCATTCCTGAGGCCATTATGCCTCCTATTTTCCCTCTCACCGTAGCCGGCATGCCGTCCCACATGTGTTCAGACACACTTCGGCAACAATGAAGGCAAGTGATGGTTCACAGGGAGTCTCTGAATAGCTCCCTGCAGTGTGCTGTTATTTTAAGGTGAACCGCCGCATTCACCTTTGGATGATGCAGTCATCATATCACAGCAAAATGAATGAAAACTGCCATTGTAAGTTTTACAATACAATCCACACTTATGGACGGAGCCGAGGTAAGTGTCGCTTTTACAGAATTGAAACACAAGTCAGGCATGGGGTGGGCAAACCTTTCTGCAATTGGGCCACATTAGGGTTTTAAAACGTTCAGATGGGCCAGGTCATCTGTAGATTGGGCAAAATTAATTACGGTAATTAAGTCATTAAACATCGTTATCATCTTCCATTCATCCTTTATCGTAATCGCTTATCCTCACAGGCGTTGCGGGCGTGCTGGAATGTATCCCCGTTGTGTTCGGGGAGTAGGCGGAGTACACCCTGAACCTGTTGCCAGCCAATCACAGAGCACATAAAGACCATTAACCACCCACAAAAACATCTGAGGACAATTTAGAGTATTCAGTATACCAACCATGCAACCTACTTAATACTTAGATCGTTTTTTTTTTTTTATCTTGTACTCCAGCACTCACCTGGACAAACCAAAACTGAGTGTAAATGATCGCTGGTCTACAGCAGTGGTTCTCAAAGTGGGGTTCACGGACCCCCGAAGTTCTGTGGCCTGACTGCAGGGTGTAGTTTGGGTTATTAATAAAAAAATAAATATTTGTGTTCATTTTATTTTATATTAAATTGTGAACGTATTCGTGACTCTTCAATAAAGCAATCAATCCAAGCAGTTTAATAGATTTTTAAAGATGCAAAAATTTTGGAATATGTCAACGCATTTTGTGTTCACAATTGTCTGCTAACGAGGCAATGAAGCCAGCAAAGCTAAAGCAGCGATTTGTGGGAAATTGAGCCTATTTGTTATAAGGAAGCATGCAATTTGCAATTTTTATTTTCTAAACTTCACTCACTTAAAAATAACAAATGCACATGTTGTCAAATTGAATCTGTTGGTGAATAAAAAGGGCATTTATGTTTAGCTTAAATTCTTTTTTTGTTTTGTTTTTGCAAACATTTGAGATGGGGGCCCTTGGAAAATTTGCTTTCTAAAAGGATTTTCTGACTCCCAAAATTTTGAGAACCCCTGGTTTACAGACTATGTTTTCTGGGTTTTGAGACAAGTCCTTGGTGTAGTCAAGCTGAGATGGACGGACTCAGTCATGACCATGATGCCTTTGGCTTCCTCATCAGAGAGCAATGACTATGGTGGCATTGAAGGACAATAAGGCTACATTCTGGTTGATGGAGTGTAATTTATCTCTCAAGATGATGGTGGGGGATTACAAATTTAGCAAACTCATATTGATGTGACTAGCTCTACACTAACAACCCAGGCTAAACTAAGCTCCTCCCTGAAATGCAAAACTTATTCACTTGGTTGAGCTGTAGCACTGTCACATACAGGGATCAAGCCATGTTGCTAATAGCATAATTCTGCAAATAATGGATGCCCTATAATACTCATACTTGTGTACAGTTGCCACAGGATTGCAGAAAAGAACTTTGCTTGAATTAATGAGTAAAGCTCTTAACACACTTCAAAATAGCTCCTGGAAACCAAAATGTCACAGAATGGCAGTCATAAAAACGATTTTTTTCTTACATAGGGCATAAAGGTGAATCACAAGCAGCGAATTGCAAATATGCAGGACAACAATATACTTCCTTGACACCCATGACAATTTTTAAGACTTTGGCTGCATTTACTGGTGTCCTAGCCCTGGAAAGACAAGGTAAAAAACAAACAAACCAAAAAAAAATCATTAACAAGCAAGTGACATGTTTTCATCAAAATTGAAGATGGGAATTCACCCACAAGCCATCCGGATTCTCAACAAATTCCTCACAAACTAATGTGCCTCCTACTACATGCATGAAAAATATCTTGCACTAAAAATTTTGCACTACATGATATTATGCACTGCATTATTAGCACCATTGTCTGTTTGTTGTTTATTGCTATTTATTTATTGCTCGATTGTGGAATGTAGTCTGCTGCTCGGGGAAGTGAACAGTAGCCTATAAGAATTTCATTGTGTGGTACAACGATACATATGACAATAAATCGCTTGAATCTTGAAGTGTTATGAAGACACCAAATGGTGCAAACAAGAGGGCCTAAGAGATCAAGTCCTTTCTTTTCATCGCGACGCCAAAGTGACCACAGCTACCTCGTGACTCACCTGGGCTGCCACATCTGTCGTCGAAGCTCACAAAGCAGAAAAGCCAGCGCCGGGGGCTTCTCCTATCTGTGGCCACGCAGCTTGAGCCTCCTCACCTCAAGGCCGACCTCATCCTGTCATATGATTTAATGAGCGGAGCCCGTGTCACAGACTACGGTGTCAGTGGATGACGAGACGGGTCGGCACAATGCGCCAAAGATTAATGAGGTCATCTCTTTGCACTGTGAGCGCTTGACAGAGAGGATGGGGGGGAAATATGATGTCTTTGGGGATCATAATGACGGACATAAATATAATTAAAAGAGCAGCTTCCCTATTCATAGGCATTTATTGAGGTGTGTAGATTTAGAACCTCGCGTATATCAGCTTGAAAATTTTCAGCTCAGCCAGGTCAATTATGATGACCTGACATTCTTTGTTATTCATCCACCTGAGATTTGTGTATTTGCCCCTGTGTGTTTCCATTCAGGATGATTACCTTGCCACAGGGTGTGAACAACCAATTCAAAGCCAAATCCTTACTTTGAGAAAGGTATTGATTCAAAAAGATTTTCGACACTAGAGTGACACCCAGTAGTGTGGACTTTGTCTCATTGGTGGCAATGTGATGCTTTTTTTTTTTTAATCTATAAGAGGTTTACCATGTTTAAGGATAAATCCACTATAAAATTCACTGGCTAGATCCATGCTAAAACATTTAGTTTCTTTAGGGAGCCGTACCACAAAAAGGAAAAAAGGAAATTTGTTGTAGTATACAGTAGATGGTCACGCTGAAAAGACTAACCATGTAGTGTACATTTTTGTTTGGATGCTGTGTGCCCAAGAGATAATCCTGGATCTTCTCTTTTGAAATGCATCCAAAAATAAAAAGCTTTCTCCACTGATCTCTGTCACGACCCCCTGCAAAGTTAACAGAAATCTGTAAAACTGTCCTTGACCATAAACAAATGAAACTGAACCTAATTAGTTACATTACAATATTACTGCATTTTAAATGGAAGGCATTACACTTGCATTACTTTTATATTACTCTCATCAACATAACTGGAAATTTGGATTTGCCATTCTAAATGTAGCTCATTACACTCATTACACAGTCAGTGGAAGGTTGGCTTGAGGCTAAAAACACTACAAATCATTTCATCTGTATCGTATTGTAAACCTTTAAAGACAAGATACTAAATCTTTTTTGTATTTTAATCCCTTTATTACTCATTTTACTCATTACTCATTTATTATTCACAGCATAGTGATACATTGTTAATGCTATAGGCATAGGCACAGTTCATGCATTCCACAATTTCAATGTTGATATTCAAACTTAAATTCAGTTGGCTAGGTTAAGGACACGTTTCAAAAATAGATGATGTCGGTGGTGCTTACATTAGCAGCTAGCCTACAGTACATCATTGATCTTGTGTTTAACCTGAGTTTTTGTATGCTGCATCTTTATACACATTGACCATAACTATTTATAAAACTGTTTATAAACTATTTATAAAATTTGTGTTATTTGACCTAGTCATTATTGCTAGTTGCGACAAGGATCTTGCTGACATGTTTCCAAATGCTGGTGAATCCCCTGTGGAAAACGGCATCATACCTATTACCGATGACATACGCTGAAACGAGTCTCCTACCCTCTATAGGTGGAAGTGGCGTCCCTGAGCAAGAGAACGATAACTCTGCCTGCTGTGTTTCGTCCGCACTCTCAATCCTCTTTTCACTAATTTCACAGTACTATAACTGCACCCTAAATGGTTTGTCAAATTGCTGGTGCTATTTCGGAAGTGGACAGCTCTTTGGGTGCTGCGCATAAAGTACACCTAACTATTATATTCTTCTTGTCTTTATCTCTGACGAACTGAAAGTAATGCGCGTATGTCCATCTTGTGTACATATTGTACACATCTGCTGTAACAAGTACTAATAACAGAAAGAGCCGACCTGTTACATTGCATGATTGCTAAAATATTGTATAGTATTAACGAAAGTTAAGTTTAGATGTCTACAATACAATGTAACAAAAGTTAGGCAAATATAAGAGAGTATGCGACTCCTTAAACTTCATTGTTGCCGGAGGATTTTGTGTATTGAGCATGCTGAGAAGCAACTGTGTGAGAAATGGAAAAGAAAATTGTGATGACAACAAAATTAGTGGAGGGAAGAGTTCCTGGTGCCAATATTAGAGAAGAGAGATGACCTGCTCTGGAGCTTGCATGGTCATGAATATGTCAGCAGTCAATGCATGAAACAAGATAAAAATGATAACCACATCATTTGCTAGGGTCATAATAGCCTCAAAAAAAGTTCAAACATGTTCTTTCCTTTTCAAACGAGTCATGGGGTTTGTTGTATCTGTTTGATATGCGTCATACATTACGAAACGTTACAAAGCATAACAATGTTACAACAGATTACATTATGAGAGATGATGCATTTGGTTACTTTAATGAAAGGTATGTTAAGTTATACACTTTTTTTTTATTATTAATTGCAACGCACATGCTTTACTATGACTAGTCTGTGTCTAATGCTTTAAAATACATTATGATATGAAACAGTCAGAAGTGTAGAAACATCTTCAAACGTTATCCAACACAATAAAGGTATTAATTATCAACGCTTAATCATTTATTGTGCATTCTGTCAAATTAATTACAATTACAAATTTTAATTTTTCAACGTAAGATTCAATTATTATTATTACATTATTATTAATAATTATTTAATTATTAATTATTAAATTATTAAACTTAATTATTAAATTATTAATTATTATTATTAAATTATTAAAAATATTAAATTATTAAAACATTATTATTATTATTAAAAAATAATGAAGAAAACAATAAAATGGAGGGTGTTTCTAAACGTGTGACTGGTACAGGTATGTTACAGTATGGTTACCTTGCCAAAATATTCATCTATGGAACATATGGAACATTTTTACATCAATTATTTTGTTTTTACCATAATCATCACCTCAATATTATTAATTATGACAGTAATAGATTACAGATTACATTAATTCATTAACTAACTAACTATATATATATATATATATATATATATATATATATATATATATATATATATATATATATATATATATATATATATATATATATATATATATTTATATATATATATATATATATATATATACTGTATATGTGTGTGTGTGTGTGTGTGTGTGTGTGTGTGTGTGTGTGTGTGTGTGTAAAATCCGTGTTTTTACAACCACACATTTACTTTTGGAACATTACTGACACATTAGAACGCACTGATGGAGAGCGGAATACAACAAAAGATATTCAGAAAAGATAAGACAGGACACGATAACACGGACCCAAATGTCTGCGCTGTGTTTCATAGAAGTAAAGTGGTGTTTTCACTCAACCGAACGAGGTTGCGCTGTTGCGCTGTTCCTCCTCTCTTCTCCTCTCTCTGTGAGAACAACCCAGCTGTTTGACTTAAAGTGACCACTGGGAGGCGCTACAGCACCGACACAGAGCTTTCCTGCTCATCCGCAGAACAGAGCAATGAGTCCGGACTCTCTCGCCAGCCATCCGACGCCGCCAATTCAAATCATCCTTCCGACCGGAGGAAGGCGCAGCTCAAAAGAAAATACGACCGCAACTGGCACACAGGATGGAGGTTTTTTCTTTTATAATTTGTTCTAAAGAATGACAGACGGTAGAAATCATGCGTGACGGCTCGGCGTGTGCGCAAGACGTTCGGAAGCAGCCGAAAACGAGAAGTTGAGAGGCTACAACTTTTATCGACTTTCAAGTCCACTCGCTGCCTCTCGTATCCATCACATTTGTTCGGACCGGTGGATGGTTTGTGCGCCTCAAGGAGAACAACACAACAACAAAAAGAACAACACTAACTCTGTGTATCTTCTCACATGAAGGTTGTGTTTTGTGGAGCCGAGGGGAAATTGCTTTTGCTTAAACAAGAAGAAGATGTCTGACTGGGCTTTATGGTTGAAAATGGAGAATAAATGAAATCTCGGGATTAATTGACAGCACGACGACAGGTAGGATGCGCCTCACTCTTAATTACAGAGTATGAAGTTCATCCATACATGGCATTTTGAGTGTGTTCTGTCCCATAAATGAAACCTATTATGGCATTCAATGTTTTCCACTCATAATCTTGAATCCAATAAGGATATGCGACATGTTGTCTTGAAACGTGTATTTGTGCACCATCGTTCCTTCATTTTGGATGCAAACAGACGCTCATCCGTTTTTCCCTGCACTACATCCATGTTGAGTGAATGCAGAGCACAAGTTGATACGTGATCTTCAGATCAAACGGCAGGAGAGACCCCCCCCCCCCCTCCCCCCCATCGTCTCTTGAGCAAAGACTGCATTTTGTCAGCCTTGACATGATGTATAAGATAGCATCCCATTTGTGCATCTTTCATTACTAAGAAAGGCATTTGCTCTTCATTTGGGTTTACTTTCAGCTACCATAGAAGGAGCAAGGAAAACAACAACAACAAAAACGCTAACTTCAGCTCTACATTTGGAATAGTTCTGTACAGCATAGCAAAGATGGTACTGGAATCCTTGAAAAAAACCAATAGCTTCATCATTTAACATGACATCATACAAGTGGCTTCTTAACGATCACAGTGAAACCCCAATTCGTGACGAGGTACACACCCACCTGCATTAGGTGAAAAGATTCTTCATAGAGAGGCCATATTAAAAAAAATGTATTTTAAAAATGTATTTGTTCATTAAAAAAAAGAAAAAATCATTTCCTCCCACATGCTAAAACGTTGCCCTTCATTTTATGTTATGATGCATCATGATGTTACAATGATACATTATAAATTATAATATCCATCCATCCATTTTCTAGAGCCAGTTATCCTCACAAGCATCTCAGGCTTGCTGGTGCCTATCACTGCTGACTTCGGGCAGTATTTGGGTAAAACCCTGAACTGGTTGCCAGCCAATGGCAGGGCACACAGAGACGAACAGCCATTCTTGCACACAATCACACCTAAGTATGTCTTTCACACTTTAGTATGTGGAATACACCTGCCATGCATGTTTTTGGAGTGTGGGAGGAAGCCGGAGTGGCTCGAGCACAGGTGTCAAACTCAAGGCCCGGGGGCCAGA
This sequence comes from Hippichthys cyanospilos, assembly GCF_059441005.1. Taxonomy (NCBI): domain Eukaryota; kingdom Metazoa; phylum Chordata; class Actinopteri; order Syngnathiformes; family Syngnathidae; genus Hippichthys; species Hippichthys cyanospilos. The sequence goes on from NC_142377.1 coordinate 4,730,248, forward strand.
ACCGTCCCGCCACATCATTTTATGTGGCCCACCAAATGCTGATTTGATTTCAAGTTTCTAGCTAATCTTGCACATTGTCTTCAAAAATAACCATTTTCTGTTCCCGAACAATCTTTTGAACAGTATTTATCGGCCTCTGTTTTCAAAACTAGGTAAAGATGTAAACCAGCAAAAATGGTGTTTATTAGACACGTGTTTTTCTATTCTTAAGTCCTAAATTTTCAGGATTTTAGAGAAATTAAAGCGGTACGTTAAAATTGAAGCTTTTTTAGACTATTTTAAAATTTATTCCGGCCCTCTAACAGACACTAGAAGTACAATGTGGCCCACGATAAAAAACAGTCTGACACCCTTGGCCTAGAGAGAACCCACATGGGCCTGGGGAGAACATGCAAACTCTCCACAGGAAGGCCGGTGCCAGGTGGATTTGAACTTGGGTTCCTTTAACTGTGAGGCAGACGTGCTATTCACTACGCCACCTAACCACCCAAAGTTATAATAGATACGTTGTGCTGTAATATGTTACAATCGGTGTGGGCTGTGGTTGACAGCAGCTGCTGTATGACTGTGCTTGACTATGAATGTTTGTGAACGATCTGGCATTCTAAAACAACTGAAAAAGTGCAAGAGTAATCCCTTTCCATTTGCTAGGGCATTACTGATGGCAATGAAATCAATCAACTTATTTGTGAGGGATAGGGAATAAGCCTTGCCACCAATAATCAATAAAATAATCTGAGAGTTATTGGTTCATGAAAGTGTATGGATTACACTAGATGGTGGCAGAGCATCTTTGAAGATTCTCAAGGCACTTCAGGATAATTCCTGCATAACCAAGCTGTCCCATGACTGTGGCAAACACAACTTTGGTCTTAACGGACCTCCTCCAGTCACTGCAAAAGTATTCCTTTGCACGAAGATGCGAAGATAGCACACAAGCACTAGGTTTGTCTAAATAAAGCTTCTTTCAGATTTGTAATGTACCATTAACCCTCTCCAGGCAGGCGTTGCAAATTTGCAACAATAATATGAGAGTCCCCTAGGTATTCCACGTGAATATTGATTTTTTTTTTTTAGAAGTTTGAAAAATAAAATAAAATACTCTTAATTTGAGCCAGAAAGGGTTAATGCCATAGCTACTCTTTGTCACTTTATGGACAACCCTATAACTGGACTAACATTGTGGTGTCTGAGACTTTTCTGAGATTTTTATATGAATACAGTATTGCTGGACCTCTTGAATCATTCACTGCCATTGACTAGTGTACTTGTAAATTACACTTTATTCGATGTGGATTGGTGGGGAGCATCTGGTTCTGTAAATGTCTAATTTAGATCCAACTTTACTGATGTACAACCACAAGTAGATGACAGCAATGACCCCATTTTTTATTTAAGATCAACAAAGTGTAAGAGTCCAATGTGAGAAATCTTGGAACTTTGTATATATATATATATATATATATATATATATATATATATATATATATATATATATATATATATATAAAACGGAGAAAGGCAGAGAGGTGAATGTCTACAATTACATTGGGTAGATTCTGTGCATGTACGAACACATTATTGTGTGGGTTATGAAAATGTGAATATTCTCTGAAATGGCTGGCGGTAAATGAGTTAACAGAGGTGAGTAGGCCGTCACCAACCACGAACTGTCCATCTCCAAAGAACGCTAATTTTACCAAACGGAAGCCCCATCAGCATTTTTAAGGGTTACCTCAGTAGTTGCGAAAAGTAAGATTAATCTTCATGGATAATCCGAATTATACTGCAACAATTGACCCCGTCATTACTCCATGCCTTTTTTGCAATTGACCAACAATCACACCTTGGTTTGGCTTGTATAAATAGTGGACCAATGTTGACAGAATGGGGGCAGGGCACCAGCAAAAATAAATAAATAAACAAATAAAAATGAAAGAGGCCACATTAAAAAAAAACCTAACTGCATGCATTGGAACTTAAAAATACTGTGTTTAAAGTAACCAACTTTGACTTCTTTGAGTCAGTGTTAGTCAAAACCCTTACTTTCACACTAGCAAGCCAACACCTTGGGTGAGAAGTCATTATTTATCATAATAGCCAGAGTCATTGTTTCCTGAAATACTGTACATCTGTACAACTGTACATCTATACAATTTCCCGAAACAAAATGCAGTACACATATAACAATATTATACACACTTATATTAAAAAAAGTACCTAAAGTATGTAAAAGGACATTTTTAAAATTATGAAAAGACATTTTTGTCATTGTGCTTTTTAGTTATGATTTGAATATAGATGATGGTGTGCAAAATGGCGCTGGCCACAAGACAATTGATCAAATGATAGGCTGTGAGCGAGCAAATCAGTGCATGACCTAGAAGTAGACTGAGATCAAAAAACCAAAGTCATTGTAAAAAAAAAAGACACTTAGTAAATTCAACAGCATACGTTTTGTATACTAGTTTAAGTTACATCCCTTAATCAGGTGATTAGTTTATGTCAGCATGTGATGCATATGGTTGTTGTCAGACAAAAACATTTTATGCCCATTCCATCCATCCATCCATCCATCCATCCATCCATCCATCCATTTTCTCCCCCTCATCCAGGGTGGGTACAGTAGCTTCACAGCAGGTAAGATCAGACTTCCCTCTACCTAGCCACTTCTTTTAAGCCCAGGCATTCCCGGGCTAGCCAAGAGACATCTCTTCAGCGTGTTCCAGTTCATCCACGGTGCCTCCTCCCAGTAGGATATGCCCGGAACTCCTCACCAGCGTGGTGCCCAGAAAGCATCCTAACCAGATGCCTGAGCCACCTCAACTGCCTTTTCTCAACGCAGAGGAGCAACTCTAAGCCCCTCTCTGATGACTGAGCTGTCAACCTATCTCTAAAGGAGAGCCCTAGAGCCAGCTTGGGACAACCAAGGTCCTCACCCCTGGACGCTGCTCAGCTCACACTGCACCAGACTCCTATGTCCTCTCCCACAGGCGGTGGATTTATGGGAAGGGAGACCCTCATCACCTTATTGGGCTGCGCCCGGCCAGACCCCAGTTGCTCACCCCGGTGACCCGTGTCCGAGCAAGAGAAAACGTTCTCCAAATCTCTCACTCATCATTAAAGGTGTGTGAGCTGTATTTGGTCTGGTCCCTCACCTAGGACCTGTTTGCCATGGGTGACCCTGCCATGGGCCAAGTGCCTCAGACAACTTAGCTCCTAGGATTATTGATACATACAAATCTCTCTACCATGGTAAGGTGATGGCTCATAGAGGGGAATTTGGTCAATTCCATGCTTTTTTTCCCCCTAAGATAGTATTGGTCAGTCTCCATGTGGGTGTGGTATTTTCACACATTTTTGACCAATCTAAATTGTTGCAAAAAGCCTTGCAACATAGATCAGCGGTCCCCAACCTTTTTATCACCACGGACCGGTCAACGCTTTAGATTTATATTGCGGACCGGGGGTGTGCTGACCACATCATCCTTCTCAATATGTATGTTCTCCCTGTGTAATATCACCATGGTGCAGGGGGTCCTGCTGCTGCTGGCTGCTCTAAAAATCACATCATCCTTCTCACTATGTATGTAATATGAACAGTGGCCAGAAGCAGCGCCAAAAAAAACAAAAAACAAAGATCAAGCACAAACGTATGAACTGTTAAACTAAATTATTTCCAAAACATTATTTCGGGTACAGCCCACGTGGCTCGGTACCAGTTGATCCATAGACCGGTACCGGGCCGTGGCCGGTTGGGGACCGCTGACGTAGATGATCAACACATTTGTGTTTGTCGGTTACCAAAAAGATGAGTTCTGGAGATGCGATGATGCAACCTGATGAAAGCCATATGCAAAACAGCACCATTACATTCAACGCTACTGGGCAAGACAACTGAATGTCAGGTGTTAAACTTTGCACACCTGTCCAAGGATTTCAAAATTCCTGTGTTTGATCTGATCTGGTAAATATTGAACATGTGCAACATTTATGATTGTCTGCTCAAATATTATTAGAGATCTTATTACAAGATATTAAGGTTAATATTAGATATTAAGATATTATTACAAGATCTAGCGTGAAAATCTCAAGATACTTCAAACCACAGAATAAGTGTGCAGGATACTTATTAGACGTTCAACAAAATGGTCTTTGCCCACCCTCATTGGAAGGGGAGAATCAGGGCCAAATTCATCGTGATTATTTTATGTATAAACCTATGTTAACTTATGTATAAGTGAAAAAAAAAATAAAATCATTGCTTTCTTGAATTAAAGACAGCAAGGACTAACAGTCAAATTTGTTCTGATTATTGCTTTCTCTAAAAGGGTTGTGGGTCACTTGTCTCCAGGCAGGTTAACCAAGCATTCATTTGCCAGACTCATTTTGGAACACAAAGGACCTTTTGGACCACCCTCAGTTTAGGGTTTCAATTTCAAGGAGGGTGGCGGGGGTGCTGGTGCTGCTGTCTACAGATGTTCAGAAGCCGTGTCAATTATTGTTTTAAAGAGACGCAAATGTGATTTGCATCATCCTGTCTCTCATACCCGTGTTAACCTTGTTCACTTTCATCCTTTTTGACAACTGTTGTGCGGTCAGCTGTTTTTTTTTCCCTCCCCCAGCTGCCCATCCTCTCTACCGCTCCCCTCAATTAGCACTATCATCGCATTTCATCCTGCGGAGAGCGCATGGTAATAACCTTACACGCCTATTGCAGGTTGATGCAATTCAACAGTGATTAATTGAAGTCTCCTCGGAGAGTCCGAGGAAGCATAGATACCCCCCACCTCCCCACTCCCCCCACCCCCTTGGCTGACAGGAGAGCCATTATATTGTTTTATAGATCACCATCAGTAGCCCTTGAAGCTGCCTGCGGCCCACTGTTGTCCTGGAGGCTTTTATTGTGCCACGTTATTGGCTGGCATTGCTGACAGGCGGAGCAAAGGCCACCTTGGGATTAGTGGATGTGGGGGGCTTGGGGGCTGAGTGACAGTTAGTGAGTGACAATCAGAAGCTAGAATTGGGTTGGGCTGTTAGGCTAGATTCACACTGCACTTGTCAAATGACACAATTCAGATTTTTTTTCCCCTATTCGACTTGTACCTCATCTTTTGATGGCAGTGTGAACAACACATATCTAATTTTTTCAAACGCGATCCAGGCCACTTGGGTATGTAGTACTAAATCCGATACGTATCCGGTCTTTTGACATGCAACTTCAGTCTGAAGGGCAACAAGCAAGCAACAAATGTCATAATTCTGTGCTCAAAAAGCTGGGAGCAGCTTGGAAAAAAACAGAACAAACCAATAGCATAGGAGGCAAAGGAAAAGATGTTTGAAAATACCCTGAGGAAGGGACAACAAAGTATATTTTCTCTATGTGTGTCTCGATCCAAACATGTGAGGGAGACATTGTTATCATGGCACAATATTACCCAATTTTATCTTTTTTTTTTTCCTTCTGGACACTACTGCTTGCCTGACCAGCTATGTTCTCTTTTGTTTGTTTATTTGTTATTTTGTTCATGTTTTGTTTGTGTATGTGTATTTCCTCACCCGTTATCCCTCACGTCCTCTATCTAGTTTCTTTTTGTATACGTATGTCTCCTTAACATACACTTGCAATGTTTCTTTTGCAATGGTTAAATGTTTACTCATCATGCATATGAACATTAGAAGTCTGTTTCTTTAGATTGATTTATTAAGAGCTTGGGTTGTATGTAATACACCAAATGAGATCTTGTTAAATGATACAATTCCAGATAATTTTAATCAGATCGATAATTATACTCTTTATAGATCTAAAGGAGGAGGCGGTGCTGCCTATGTCTCAAATAAATTGTCATTGCATATTATTATTCCAAATGAAATGCCTGTTTACTTTCTATTTATTAAAATTAGTTTCCACAAAAAAAAAATATTACCATTGGTAATATTTATAGACCACCTAATGCTTGCGCTGAATCTACTAAATGTATCCTATATACTATTAACTCTCGTGACAACACAAATGAAATAATCATATTGGGTGAATAAGTGGCTTGATCGCGCATGTTCTTTGGCAAATTTTACTCAATTTATGACATAACCCACTAGGATTGATCCTTTTCACAAAACAGAATCTCTGCTGGACTGGATTCTTGTTAGCCATCCTGACAGAATTCTAAATTCTGATGTACTTGCGGATTGCTTTAGCGATCATTGTATTACTTTTTCTGTTTGAAAAATTAAAATAGCGCAACTGCCCCCCCAGATTTGTTAAACAGTTTAATAACATAAATCACAACCTTTTTATTTCTGATTTACTTAATATAAAGTGGAGCAGGTTGCAGTTAATACCTACAGTTGGAGATGTATGGACTTTTCTTTATGTTAAACTGATGAAAAGTATTGACATGCGCCCTGTCTTACCATTAAGGTCAACGGCAGAGATTTCCCCTGGTTAATTGGTGAGATCATACATTTATATAAACTATGAGATAAAACATGGATAATCCATCTGATTGTGAAATGTAAAAAAAAGCAGAGGAATACCTGTACAACTAAAACTTGGAATACCAACTTATTCCAAGGATTGCCTAGGCAATGATTTCAATAACTCTAAACAATTTTGGAAAAGACTCAATAGCATAATTAATAACAAAATCAACAATCTGAACCATATTAATATCAACAGTGTTACTATTAAGGATCCTACTAGAATTGCTAGTGCATTTAGTCAGCCTTTTTCATCCATATGGAGTTCCCACGTTCTTAACCTCCACATGCTCTCTTATACTCGTTCTAAATGTAAAAGCTCCGTCTCTTCTAAAAAAAAATCACCCAGTCGATGTGCAAAAATCCATTTGTGAATTGAATTCACGTACTGCTGTTCATGATGATTTGAAGATATTTTTTTTGAAAACAGCTTCGCATATCTTGTCTTATCTATTATCTGAATTATTTAATTCATCATTATTGTCATGTGACATACCACTTAGCTGGAAATGGGACAGAGTTGTGCCAGTTCATAAATTCTATTATCAATAGTGTAGCAAAAATATATGAAAGTTTGATTTTTAATCAGTATGTCACAGTACATTAATAACGTTAATATATTACCTCCTTACCAGTCAGGCTTTTGACCGAATTTTTCCACAACCACTACTTTACTAAAATTCCCAAATAATGTATGTAAAAGTATGTTTTTGGATGCTATATTTATTGATCTCAGCAAGGCCTTTAACATAGTCAATCATTATCCCCTCTGCGATAAACTATATCATATTGGACTGTCCAGGGAGGCCATGGTGTGGTTCAACTCAATTTTTCATCACAGACAACAGTTTATTTATCAGGGCAGTCAGTCAGATTTTGTTATAGTAGGGAGAGGTGAACCCCAGGGATCTTCCCTGGGGCCACTCCTCTTTTCCATTTTCATTAATGATCTGCCAAATATCATTATAAATAGCAAATATCATTATATGTTCCCATACCTAAGAGGGAAATTGGTCGATGTGCCTTCTGCTACAAATCTCCATGTGACTGGAATAGTCTGCCAAATTGTATTACATCTGTAAATCGGCATAACATTCTTTTAAGTCAACAATTGTAACTTATTTTAACCCATTGTGTATTTGCTCCTGTTTCCCAAGAGACAATTAAATATTACAGCTTGTGTGTGTCTGATTTGTCTATTCATATTTTTTCCTCCATTTTTACTCTTGTAAGATTTTGGTTTCGTTAGATTGACATCTTTTGTCAAGAATTATGTCTGTATGAGTTTGGATGGGGGAGAAGTGGGTAACTGGGCAGAGATGTATTGTGTGTGTCTTTTGTTGTGATCTGTGTTTGTGTATTGGACCCCCTCTAAGAGGAGATGGTTCATCTCAAGGTGTTGATCCAAAATAAATGAAATGAACAGGTGTCAGGAGATGATTGGATTGCAGAGGATGAAGATAAGCATCCAAAAAAAAAAGGACACAACAACAGCTCATTTTTCAAGATTGGGGCTTGTTTCAAGTTAGGTAAGTTAAGGCGCCAGTGTATATAAAAGGATCCATCACCAATGTGGATAAAAAAGATGCTATGATAAGCTAGCAATGGAAAATGGACTTTTCAAGACAAAATTAATATTAGTGGGGATTTGAAATTTGATTAGATTGTTAACACCACCTGTACTTTCACCAATACACCTGTCTTGCAAGGTTAACATGTTTTTATTTTTTGTCTTTGACAAACAACTCTAAAGAAAGGAGAAAAAAAATCAGCATTCAGGGAGAAAAGACGGCCAGTGCATTGTAATTTTCACTTTTTAAAAAGCAACCTTGGCACTACAAACAGGTGCTGTCGGCAGGCGGGCCGAAGTGATCGCCGAGCCTGTTTGAAATGCATGAGCCACCAGGTGATTTCCAGAAGAGGAGGAGGTGGAGAATGGCTTGGAGAAAGAGGCTGGTCCGGAGTTTTTAAGAAGCCACCGCAGGCTGTATTTGTGTTCTCTGCCGGCTTGCCGCTTGCGCTGTCAGATCAATAGTGCATCACATGGGCGTGTGCCTTTGCGTTTGCGTGTGTGTGTGTGTGTGTATTGGCAAGCACGAGACTAAAACAATGCGTGTATTGACTTCATCATCTGAAGTGTGTGCACGCAAGATGAATATGGATACATGTATTACACGGGAGAAAAGTTCATTTGGTTCAGTACAGTATTCCCTTGCCAATAAAGGGGTTCAACATTTGTGCTAAATATAGTAAGATATCCCACACTCCCTTGGGGTTAAACATAGCGGGATCCGACTACGCTTTTTCATTATACCACTAATAAGATTCAAGACGACGATGACAATATGTTTTAAGTGGACTTTGAAAAGAAATTAAAAAGTACTCTGAGGCTTCAGACAAGCAGACGAGTATGGGAAATCTGTGTTTGATTTGAGATTTGGATCCTTTCGAACAATAGAAGACACAAAAGTAGTTTACCACTCTGCTAATGAATGTCAATCTTGTCAATTCTTTTTACAGTTGCCAACTTTCATCAATCAAAATAACCCTGAGATGTCATTGGACCATAATTCAGCCTATGAACATTTATTGGTGAGGAGTGGGTCATTTTGAGGGTGGATGATTGGGGGTGCACTGCGACAAAAAATAGATGCCACTCTATTACACAAAAATACTCAGCTAAATATACAGTAATATGTCCTTAAACAGCGACAGAACAGCTTCCCTAGAAATCACTTTAATCCCCATAAGAAAGCCATGCCTCCAAATTTGTGCCGGTGTCCATGCAATGTTGTCTGTTTCCCAAACAGCGACAGCATGTGGAAAGCTGTGTTTTGTGACATCACAGCAATGCGTGGGACACACACCAAGTGAGGTGATTGACGCTTGATCTCACTGCTGTTTCATCTGATCTTGGATCTGAGGAGTGAAATCTGCTGCATTTCCAAAAGGTGATCATATATGAATCATTTGGTGGCTCATAAAACAGTAGTCCCCAATCACTGGTCTGCAGCCCATTTGGGACCGTACTGCATCCCACATCTGACAGTGGGGGCTTGTCTAGTCATATGTCTTGTGGAAATTTCAGAAAAGCATGAACTCTGTTCATTTGCTTACTTGTAATATATATATGTATATATATATATATATATATATATATATATATATATATATATATATATATATATATATATATATATATATATATATATATATATATATATATATATAGTACTGTTTTAATGAATGCACATCAGTCAGTTTAATATTTTCACTGCATATTTTTCCTTTTGTTGAAGCAAGTACAGCGGAAGCACTACAAGCATTATAACACTTTTCACTGTATTCTTCCCTTGCACAGCAGTTGTGAGCAATAAAAAAGTTGGCCTGTCGATCTCCATGATTAGTCTCAATTTTGGAACATGCCGAGTCTTTCTGCGTGGAAGTGTGTTGACTGGCTAATGTGTGTAGAAAGCACTTTGTTCCACCCCTCGACATGCCATCTTCAGCTGGCGGCGAGAATCCGGCCGTTTGAAGCAAAAATGGGGAGGCCCACCGCAGTGCACAGAAGCAACGTTGTGGCACTGCCTGATGATGATGAGGACAAAGAGGCGAAGGAGGAGAAAGAGCACATGGCGTGTTTTATAGATGCCATTTAAAGGGAGCATGTCCACGATGGGCTCGGCTGTGATCAAGTGTAACCGCAGACAAAAAAACACGAAGACAATAAACAAACAAATTGGTTTCCTGGAAGCCAGCGGTGTCCCGTTCGCTCACTCATGCGGCCTGATGTGGCAAGCTGTTTCTACCACCTACCTCAGAGATTAGACTCGGAGAGCAAGGCACAACTCCATCTCTTATTTATTCAGCCTAATTTGCAGTGTGCATGTCTGCTGGTTGAGCGTGTGGATGAGACTGTGAGTGTGTGTGTATATGTGTGTGTGTGTGTGTGTGTGTGAGAGAGAGAGAGAGAGAGAGAGAGAGAGAGAGAGAGTGAGAGAGAGAGAGAAAGAGAGAGAGAGAGAGCTGGACTGCAGCAGTGTTTCTAAAAAGCAGACTGTCTGAGGCATCCATAGTCACATACCTGCATTCTAAAACAGCTGTCTCCATTATGCCGATTGCTTTTATTTATAGCAACATTTTAACAAGGATGAAAATATCATTGCAATTAAATGATCCCCTGCTAACCTGGTATAACACAGTAAGATGCCACAAGATGGTGCCAAAGACTCTGGCTAGTAGGAAAGTAGTTAACACTGTTTTGGATGTCAGGTGAGGATTTTGGACCCAGAATTAGACAGGACATGTAAGTGGAAAAAAAGTAGGTCTTTTTACACAAAAATCCAACATATCCACAGCGAGCATCAGCAAAAAGACTTGAAAGCTAGACTCGGAAAGTAGATTTAGAAACTAAACCTGGAAAGGTAGACGCCGAAATAAACTAGGAAATGACACGACTGATAGCTTTTGAGTTTGGTGTTCGTACAACATGTTACTGAACAACTCAAACTGAACAATTGACCGAAACACTGAAAGATACCATGCCACTCCTAACCCTATCCGACAAAATATGTTCCGTATGCATTGTAATGCAACAAATTAGTGCATCATGATTTCTTGGAGGCATAATCCACCCTTTGTTACCCTTTCTGCTGGCCTAACATAACCTGACATCATTATCATTACTATAATAAACTATAATAATTGTAATGAATGACAATTTCATTTTAAATTCATTTTTACCAAAAAAAAAATAATTCAAAAAAAAAAAAAAAAAAAAAAAAAAAAAATATATATATATATATATATATATATATATATATATATATATATATATATATATATATATATATATATATATATATAGTACTGTTTTAATGAATGCACATCAGTCAGTTTAATATTTCATTCATTCATTCATTTTTACCAAAAAAAAATAATTCAAAAAAAAAAAAAAAAAAAAAAAAAAAAATATATATATATATATATATATATATATATATATATATATATATATATATATATATATATATATTAATTTATAAAATTATTCTCCATATTCTGTTCTTTTCGTATCATATTATATCCATTTGGCTACACTCCTTCTAGTGTTGTATTTTTAGGTTGGAGTTTTTAACCAATTAGAATTCAGCTAACTTGTGTCACCAGGCTGTATGTAATCTGCTTGCTCCCGGAGGCACAAGGACATTCGTTTCAACAGTAACAGCAAACAGCGTCAACACGGACTTGGGTGGGAGAAGGTAGACTTCTTTGGAAACAATGTATGAGCATTACTTTTATTATTATTATTATTATTATTATTATTATTATTATTATTATTATTATTGCTGTATCGTATCATTTGACAGAACTACCTTGTTAATTTTTGTACTTTAATGATATAAACCCACCTCCTCCCACCCAAGTCGATGCAACGCACTCTTGTTTGCTTGTACCGGGTGAACACAACAAGCGATCTCATTGGATACCAAGCTGTCAATCAATGTGCTTTTACAAGCTCTGATTTGCTGTCTTTGTGGCACAAACGTAATGTGTGAGCAGAACAGAGCGCACGCAGAGGAAGAGTCGAGCGAGCGAGAGCTCGATGTTGAGCGAACACGATGTCGAGCGAGGGAGGGAGGAGTATCGTGAGCGAGAGCGAGATGTTGAGCGAGAGAGGGCTAAACAACAAAACCAAACCAATTATAATGAGTTGTTCTTTGTTGACGATCATGATCACAATTTGACCCCAACAATGAAAGGTATAGGCAAAAAAAAAGACCCCAAAAAATTTCAATATTTCCTTCAACCAGTACAAGTGATTCAAATGATTATTTGATGACTCAACCATGATGAGGACAGTGTTGAGAAGGAAGATGAAGACAGAACAAAAGCACACAGCAAATGGAACTGATAAGTTCCCTTTCCATAACTTCTAATGGGGGCAAATTACACATTCTAAACTAACACATTCTGAAATTACATCATTAACGCTATTTATCTACGTTGAGAAATGTTGCGTTTGGACTGAAAGAACATGTCCACTGTGTACCAACTTGAGCTGAGCACAAGAAGGAAGAACAGGAGGAGGAGCCTCATTCTGGAAGATAAAAGTGAAGCGTGAAGGGCTGCTGCTGCCCTTGAGCTTCTTTCACAACGTTGGCAAGATATGAGACATTGACAGTCAAATTCTGGCTTCAACACCAAATATGTTTTTCACTCTTGAAAAAAAAATCATGAGATGCAGAGCAGTGGAATTGCGGTTATCAAGTTTGCCTCAGTTATGTCCTTGGTTTATGTCCCATCCCACCAAGGTTTGTTGAGCAAATGCATAGCAATAACCCATAAGGGCACATGTGTCAAACTCAAGGCCGGAGGCCAAATCCGGCCCACAACATCATTTTATGTGGCCCGCAAAATGCTATTTATGACTTGAAAGGTTCTGACTTGAAGGTTCTGAAAAATAACCAATTTGCAAGTTGTCTTCAACTTGAACATGTTTATGGGAAAACAACAAGCATATTTGGTTCCCAGTCCCTCTTTTGTACAGTTTTTACTGACCTCTGATGTCAAAACTAGGTCAATGTAGGACGATCATACTTCAAATTGATTTGACCTCAGTCATAATGGCCCTCGGACAGAAACTAGAAGTACTATTTGTCGAGTGCTGGGAGCAAAGTATTACAAAAATATTGTAATTACAACTAGCAATAATGACAAGGTAACCTAACACAAATTTTCACTGTACAGTTATTGCTATTAATAATAGTCTATGAATAGTTCTGGTCAATGTGTATCAAGATGAAGCGTACAAATATCATGTTAGACAGCATGTTAAACATTTTAACAATGATGTACGCTAGCTGCTAATGTTAGCCCCCCCGAAACCATCTATTTTTAACACATCTGTCCCTAACCTCACTGACTGATTTTAGATTTTAATATTAACATTGAAATTGTGAAATGCACTGTTTTCGCCTACAGCATAAACAATGTATCACTATGCTGTGAGGCTAAGGTATAGAGGGAAAAAAAAAATAGTATCTTGTCTTGACAGGTTTACAATACAATACAGATGAAATATTTTGTCCTGGTTTTAGGCTTTAACCAACCTTTCACTGGATGTGTAATGAGCGTAATGAGCTACATATAGAATGGCAAATCCATATTTCCAGTTGTGTTGGTGAGAGTAATCAAATGAAAATGCAATTGCTTTGTCGTCTTCTGATCGGCATGTTTATCCTCCTCATTAAAACTATCATTTTCTTGAATTTCTTTGTCAACATTGTCTCCTGCTCTACTGTCTTCTCCATTGCAATCTTCATATTCTTTATAGCTCTCTTCTTTGTCGTCTTTGTTTGTGCGGTTGTCTCATCTATGTTGTTTTCTGCTTCCTCGTCATCTTCAACTTTCTTGTCTTCTGTTTCAGCACCGTCTTTGCATTTGTTGCCATTGTTATCACTGCAGATTTAGTTTTCATGGTGTTGTTCGTCATCTTACACATCTGCTATGTCTTTTCCAACTTTATCTTGTCGCTTAATCTTTTTACCATTCTTTGTCCTCTTCTTCTTCCTTATCGTCTACTGCTTTTCTTTGACACTATCTTCACCATGTTGACTTCTTATTATTAATCTTGGATGCTCTCTTCAGAGTCATCATTGTCTTCTTTCTTCATCTGTGTTGTCTTCATCTCACTTGTCATCTCAGTTTTCATCGTTTGTTTGGGCATTTTCATTTTTTTTCTTTCTCCAACGTCTTTAACAACTAATTTATCGGTCTTTGTTGGTGTTTTCATCACCATCTGCTTTTTTGTTATTTTTTTCCCTTTTTTTTGTACATTAGTAGTGATTCCTTTTTTGTCTAAAATGTTAGGCATCTTGACCTATATTGTAATTCTATGTTAATATTGATTAATACTAGAGGTGCAATAGTAAATTAAAAAACATTTGATAATCAAATGAATCCATCTATTTTCTTAGCCGCGTTTCCTCACTTGGGTCACAGACCTGTTGGGGCCAGCAGTCGGAACTTGTCAGCTTGGTGTGGTGAAAACATATTGGAATGTCAGAATTTATTGCGGGGCGGGGCATCAGAAAAGGTTTTCTGATTTATTATGTTGAATCGGGTCGGTGTTGTCGAAAGTTTAGTTCGAGATGATGATAGGAGATGAGAACCGACAAATGCTGAAAAAACATGCAGGGCAAAGAGTACCGTATCAAATACATACGCAAAAGGTATGTAGTTGCTGGCGTCGCTACAGTGTGTTCATAGTGATTTTTCTGAGCTGATCTGCCAAACAGGTCGACGCTGTAGGTGGGACCATAGACGAACAACCAATTCACGCTTACAATCACAACCATGGGCAATTTGGAAGTTCCACTATACCTACCATGCAAGTTTTGGGGAATGTGGGAGGAAACTGGATTACCCGGAAAAAACCCATGGTGGGTACAGGAAGAACTTGCAGACTCTACACAATAAGGTCAGGAATCAAATCCGTGACCTGTGAACTGTGAGGTTTACGGGCTAATCACTCACCTGCCCCTCAGGTCTATCAATTATTGTTTTTGTTAAGGGTGAAATGTCAGCCGACTAGTTAGCACATCTGCCTCACACTGGTCACAGAAGTCGTGGATTCTTCTCCAGCTTCTGCCTTCCTTGTATGCCGTTTGCATGTCTTCTCCATGCCTGCTTGAGTTTTCAATTATATGTACATTATTTTGCATTTGTGTCGACTTGGTCCCAATGAATTAGTGGCAGTGAACTGTAATTATATGTTGTAAAATATATAGTTTATCATTCATAATTTAATCATTAAATAATATTTTAAAAAAACATGAAGGAAAATAAGTTCCTTTATGGTCCCCTTTATATCCCAAGCTACATTTTTTTCTTAAATGCATGAAATGAATAGAAATAATCTATTTTTTTCATAAAATCCATCCATCCATCCATTTGTCGCATCCAATACGGAAGCGCTGTGTGCCAAGTGGTGATCTGGTAGGAAAGTTTATTTGAAAAGACATACAAGAGTGATTGTTTGTAATTCAACATAGACCAAAGCCGAACTTCTGGTATTGGCCCAGATGGCGACCCCGACTCATTTTAAATCTCTTAGTGGAAATAGAAGGATTTCAACTGAATTCGACAGTAGCAAGTAGCACGACAAAACTAGATGCTTAAGCTTACGTGAACACTTGTGTGGCATTTCACTTTCTGCTTCAAAAAAATTCATTTTGCTGGATAGATTAAACCTTCTTCTGGGCCAGACACAGCCCGTGGAATGAATGTTTGACACCTCTGATCTAAAATAGTGTTTTTGGGAGTATAAATGCTTGTTTGTCTTTGTGTGCCCTGTGATTGCCTGGCAACCATTTCAGGGTGTACCCTGCTCACTGCCCGAATACAATTAGGATACACTCTGGCTTGTGACTCATGTGGGATTAAGTGGTACAATAATAGATGGTTGGATCGATGAATGTTTTCTATAATCCATTAATTGTATAAAAAAAAAAAAAATGTCCAATTGCTCCGAATTTCAGCCTCTCAATAGGAAATATTCTCAGATTTCTCAAGGCCCGAAGAAGACAGATTAATATTGTGTTGAATTAAAGTAAAACAAACTGCTTTTATTTTGGAAAACGAGGATCATTGTGACGTGATAATTTTCTGACATGTTACCAAACCATTAAAAGACTCGTAAAAATCATTTAAGTTTGGAAAAGAAAGTCCCATTTAGTGATTTGTGAAAGTTTTTGACAGATTATTAAAATCATCAAAAGTTGGAGCCGTAATTAATATTATTCTAAAATTGTGATTTAATACAAAACAACATATACATTGCCTTCCAAATTGGCACAGTTTAATAACGAAATGCCCTTGTCCACTATTTGAGGTTATTTTACCCTAATTTTATGATTATCGAAGAGATTTATACCTGTTTACCTCTTTTTATATATAAAGAAAAATTAAATGCCTACACCTCGGAAAAAAAACAAAAACAATTTACTTCTCCTGACCTTGTTGTTCTCTCTGACTGTTGTCACACTCTGTCTTTCTTCTGCTCGCACACACACAAGCACACTCTTACACACACACAAATTCACAAGGTCCCTCACCAGCAATATCACCAGCAGCAATCGCAGCGTGTGGCGGGATTAATTTCTCCTGGGCTTTGGACGCGGGTGCAAGAAAATAAAAAGGAAGGCAACTCAGTGGAAACGGCCCATGTGCACCTCGCCTGATTCTTCTATTGCGTCTCTGCTTTGCATCCGCCTCTTGCATTTTGTGGTTGCGGCGCTTATATGCTCAATTGTTTGCTCTCCAGGCAAATCTGCGCAGAAGCATTGAATTGTTCCATTTGGCACCGTGGCAAATATTGGATCACACTTCTTTTATTAAATAAAGCCCAACTTGTGTTTGTGTGTTTTCTTTTTTGAGAATTTGGTAACTGGACTTTCCCTCTTCAACTAGTGCTAGTACTAAACAACAGTTAGTGTTACTGTGTGTGTGTGTGTGTGTGTGTGTGTGTGTGAGGGGGGGGCTTTCATGTCACAAAATTACCGACAATGATCCTCGTTTTACCAGTGGTGGACCGTCAGGGCCAGCAAGGCCTTCTCTGCTAGCCTGAAATAACCTGATATGATCATAACTATAATAAACTATCATAATCATAACTATAATAAAAGTGAATTTCATTTTAAATTTATTTTTTCTAAATATATATATTTCATATATAAAATTATTCTCCATATTCTGTTCTTTTCTTGTCATGTTATATCCATTTGGTTACGCTCTTTGCTGTGCTGTAGATTTATGATAGAGTTTTTAGCCAATTAGAATTCAGCTAACTTGTGTCGCTATGCTGTGTGAAATCTGCCTTCAGCAGAAGCCAGGGCATTCGCAACAACACGGCGCGGGCTTCTGCGCAAGCGCAGATGGATATGTGAGTGGCCGTAATGCTTAATAGACAGCTGTAATAGTCAACCGAGTCATAAGTTCGCCATCTAGAGGCCTCATGTTGAATGTGACGTGACTGGATGCTAAAGGTGGTGCTATATCGATCCACCAAGTTTAACGTTGGAAATAGTTAAACAATGTTATTGTTAAGAACTCGCTGAGTCACAATGTAATTGGTACAGAAAACAATATTATGGGTCTAATTAATCAGAAAAAAATTAGGTCTAATATTAGATATTACTTAAAACATTTTAATTGCATTTTGTTTTCTGCACAGCAGATATTTTTATTTACGCAATCACCCGTGACACCTCCTTTCAATCTAGCGCTTACATTAGCAGTATCTTGTGCTACATTCACATGATCTTTTCATATTTGTCAAATAAAAGATGACTGATGACTGGGGACAGGAGTGGTGGGTCTTGCACCACATTTATACCATGGCACATTGTTACTATTACTATTTTTGTGTGTGTCATGCATTACACTACCGCAAAGCAAAAAGTAATGAATTACAGTAATTACATCACGTTTGTAATGCATTACTCTCAACACTGGTCACTAGCAGTGGCAGCCGGCGCGTTTCACACGTATGCCTTCAGTGGTGTCCGATTTGAATGAATACACCTCAGAAGCACACATAAGCATTACTGGGCGTACAGCTTAATCGTGTACAACACAGCCTATTATCCGGACCATTTAAACCTCAATAAGCCCGCATCAGCAATTAAAACTTAGAACATACGTGATACTGTCAAAAGTTAAAAATAAAAGTTGAAATTATTTGTCCACAAAGTTGTATTAAATCCACCAAATGCAGGCCAGCTTTAACAGGGTTGTACGCTAAATTACAAATCACAGTTTAATATAAGAACATCATTTTATTTATCTACCATTAATTGAATATGTTGCAGAGAGATAGAACTATATTGTATCCAAGGAGCAAGGAGCAGTTCATCCACACAGCAGCTCAGACCAGCTCAGACAACCAGCGATCGTTCACATGTGACTCAACAATGTCACTTTTATTCCTTTTACAAACTCCACTGCCGAACGTGGCAACTCCTGAGCATTCAGCTGAATGGTTTCTCTATCAATGTCCTCCTTTTCTTACGTTGACTGCCTCATAAATCAATGCGTGCCGCAATCGCCCGCCAATACAACGTAAACAAGTCTAATACATGCCCCCCTCGTAGAATTCGTATAGCTGCCCAGCAACATGCCTGCCACAACCAGTGCGCAAAATTGAACGTCCCCCACCATACACACGCACAAATGAAATCCACCCAATACACTCCCAATTTAGCGGCAATGAGGAATTTCTTTTTTTTTTTTAATTTATTTTTGAAAAAGCCAGAGATTGACCGCTCTACAGATGCACAGGACACAGGGATTGTCACAGCCAAACGCCAAGATTGCTTGACCTGCATACCGCTGCCTCCCATGATGGGTATCCAATCACATCACATACATGTCACCACCTTGTGACCTGATTGGCTATTGCAACTGTCCGTTATCTGTAGGTGCCCTTTCACTCACAGTGCACAGACGCCAGCAACTGTTGATTGTGAAGGCCTCGGGCAGATTTCATACAGCCTTGTGACAGTTGGCTGAAATCTGATTGGATAAAAACTCTAACCTAAAACTACAACACTGGAAGGACCGTAACCAAATGGAGATAATATGACACACGACACAAAGAGAACATAATATATGCATTTACGAAAAATCAATTTAAAAAAAAACAAAAGAACAATTGAATTTTATTACAATTATGATAAATATGTCAGGTTATGTTAGGCCAGCGGAAAAGGCCTTGCTGGCTCTGACAGTCCGCCACTGTTCACTAAAGGCTTGGAGAAGTCGGTAAACACCGTTAATGAGATGACAACACTGAGTAGCCTTCACTTGTTGTAACATCCCAGCTCCCTGCCGGTTGCCATAGTAAATAGCCCCCTCCCCCATCCCTTGCCAACAAGTCATTTTAAAAGTGTAAACGGCATAAGGCTCTTAGAGTTTAGCATTTACATATAGGAGGACTTCTTCCCTTCCTTCCTTCCTTCATTGTGAGTACAGATATCATCCTCCTTTTGTTCAGAGGTGACATCTCCTCCCCCAGGCGCTAATTCATTTACAAATATTCAATAATTCATGTCAGCGACCCTGCCCCGGGCATCCTGCCGCTGGCGGGTGTGTCTGCATGGACACCTTTTGTGCTCACTAATTGCATACTGACTCACACCGAGGCAACAGTTTTTTGTTTTTTTGTTTTAAAGCAGATTTAGGGTTACAAAATTTGGATGCTTCACATGGAATTTAATTGGAATTGACAGGGGGTCCATTTAGCAAATGGCTGTAGTGTAGCTTATGAAGCACACCCACTTTCAATCAGTCATCTAAATCCTATCCACTATGGATGACATTCTCAAGACATTATGGATGTCTTGAGAAAATGATCCTGTGTGATTTTCCCGTGGTGTGAAATGTGTTCAGTTATTTTAGCTTATCAGTTTGCTCTGAAAATGTTTATAGCTGACAATTGAAAATGCAATACCTGATATCTGGTTTGGAGAGGGTAGTCACAATTGTCTGTGGAGATATGGTTATGTGCGTCCTGTGTTGGTCCTTTTGAGTACACCACATTCACTATAAGAGCAGTAATCAAAATGATAGAGCTGTGTGTTACGCGAGGGATGGGGGTGCTTCATTATAGCTATGACATGCCACGGGGCGAGGGTAAAGTAGGATGAAGAGTGGCGTAATTAAGAGCTGGAAATCACATCGAGGGAGTTTCATTACAGAGTAAAGATGTCGAGAGGCCAGCGTGCAATTTTCTTCATCAAAATTGACCTCAAGGAGACTCTCATTGGCAGTCTGTCAATGGTCTTGACTCACGACCCCGATAAAAACAATTAAACCGAGAGAGAATTTGAACACGGTTCCAGCCGCATACTGACATGCAATATCTTTCAACATGGGAGCACATACTTTATTGAGTCTTTTTAATCACTTGGCCTTCGTTTTTGAGGGTGTTTTATCCTTCGGGGATGAACTCTATAACCCCACGCCAAATTTATAAGATGCGATGACATCATCTTTATGCGATTTGTGGAATAAACAAAAAAAGTTGTAAATGTGTTAACTGCTGCTACAGCTGCGGAGTGGGGTTGTTGTGCATGAGGGGGGCTTTAGCACAGCCTTGCTTGTGCCAGAAATCAATGGAGGAAATATAGAAGCAATTATTTTGTGTCCAACACTCGCTGACAAAGTGGCAGCAGAGCGAGCCAAGGAAAAAACGCAGAATCAAGCCAAGAGCGCGGATATGGATCTGGTGGGTCATATAAGATCCTGTTAGGATGCTGCGATCCATCACTTTTTTTTTCCTTTCACCATTTTATTATTATGGGACTGGGGTTGATGATTTTTGTGTGCCTTGTGAGGGTAAACACACCTGAGAAAGGTCACGCTCCAGTGTGGAGTCCAATGAAACAAAATATTCGGAACAGCGTCATCACACAGCTGCCTTCTGAACTCAGTTTGCTATCTTGCTTTTATCTTGCTTACATTTAGTAGTGATGAAAATAAACTGTTAGCAAGTTCAAATTTTACGGGAATCGTTAACGACAACATAATACTTAGTATGAACTTAAATATACTGGCTATTTATCCTTTATCTCGACCAGCCTTTTGAACCTGATTACAAGGTAGCATGGAAAATGTGACATTTATGACAGAACATGTTAAAAACTCAACAAGTAGTCATGATGGCACATCAACTACAGAAGCGCTGTGCTAACCACTGAACTGTAAATAAAAAATATTTGAAAAGAAACACAAGACTGATTGTTTATAATACAACATGGACCATAACCAAACGTCTGGTAATGGCCCATATGGCAACCCCCACCCAGTGTGAATCTCTCTGGTACACTCGACACATTCTAGCTGCACTGAGCATTAGCAAGACGAAGCTAGATGTTAATGCTAATGTGAATTCTAGTGTAATATTCTACTTTCTGTCACTGAGTGATTAGCAAGCCCAAGGTCCATACGTTTAACACCCTTTGTTACTGTGTTTACCGTTCACAATATGTAAAAAAACAAAACATAGGAAAAAAGATGCTGTTAATAAAACAGAAAAATAATAACATGACATGATAACATTTAATTTGGTCTCCTGCACGACCAAAAAGATGGTTAATCAGACCAGCACATTCACAAAATGTTACCCTACCAACTATTAGCATGCTGGCATTTCATCAATTCTCATTGCTAATGGTGCTTGACTACTCACTAATCAATCTGCCTTATCACATTTTGTTCTTTTAAGTAGCTCTCTCGATAACCATAGCATAGCATGTGATTGCATTTTCACATTTTCAACATTTAAATCAAAACAAGTGGAAAGCTTTTTTTCCTATTGTGCTATATATTTTTTTAACTATTGTAGCTCTTTGATAATAATCATTATTAATGTATCCTCGCTTTCCTGCCTTTTTTTCAGAACTCCAATTGTTTCAATCGGTCATTACTGAGCCGAGCAAGAAGACGGTACCTTGTTCTGTCTTCCTCTTTTTTTCCTTTAAATATATTTCTTTACGCCTCCTTTGTGGCCCTATTAACAGCACAGGAAGTCCATGCTAAGCAAGGGATAGACGGGAATGGGGAAGAACTTGACAGAAGTGGCTCCTTCGCAGTTTTAATGATTTGACAGAGGGCATTTTTGGATAGAAATATGGCATATGTTGCCCAACCAGAAAGCCCCTGGGCTGAAGAAGGAGTGAAGGGTCGGTTACGTGAAACGGCACATTTTGCGGAGGCCGTCCTCTCCCCCGAAGAGCGTGTTCTACAATTGTGACAGGACATCAGCGGTCAGGGTTGAGGCAAGGAGGAGGAGTAGAACACGTCGGGCTGAAATGAAAGGGTTCTGGCTCACTGCTAATGAACAGTGATGGGTGATGGGAGCTGTCAAGTCCAAGAAAACAGGAGGTATTCATCATTCAAGGAAGGAATGGTTGTGTAATGTTTGCACGTTCTCCTATGCATATTACTATTAAATCCACCAGGACGAGCATTTTACTGTATATCAATGTACCTTAGTTCGACCTGGGCTGTTAGTGGAAGCAAACAAGACTGCATGGAGGTAATTTTAAGCTACTGTGGTTTCCACTTGATGACGAAGTCGTTTTGTCATTGTTGGCAAAAATTCAAACCAGACATAAAAACATTGAGAAGGATAATAGTGAGATACATGCTGCAACAGCAGTAAAAACACTTGCCTGTTTCATTCATGAGCATTTGTGGGGTTTCACACTTTTAAGTTCTGTTACAATGTAAAAAATCGGTCTGCATGTACAAAAGCTGTTACACTGAATTAGTCAATCATTTTCCTGCACCTAATACCCCGACCAATCCGCTGCAGAAAATTCCTTTTTGTTTGCTGTCAACTCATGTTGAAAACTATTTCAGTCTTTCTTAGATTGTGTTTTATTGTTGTCTGTATGTGTTTTCTTTTGTTTTTTGTTTTGTTTTTTCTACTGTTTGCTACTTACATCGGCTTTTGTTACTTTGGTTTTCTTATATCAGTTAAGAACCGATAATGTGGAGCATCTAGTGTATGAAAAATGTACTATGTGTACGCACACATACTGTGCACGTATTCAAACAGGCAGCGGAGCTTGTCGTTTGTGCTGCCGTGTTGTTTTTCGCGCTTGGCTGAGCGCAGCAGATGCATGGCATTTAAGTGTTCTTCTTTTGGGTAAAGCAGGTGGCCCACCATGATAGATCATCAATGTGGACTCTGGCTTTCCTTTTCTCGCGTTCACATGCAAAAGCAACAAGTCCCGTAGGGCCACAATGAGTCCTTTCTGAAGCCTGCTACAGCACTAATGTTACATGGCACATTAGCATAAAACTTGGTCAATATGGTATTCTTATTTTATTTTTTTTGTAAAATGTATGTATTCAAAAGCTGTACACTTGAATATTGTGTACAGTAAATCAATCCTTGGTTTTGATTCTCTTGAATCAATAATTCTGACAGGTAATTACAAAAACATGCACCCTAACTTTATTTTTACATCCTTTGCCCCATCAACATACAAGTGCCACTTTGCACTTTATTTTTCACACCCTCTGTACTTCGATTTTTTGTTTGTTTTTTCATTAAGCTGTATTGTGAAAAGACATGCTGTGAAGGTTTCCCTGCATGCCAGAGACAAGTTGACTGAAACCACAGATGCCACGTGTACTCCTACAAGATGCGTGATTGACTTCCAGTGCGACCTCGACCTATGAGGGCAGGAGTAAATTACAACTGTCACGCCAGTCTTGTCCATGCTGTTGACTGTCTGTGCTACAGCAGCATTGAACCTCACACGCCAGTGAGAGAGGAGTGTATGAAGTACATGAGGCATACGTGCACCGCAAGAGGACTATGTAAGTTGAGGACAGAAGAGAGTGTTGGGCAGATGTTATGAAGAGGGTTGTTGTAAGAAATTGGAATGCTGAGTGTAAACCCTGCTCCTCTGTTATCATGTCTGCTACGGGCTCTACTCTCGGTCGACTTGCGAGGGCTGTTACTCAAAGTGCAACTCCGGCACTCTGTGTCCCTCAACTACGGCCAAGGAACGGAAACTGCATTGGATAACAGTACAGTTACTGTTTAAGGTGTACTAATGAAAGATTTCAGTAATTATGTGTGGAGTAATAGTTGGCTCAAATATGTAAAGCATGAATACTTTTAACACATTTTAGGACAAATTCTGGCACCCACATACACATGCAGAAAAATTGGGGGTGGGGGTGTCCAACTTTACAGATTTCACTGTTCATGTGGTGTTTTCTACCCACTTAACCGAGAAAACACTGTAGCGAAAAATCACACACTGACGAAGGATCCACACTGTTTAAAACGCAATGTATGACTCAAATGCTCTTTTTTCAAATTTTAAATGAATTCATTCTTTTCTTTATTTGTATTTATTTATATTGTTTTATTTATATATTTATAATTAATCTTTTTAATGTATCACTCTCCCACGTTTAATGCAATGTATCAGAAAGTATTCTCAGCACTTCACTTTTCCTATATTTTGTCACATTACAGCCTCATTGCAACATTTATTCTCTTACCTCAAAATTCCACACATAATACAGTACTTCATTACGTTATAAATTTTATTTTTTAGACATTTTCTGAATTTATTATGAATAGAAAACTAAGAAATCACATTTACTTCAGTTTTCACAGCCCTAGTTGATCCACCTTCGTCAGCAATTATAGCCTCAAATCTTTTTGAATATGCTGGTGCAAGCTTAGCACGCCTATCATTCGACAGTTCTGCTCATTCTTCTTTGTCGTAATTCTCAAACTCCGAGTTGGGTAGGAGATGTCTGTGCACAGCCATTTTCAGGTTTCTTCAGAGATGTTCGGATTGAAATCTGGGCTCTGGCTGGGCCACTCCAGGACATTCACAGAATATTTCTGAAGCCAATCCTTTGGAGTTTGGCTGTGTGCGTCGGGTCGTTGTCCTGCTGAAAAATGAGCCTTCGCCCCATGTCAAGAGTGCTATGGAGCAGGTTTTCTTCCAGGTTATCTCTGTATAATTTCGGCATTCATTTTTCTTCCTATCTAGACTGCCAGTTCCTTCTCCTGAAAAACATGTTAATAGCATGATGTTGCTGTTGGGGGGATGTTGTTGTTGTGCCTGGTGTTCCTCAAACATGATGCCTGACATTCACACCAAAGAGCTCAATCTTTGTCTCATCAAACCAGAGAACTTTGTTTCTAATGGTCTGAGAGTCATTCGGGTGCCTTTTGGCACATTCGATAGGCTGCCATGTTCCTTATACAAAGGAGTGGCTTTTTTCTAACCCAGGGGTCAGCAACTTGAGACTCCGGAGCCATATGTGGCTCTTTCAGACTATGTGGACGCCGTAACAAGCCGTGCATTTTAACATCTTCATTTCATTGGTGGATTGCTGCAGAGATGGTTGTCCTTCTGGAAGGCTCTCCTCTCTCCACAGAGAAACACTGTTAGACATTTTGAACATTTTGTCTTATTCAAACCAATTGATTGTCGATCACATTTGTTTACTTATTTATTGCTGTTATCATTTATTTATTTATTTTGTTTACCGTTTTTTTTGTCTATGTTCCCTCCTCTGGCCCATTTCATTTCATTTCATTTCATTTCATTTCATTTTCTGCCTCTGATGCTCTTTATTCATGGGAAAAAGAGGAAAAGAAAAGGAGGAGGAAGAGGGTGATTTGGAGCTGAGCCCAGAGCAAACAGGACTAAAAATAATGAGTGTGTGTTTGGCTCTATTTGCTGCTTCTTGCCTCCTGCCCCTTCAGGAATATCGCTCAACGCACACATGAGCTCAGGGCATGTGGCCTCCTCCCTCATTTTCTTAAATGATCCAAAAAAGAAAAAAAAAAACCCTTTTATTGATCTGAACTTTGGATATAGGAGATTTCCTTGTCTTGCTTGCTTGCAATGCAGCTCTAAGAAAGTGTGTTGAAATGTTATTATTAGCAGTACAGTGACATCATCTCTCTGAGGGGAACGTGAAGAGAGTTTGCTGACAATACTTCCGAAAATAATTTTATTTCCTCTGTGAATGTGTGTGTGTGTGTATGTATGTCCTCTGCACTTTGAAACTGCTCATTTAATTGCAATCAAATGTTCACAGTGCACACGGCTTGGCATATGCACGCGTGATAATGATGTGAAAAAAAAAGCAGTTTGGAGTACGAGAAAATAAACACTCGTTAGTCAGCCGAAGATACGTTGGCAATGCCAAATCTCAAGTAGAGGCAAGAACAAGGGAAAATGCAGGTAATTGTGCTCTTCGTCGCTATAAACACGAACACAGCATTTTTCTTCCTTAATTATCTCACTTCTCGTGTCCGCCATGCTGGACCTTTTTTGTGTAGACTTTGGCAAGGGGGAAGCGTTAACCTGGACAGCAATTTTTACTGCACCATGCTGACTCAACCTGACACAGGAATAAACTTTGATTTTCATGAGAAAATCTGCAAGCAGTCAGTCGTGCGTCACATTTTTCATGGCACGTCCTCAAAATGGAAGAGGGGAACCCATCTGTCTCAAATATCTGCTTCCAGTTGGGTTTCATTTGGGGGAATTCCTGAGCTGGTACAATAGCAGCCATTCTTAAATTGTGGTTTGTGTACCACTATTGGTACGTGAAAGAATCACTGAATTAAATACGAATGCAATAACGTAGATTGCACACTAACAGTTCTGGCTAATCCGGTCATCGCTGATGGAGTGCCCACCTTTGGTGAGTACTATGCATTTCTGACGTGTGCTTTATGATCCCAAGACTTGAAAAAAAAATACACACATTGGTCAGTATAAATAATCATTTATAGTCAGTATTTTTACAACTTGTTACATCACAAAACACTTGCTGAAAGTGTGGAAGCACTCTCCAGCAGTGACAGATTGATTTGGTGTTGGATTGCCTAGCTCTGCATATGAGAATGAATGAAAATATCTATATTGTGG
The DNA here is from genome assembly GCF_059441005.1 of Hippichthys cyanospilos. NCBI lineage: Eukaryota > Metazoa > Chordata > Actinopteri > Syngnathiformes > Syngnathidae > Hippichthys > Hippichthys cyanospilos. The sequence goes on from NC_142377.1 coordinate 4,757,223, forward strand.
ACTATAAAGTGCACCGGATTTTCAGGAATAGTCTCAATGCGCAGGCCTTATTTTGGAAATTTCCATATACTTATATGAACTAGGACAACAATTGAGTCAAACTTTATTTAACGTCAATACAACATTCATACGCACGTTGCAGTTATGATAATAATAAATATACAATGCTTTTCGCTTTTAAAGTTGGTCATTTTCGTGATACTTAAAGCTCTTTGTATTTTTTTAGGTGATACTTGTTGTAATAAGTTTGAAACATTCTATACTGGGGATTTCAAAGAGAAAAAGAAAGAAAGAAAGAAAGAAAGAAAGAAAGAAAGAAAGAAAGAAAGAAAGAAAGAAAGAAAGAAAGAAAGAAAGAAAAAGCTATTTCAAACCAAAATGGGAGACTTCTTGTTCAGTATTGTGTTTGCGTTTTGAGTCGTATAAAGTTTGCACTCATAATCTCTATGTGACTAGGAACTTGGCCATTTCCACTCCTTGGCCAAATAAATAAATAAATAAATAAATAAAATATTTGACATATTTGGGACCAACTGATGAAACAATTTGAAACTTTGAGACCCGGAAACAGTGTAAGTTCCGTATTTCTGAGAGCACAAGTTGACCTTGCTTTTAAGTCGACCCCCCTTTTTTACTTCAATTGGGGTGAATTTTACAAAAACGCAATTATAAGTCGACCCCTGAGTTTAGTGGTTACATACCATTTATAACACATGGTGATTGTTAACATCCAGCCGACATCCAAGCTGGATTCTTGAAAAAGAAAAAAACTCTACTTGTACTCTGAGAAATAGGTTACTTCTAACTTTCACCAGAACTGCCAAGAGATCAGCTTTTAAGTTTGTTTAACAGGGTAAATTTCCCACCATGACACTTCGATAACCAAGATTTAATAATATATCGAGTGTGTGTGTTTGTCAGATGTGTGCAACTTACAGTATTTTGCTGGTCGGGCATTTGTTATTTAATTGTCAATCACGTCCACTTGGATGACTTAGTGATGGGTTGATGAGGCGTTATAAAGCATGTCGGAACACTGACACATTGTTTTGATACTGTGTTGATTTTGTGTCATTAAAATCCTGATACCTACTGGACGTTAAAAATCCCCGCAGGCAACCCACTTGACAAACTGAACTGACCTAGTGCATACTAGGGGCATCACTAGACCTAACAAATTAGGAATTATGACAGATTATGATAAAGTATTAAATATAATGAATGATCTTACAATATGTCAAATTTAATAAACTGTTTTTCGGTAAATGTTTATACTTAAATGTCAATTTGCCCAATGTAAGTCAATGGTACTTTTTGGAATAGAAAATGAGGATTTGTGGGAAAAGGATAAACATTTAGACTAAGAAAAATACATGATGCCCTCTCGAAAATATGTAGAATAATATGAAATTGGAAGTATCAAAATAGAAAAAATATTATTCATCTGAGAAGTGAAGGAAGTGCAAATACAGTCTGGGGTCAAACCACGGACTCTTCCCGCTTTGGCCCAGTACTTTAACCACCGTAGCAAGCCGCCATTTTTGGTCTGACAGATAAAAATCGTTTGAGAACGAATGGAACTGTCTCTCATTGGGAGTGACTAATAACATTCCAACTGACAAACAATGGGACTGTTTCCCATTGGGACTGAATGTTGAATTGGTTTTTGAAAAATATGGAATTATGGAAAAAATAGTGAAGCAACCGTGTGATTTGAGTCGTTTTAGCGGTTGCGTCGTGTTGACAGACGCACTTCCTTATGAACACAGTTTGCTGCATTCTTGCCGTGTCGACACAGTTCATTACATGGTCACGTGGCTGTCTTAAAGCAGTACATACACCGACACAGGGGTCGTTATGTGAGTTCGGCACATGCCGGCGCGTCGGTGTTGTGAGACACCTCACTAATTAATATGCTTTAATCGTCAGTAATTTGATACAAGTCAGCTATCTCTTTATACCTCTCTATCTTACAGTTTTAAAAGACAGTTTTATTATCATTTGTCTAAATTTGTCTACATTTCATTTGTCACATACACTACAAGTAAAACAAAGCATTGCTGAGGTTGAAGTCTTTAATTAGGAAATTTAGAAAAACGTGAATCTTGTATTTCCTGTCCCATAGCAAAATGCAAATATGGTGCAGGCCATTGGTTGCTTGAAATATTAATCACCCGCATTACAAACGACCACTAGATGTCCTCATTGAGCGTCATAAAGCCCTCACTCGACCATCATTAATCCCAGAATGCCCTGCTTTATCAGCAAGACATTTCTTTATGTAAAACCTTTTTAAAAAGCAAAATAACACGCAAGAAAAATCTCTTAACCCTGAATTCTAAAAGTTACTTTTACATTTTTTGTCAGCGAGATTGCGTACAGTATGAGTTCTGTTTTTTCAAACCCAGAAGATAAAAAGGGTGGAACTCCAAATAAGTCTGGTAAAATTGGACTTGGATGATCAATGTAAAATTTCCACAATACTGGTATATCACTCAGCTGGGTATGGTTTTCCACCACTTAGAAATGTTAACTGACCATTATGGGATTAACATTAGACTTTTGACATTTGCACGAAATGAATCCAGCAATATTATTTGCAACTATACAAGTCAGTTGAAATAAAATTAAGTTGGCGAAAAGGGGCAGGACGGCAGTTCTGACGATTACAATAACAGATGAAAATTGCACTTCCGCCATTTTTAATTCTCCGTTTATTTTGGGCATCCTTTGTCGGTCCGTTGGCAAAATGACTGACGGACAGTCCATCGATGCTGACGAAGTGCCCACTTCTGGTGTTTGAGTGTAGATGTGGGTGTGTGTGCACGTGTGCCAAAGCAGCCTTGCCAGAGGCAGGCGAATATTTTTGTCTTCCTAACTCTTGTGTCATTTTCATCATGTCTTGCTTGAGCCACAGCCAAGAATGAGGTGCTTTAAGAGGCCTCACCAACAACCGAACCTTGTCAAAGTGCTAGTCCTTTTTTCTTTTTTTTCCCAAGAGGAACCTATTAGCAGAATCAGCAAACAATATTTAGAATTCTCATTACTTTTGATGGTGCTCAATAAGAATGTTATTTTAATTCCCATCCCGTGATAAATATGTCCACCAAACTCAATGGCAATTGGCTCAACTGATGTTGAGGGCGGTTAAATTATTGTTGTAATTTTCCAGGGGATGCCGTTGAGATGGCTTTGAGAGGGATGTGTTTGAGACCCATAAAACACATTTATTTTTTGTTTCATTTGATGAGCTCATGAAGTTGTCTGCTTCACATAAAAATATATGGTTTTAGACATGAGACCCTCAGAGATTTTTGCGCGGCCTGTTACAATAAACATGTCATCAAGACAGAACAGGTGTCAGTGTCTATTTTAGCATAAAAAAAGCTGGTCTCGCATTTTTTGGACCAAATCAGTCATGATGATGGTTATGATTCGGCAGTGCCCAGCATAGACATATCTAAATACCTATCACGCTACAATAGTATCTTGGGCCCTTTAGTAGTGCATAGTAAGTCACTCTCTTTCCATCAAATTGTCATTGTATTTTTGAAAATACATCAAACTATCATGTTTATTCAGACCTAAGCCCCAACAGAGGTCTTTTTAATCCCTTGCATCCCCCATCGACTTCCTTGCCGTCACTCTCTTCTGGGCTCTATTTAATTCCTCATTTTCTGCTTCACCTCCCAGCCTCCTTGCTCATCCTTGCTTCTTCAGCTTTATCCAAAGAAACCGCATGAGACCCCCGAGCACCCTCCGAACGCCTGGCCTCTGCCCCTGAGTGCGTTTACTTTTCTCAGATGCGCTCGAGCCAGTTCCTCCATCTACATTCGCGGCTGAGAATTAAAGATGGCCTCTTGCTCTTCCAAGCCGCTTTGATGTTTGCATGAAACATGACATGAAATTAGTCCTCTCAAATTACATTTGCGCACTGGCTGATTTGCATGCAGTTGCTTCTTTAGTCACCGTAATGAGTAACAATTTGGATGGATGCTGTTGCCTTTTTTAATCACGGTAACTGAAGTACTAAAATGCTAGATAAACATAGTGAAATGAAAGAATGTTTTAGGACATTTGTCTAATTTTGCCCTAATCTCGGCATGCCTCGCGGGAGGTAAATTGTGCACTGCTGGTTCCTGATTGGATGCTTGCTTGGAAGCTGGCTTGAAGCAAGACATACTGCTGGATGCTCGATTACTACAAGGAGGATAAAAACAGAAACGACATGGTAAAAAGATCCAACACACAGTGTTGGTGTTGAGTTTCTCTAGTCCTTTTTAGTGCTTTGATTAAACGTCTCTGAGCGTGTCCTGCAGGTTTTTCTGAGATGAAAAGCCTCTGAAAGACACTCATCCCAGCATAACATTTTGTTTGAGGTTAAAATTCAAGATTTATTCATTTATTTGTTTTAATACAGTGACTGTGCACTAGAGTAGTGGGTAGTAGTAGTAGTAGTTCCTTCCCCCCGGTTTTGAATAACTGTATTTTCCACACTATAAGGCGCACCCAAAAGCCTGCTTTTTTTTTTAAAAAAAAAACTGACGGGGCGCCTTATAATCTGGTGCGCCTTATATATGGATCAAATCATGTGCTGACTGCTTAAACTATAGTTTGCCTAAAAAATCCAGTTCAAACCGACCTGGCCCGAGGGTATTAAAGCCGACACAGCCCAGCGCGATTAATTAACTTGATTTAAGCGTGCGTGGCCCCACACTCATGTTTGTCATTTGAATTTCCCTGACTTTCCTTTATTCGTAACTTCTTTGCGCTCCATATCGTAATAGCGGGTCGAAAACATATAATGCGTGCCAAGGAAATAATTAAAAAGACAGCGGCACCACTCCTTCACCCAAACTCATACCACTGCATGTTTGTCGTTTAAATTTCCCTGACTTTTGTTTATCCGTAACTTCTTTCTGCTCCATAGAAATAGCGGGTCGAAAATATTTAATGCATGCAGAAGAAAAAATTAAAAAGACAGCGGCGCCACGCCTTCACCCGTGCTTGGCTCCAAACTCATACCGTTGCATGTTTGTCATTTAAATTTCCCTGACTTTTGTTTATTTTTAACATCTTTGTGCTCCATAACGAAATAGCTGGTCAAAAATATATAATGCATGCCGAGGGGAAAATCAAAAGGATTGCGGCAAAGCGTTCACAAGTGCATGGCTTGATCTGGATGTATTCTGCGCTCTGCAGCTCCTATTTAGTAGTTGAATAGCAATTACCAATAAAGCATTCTCTGTTTTATCTGATTCTTTTTAATAACAAATATTTCTTAGTATAATATCCATACTCTTATATTGTATGAATAAAGTTATATTCTATTAATAAAGTTTGATGTCTTTGCTGATTGTTTTTAAAACATTCCCTTAGTGAAGCACCATCTAGTGGCTGCATAACGCAACTCTATCTAGTGAATGCATAATGCAACCCCAGCCAGTACTATGGTTTCAACTCTATGTGCGCCTTATAATCCGGTGTGCCTTATATCTGGCATTTTTTAGAAACTCAGCCATTCATTGATGGTGCGCCTTATAATCCGGTGCGCCTTATAGTGCGGAAAATATGGTAGTTTATCGACAGTGGGCTTCCCAGTGAGTAGAAGTAAATAAGATAATCACACTTCGATGCTGACATTCTGAAATGGCTGCTGTTTCTACTGACCACTTTTCAATGCACAGGGTTCAGTCAAATGTGTCTTCAGTGGGTCTGATGTCACTTTGTCATGCTAGCTTGTTGTTCTTGCAGTCTGCTAAATAAAAACAAAACTTTCAAAAGTGGGACATTTATCCTGGGCTTTATTTTATATCATTTTTTTTCCAAAATATTATCTCCTCTGGTCTTGTGATTTCATTCTCATGAGACATTTTACCTCGTGAGATTTGAATCCCTTATAGTACAGATTTATCACACGGTGAACTCTCGCTACTTTGCGGTTCCACTATCGCTGATTCGCCACATAGCGGATTTTTTTCCATTACGCGTTTTTTTTTCATTACATATTGAACTTTTGCAATAGCTCCAAGCATGCTGCTCCCGAAAAGGCTTGTACAGAGCCTAAACGCCATCAAAAAATGTTGACAATTGCTTAGAAGGTGATACTTCTCGAAGGGAGAAGTTAGGCGACCGTGGCCCGCCATTTGGGAGGGAACGAATCCACCGTTCGCTACATTAAGGACAAGGCGAATTCAGCGAAATGAGTTGTTAAGGCTCATAATAAAACGATCGTCCGCTGCTTGAACAAACCGACCGAAGAACATAGTGAAGCCCTTTCTTTTGAAGTCTCACACAGCTGTGATCATATTCGTAGCGGCCCAGACGTTGATTCAAAGTCTAATCTGTACATGATCAAGCAATATTGAGTTTAAACCTGAAATACCATTTTATTATAAAAAAAAAAAAAAATCTAGGTAAGAGATTTCCAATGGTCTGGAGGAAGGCCTTCTCCTTATTGTTGAGTGTCTCTTCCTCTTGCTTGTTGACAACAGCGCTGGGGTGTGCTTCATTCGTTATACGACGCATGCCTGTGGAGTTTTAATCTACTCCCGCCCCGCAGGCACGTTCGTGTTAGTCATCAAGCGTACCCAAGAGCAAATGCACACACCTAGATTTCTTTTATAATAAAATGGTATTTTAAGTGTAAGCTATCCATTTTAATAATATTTAATCATGGACAGATTGGACTTTAACTCAACGTCCGGGCCACTGCTAATCTGACCGCAGCTGTGACTTTAAAGGAAAAGGGGAACAGTTCACTACTGTACAGTGTATAAGGTTTAATTTAAGATTTAAGTAAATATGTGTACTGGAGTAATATTAGTCTTAAATAATATGTACAGTATAGCATCCATGTCCTTTTCATGTTTAAAAAAAAAAAAAAAAGTTTAATTTTTTTGTACGTGAAAAGTGGGGGTGCTACTTCGCGAATTTTCCCCTAATGGCAGTTCCGGAATGGATCTGCCGCGATAAATGAGGATTCACTTTACTCCATTGCTAAATGTGTATGTATGACTTCTGCTGCCAAACCCCTTAGTGTTTTTTTTTTTCCAAATAAATGGCATGTTAGTTTTTACTTATTTATACATCCATCCAGCCACTACTTATCCATCCACAATCATAACCGTGTATTCTCAGACGGCGGGCGTGCTGGAACCTATTCCAACTGTTTTTGGGCTGCAGACAGGAGACACCTTAATCTGGTTCCAAGCCAATCGCCTGGCAAACAATGTTGAACAATCTATTACACTCACAAAGGACACCTATGGACAATTTTGACTGTTGAATATACCCACTATGCGTATGGGAGGATAACCTGAGAACCTGGGGAAAACCCACACAGGTACAGGGAGGACATACATACAGGATGGCTGGAGCCGGAGGCGAACTCGCGACCTCTGCACTATGAGGTGGACGTGCTAGCCAGTTTTCCACCGTGCAGCACTTATCCATTATTTATTTATGTATTTAATTATTAAAGTATTTTCACGATGTAGCTCAGTCAACGCTTCAGAGAAACAGGAGGTGGTACTTGTACTGTACAGAATAATCTATAATCACCATTTTGAAAGTCAGGACGTCGTCAGTGCAGCTGTCCCCACCTTAACTCAGCACCCGATTACGTGCCGCTTTTGTCGTGCATGTGTCGCCGTGATAAAGACGCAACTAGGCAGATGTGTGAGAAAGATGTCATCCTCCGCCTCCTCGTCATCCTCATCCTCATCATGCCACACCAGATGCCAGTGTGTTAAAAGTGACACACTTTCAGCCCACTCTTGTGTGTGCACACTCATTCAAAGTGACTTCACTACGCTTGTATGCATCTGTTATAATTTTTTTTTAAAATAACCAAATATTTGTATTTATTTACTTCTTTTTACTGCACCGCAGCCTTGGGCCGCCAGTCTTTTCAGATTGTATGAAATTCAATAAGCACACTATTTAATTGCGCTCCACTTGCATCACAGCAAGTTAACGCTGTTGTTGTGCAATCCCAAACTGTCCATTTGTCCTAGTGTTGAAAAAAAAAACTCGTATTGCAGTTGGTAGATTTAGCACAATAGCACAAAAAACAAAATACAAAGTAATTATAATGAACGTTTGTGGAAAGCTCAGCTCAAATTTTGATTAGCATATTGTGTATATGTAAATGTTCAGGGGTGCACATACCTTTTTTCGTTACTCACATCAGTATCCGAACGTAGTGTTTGCTGCGTAGTGTTCGGTACGCAAACTTTCTTTCTTAAAAGGTCTTACTCAATGTCATTAATTTTAGTTTTTAGTTCAGTTAGTTATATATTTCAAACTATATATATTTGCAAAATATGATTACACAAATGAAAAAATGCAGTCTGTATATACAGTATATATATATATATATATATATATATATATATATATATATATATATATATATATATATATATATATATATATATATATATATATTTCTTTTTCTAAACACATTAGTCAATCAACACACTTCCACGCAGAAAGTCTCAGCATGTTCCAAAGCTTTTGTTCCAAAGTTATTGTTTGTGAGCAATAAAAAAGTTGGCCTGTCGATCTCCATGATTAGTCTCAATTTTGGAATATATATATATATATATATATATATATATATATATATATATATATATATATATATATATATATATATATATATATATATATATATATATATATATATATATAAAGGAAACCATAAGTTCTATTCACATGCCTGAAAAGGAATGGGACAAAGTACCATTTATCTTACCCCGCCCCCTTTTAACAACTCCTAAAGTCCCTAGCCATGAATCATATTGCATCACTTATCCCAACAAAACACTTGATTATGTTCTACCTTCTGATCGCTGAACACTTGACTTACACCTCCACAATGTTGAAATGTGCTCAACAGAAACATTTAATTCTCGGTGTCACTCCCACATTAAGCGCACTGGTTGTGTGCACTCAGCGATGTCGCGTTATTCAAGCTTGCATCCACAAAAAGTTTCAGAAGTCCATCAGTTATGGTTTGCACGGTACGTTCGGGACCCAGTTTAATTAGTCCAAGAAAGTCAGAGGTACATTCTCCGTCACTGTAGAGTGACGACGTAAATGATCTCCTTTACGAGAATGATACACAGCCCCGACAGCCTGTCCAAACCGCTTCATTAAACAAACAACCCTCCTCAGAATAGGAAGACATTGGATGTGCATGCTTAGCTTTATGAAAGAAGAGGAGAAAACTATTTGACAGAGCCTGTGTTCTTCCTACAGTTTGTCTCGCAACCTAGCAAGAAGGCGATTGCTTCTCGATTAGCTTGTTTTTTCGCCATGAGTTGAACTACAATCACTTGCTCTTTTCATACTTGTAAAATAAAGGAAGACTGAAAATACTTGATAACAAAAACACCTCTTTTCTTCTGCTAGATGAGGATATGAGCAGTCATGGAGCACATCCTGGAGCGACCTTTCAAAAAAAAAAAACAATCAGCTCAGGTTGTTGTCATGGGTAAAAGTTAGGTAGGTACGCAAATGCGAAGTGAAGCAAGTGATGGTACACATTGGTGATTTCTGTCACACGTGTACCTGCGTACACTTATATGCAATCCCTGCATATGTTTATGTTGAAGTTTGCTGCCGTCAAAAGTGTATAATGTCATATTGAGAGCTGCTGCATGAGGTAAATGACAAGATCAAGAAACCTCAATTTATATGTTTTGGATTTATGACTTTTGTGACCTGTGTGTTTTGTGCGTCAAGGTTTACTGTAAATGTGAAGATTTTTCCGAATATTTTTGTAGTTTTGAATGAAAATGCATTTGAATTTAACTATTTGCGGTTTTGCATTTCACCTCTGACCTATTGATAAAAGCCTACCATTGATCTGCTATATTATCGTCAAAATTTTGCATTCAGATTCACATTATGTACTTGAGTAGTCACGCTTACTTTTCTGCATGGTGAGAAAGAGAGGCGAGAAGCCATCTCTCTATTTGATGTCCCCATGAGATTTATTTTTGTGAGCTGCACTCACAGCTGTATGCACGGTAATATTCAACAGACAAGCAGCAACAAGAGACTCGAACACTAATGTCAAACTGATGAAGTAACACGTTGAGAAAGGGGAGATGTCAAGCTGTGTCCAAGTAAACAACAGAGAAAAAAGTATAATTGATGAGTAAGCTCCTGGATCAGCTGGAGGTTTAGCATCTGTTAGCAGTGTGTGTGTGTGTGTGTGTGATTGTGTGTGTGCGTGTGTGCGTGTGTGCGTGCGGGTGTATGTGTAGGCAGTGGTTAGCTGCACATATGCTTGCGCCTGCGAGATTATGCTAAACAAGCTTACACAATGCATTTAGCGCTCGGGTCGCTAATAAAGCATCAGCTTGCACAGTCACAAGCCTCATAAATCTTGCATTTGGACAAAAACGAGTGGCGAAGCAGCACATCATGTGTCAGTCATAATACCAAAACCCTTGCTTGTTATGCCAAAGTCGTCTTTGGTCAGTCTCACCTGTCAGTCATTATAGTAGCAGCACACATTTGTTTTAAATTGACATTCATTCAGAGAGGTGTTTCCCTATAGTTTGGTCACCTCATTTGGCTTTTTTTCTGCTTGGCTCACAACGAAGAAAGCCGCTCTGGTCCTGTCCCAGCCTTATCTCTTTGCCTTGATGACTTCTTCCTGAGCTCTCTTCGCTCCTAACAATTGTTTTAGCCTTCTGCTGTATTTTTCTCCAGAAATCTAACCATGGAATTGGTCAGCTGAGTTCTCGACTCAATTGACAGAAATTATTAACGAAAAGAGCAGGTAGAGGGAAACCTGACAATTTTGTCCATCGAGGACGTGGAGGACATCTGCATTATTGTAATCCTGAGAACAGGCATCCTAGAATTTATAAATCTATAGACGGGCGTGGCTGGATTGGAGAGCAAGCTGCCGGTCTTCTTGGGTTGTTTGGGACGAGCGATGAACACTCAGACTCATGCAACGAGTGAGCTGCACACCTATGTAGTCCTTATGCTCCCCAGACTCCTATGTGGATGTCTTGAGACTTGTATTGATGTCTTTTTGGCATGTGTGACATGTTTTAGGAAACAACAAAATGTGCATGTGAGGTGCCAACACTAATATTGTACACTTGGGGTTTCTACTCTCAACTTCTGTACTGTATGGCTTTAAAAGGCAGAGCCTGGCCTGGCATGTGATGTTGATATCAGATGAATAAATTTGAGTTCGCTGTTGTGAGCTCAGGTGAACTTGCCTGGATGTTGAATCCTGGCCATCAGTTGAACCCATAGAAATATTTCTGTTAGGGGTTAATGATGTCAAATTTTGGATATACTGTCTGTGAGGGACCATTTTCTCCTGGCTTTCCACAATGAAATATGTGTGTTCCTCCAATTACTTGTCTTTGTTATGTTACAGCGCATCAAATTGTTCAACCAAAAGGCAGGAACTGTATTCATTGATCACGAAACATACTGCTTTTATGACCCAATGTTGATCTAGATTGAATGCAGCATTTGCAAGGACGCCACAGCAAAACATACCCGAGAAGACTGAAAGGCTTTTTACACTATGTGTGCTTTGATTCTAGTTATAAATAGAAGAATCTATTTTTATCTGTAAAGGACCTCAATAAAAGAAACGGCTCATACGGCTTCATCTCGTAGCCTGGAATCAAGCTCTCAGAAAAATGTCAATATGCAATTAAAACAATAAATAAAGAAGAAATAAAATATAAATTCAACATAGTCCCTTGACTTGCCATTAGTTATCATTTTTCATGTCATGTTTTATGTATGATATCAACACAGTGCTTTTTATTTGAGCATTTATTTCATAGAGCTACAGAACCCATTGTATACATGGCATTATTAGGGTTCTGCATAAAAGGCACTTGAGATGTGTCACTTCAACATACTGTCTAAATGAACTGTACCATTTTTGTTCTTTAAGTGTATCTTGTGTCTTTACGGGCATTTCAGAAGGGAGCGCAAACCCTCATCATTTTTATGGGACGTGTGGCCAAAGAAAAAATGGTCGAGAATACGAAGAGCATAACTGTAATCAAATAGCTCACACAGAGACCCCGTAAGCTGAATAAAGGGAGGGAAAACATCTAATTGGGCCCAATTGGAACATTTTCACAAAACGGTGTCCTGACTTTTGTTGCCAGTGATTTAGACATTGATAGACATGTGGAATTATTTTCACTGTTCTCGGCTGCACTGACTACTCAACAATGCAGAAAAGTGTAATTTCTTCAAATAACAAATAAAACATTTACAAAAACATGGAGCCTTTACAAAAATGTAAGTGTTGTGGTCACTTTTTTGTGTTAATACGTGATGCGGTGATCCTACTTTTGACATTAAGCGCCTTCCAGTGAAACCTGTACAAACTGCATTAATTAATCCTTCTTTTCTCTCCTAAAACTAATCTTTTGGGGCAAACAAGCATAACCCGATGTACTGTTTGTATGTCCTGGTGGCGCCTGTTTAGTCCCGCTGCTTCCATTAAAAATAACACGTAAAGTGGTGGCTTGATGACACTTTTAGCTAAAGCCTTTGCAGAGTAGAGGTCGGAGGAATTAGTGCTCGCAGCTCCGAAGCAGAGTGGACTCACGATTTTGTGTTTAATAGCCCGCATATTCTCCTGTCCACTCTACAACACCCCCCCCCCCCAGCCCCTCCATCCCAACATATGTGCATGACTGGCTCTCACGGGGCTGCCCAACGCTAAGTGGAAAAGAGTGTTAAGTGTGGTTAAAAGGGATAGAGTAGGAAATTGGGAAATACGTGAAAATCGGCTTCAATGTTGGCCGTGGTGTGATGTAAGGTAAAATTTAATGAGCACAACATGGCCTCCCTCCGTCTCCTCTGAGCCATTTTATGGCTCAGGTCAAGAGGAGGCCATCATAGGCCAAACACTGTCCCTGTAGCTCACTTTTTTGTTTTTTTCCATTGTGAAGCCAAAATGCTGATATATTTAGGTAAATGGGTTGTCAATACCGGTTGACATTTTTTGAAACACTCTAATTCGGCTTAAAGGAACAGTGTGTAAGATTTTTCATTAAAAAGGAAGAAATTAAATAACTGTAAATTTCAAAAACTTGAAAATGAAAGTGTTCTTAATGACCACCAGTATGTTTTAAATATAATAATAGGTCTAGTTATCATGAAATGATATTATATTGGGAGTGGCACTTGTCTCCCGCCACAATAATTTTTCATATTTAGTTTTAGGATAATTAGCTCTGTTTTTATATTTCCTATAGAGGAAATTCAATAGTGCGTTGTAGAAATGTGATGTATAAACATTTTAAAATACTTCTACTACAACTTTTTATACTCATGTTGTTAAAAGTGGCTAACAAAATGGATTGATGAATGATAATAATTATGATGATGATTATTAGATACAGTAGCTATTGAAAGGCCACTCTTCTCCTTTTTTTTCCTTCTTAAAAATGGAAACAGAACTCTTTTCAACATCCACCACAGCTTCTTCACATTTCAGCCTCAGATAGCACTCATAAATCTTTCTTATTGAAAATGTCACCGCAGCCCCACCCATTGTCCCCCCTAGCAACGAACATCTACCAAACAAACAAAAACAAAAGATAAATATTTTCCGACAGAAAAATGATGGATGCTGCAGAATGACATAGCAGATAAAATTAGGTCCAGAATTGTATTCTATATTCAGTGAGTACAAAGCTATCAGGTAAAGGGTTGGTTGTAGGGGTCTCAGCAAAAATGATAACACAGCAGTTATCCATGTTCACCTGACGTCAGGTAGAATGCCGTTACAATATTTTGCTGTGCTTTCGGTTCGGTCCAAATGCGATGAAAGCATTTTTCTCTCTTTGAGCCTTAAGGCTCACCACCAATTATTTCACTATGCTGACAAGGTTGCATGGTTTCCCCCCATTTGAGGGAGCCCAACTCCTCAGGCCCCTTCCTGGATGATAAGGTTCCGACCCTAAAGCATATTACAGTAAAAAAAACAAAGATATAAAGAAAGCACCTCAAGAGCTCAGAATTAGCCTCTTAAGGATTTTTTAGGGTGATAATGATTACAGCTCTTGCAACCAAACACTCCCCCCTTTTTTTTTTGGAACAAACAAGCAAAAAAGAGTGATAAAGTATGGCACCCACTGTAAACATTTGTGTACATAGCTGAAAGATGGCTTCTAAAGAGTTTTGCGATAGCCAGGATGACACATCATGGAATCAAACAAACTTTTCTGCAAGATTACAAATACAAAATATGTCATAGTAAACAAACAAACAAACATGTCATGCAGTAAAATATGGCATCTTCAGAAAATAACTAGCTCAGCGAAGGCTTCACATGGAGGTTTGGCTGGCTGATAATAGATAACCCCGATAGGTGATGGAGAACCAAAGCGAATTATCCTGATGTGAAGTGGTTCATATGTACTACTTGCTGTTGAAGCCAAAACACCAGTTTGAGATTAATTTGGTTGTTTGCAAACAAACACAGTACGGCTCAGCCTCTGGTTTGCAGACATTATTGCTACCAATATGCATTTGCCGGTACGTTAAACCTGTTAGATTGTTTAGTCGTAAAACATAGGTGTGGAACTTCAGTCTTTGAGGGCCGGTCCATGATGTTACCATAATGCTTTGGGGTCACTTGACCATGATTGTTATACGGTGGTGCCTTGACCTAAGAGTCTCATTCATCTCATGACCACACTCATAAGTTAAAGCACTTGATGCCCCTAATAAATATCTCCCCTCATCGACATTCAAGAAATAAAACACCCCTGGTCACTATTTGCAAAAGCAGAGTAACCAAGCGCTCCTCTTATGCTTTTGGTGCTAAGCGGATAGGGCTGGGGTGATAACCTTTCTTGAAATAGTGTATTTCATCAATGATGTCTTAAGTCCTTTAATAAAGTAGTGTCAAGTGGCATCCGATTAGAAGAGTTGTCAGGTGATAAGTGAGCAGGAAGCAGACTAATTAAGTGTCACAACCCACCCCCAGTAACACCTTCTCCACCAGAGATACGTTCTCCCCGTGCTTGCGTGGGTTTTCTCTGGGCACTCCTGTCTCCTCCCTTATTCCACAAACATGCACAATGGGTTATTGGACAATCCAAATTTCCCTTTGGTGTGATTGCGAGTGTGAATGGTTGTTTATCTCTGCGCGCCCTTCGATTGGCTGGCAACCAGTCCCCCGCCTACTGCCTGAAGACGACTGAGATAGGCGCCAGCAAGCCAGCAATCCTAGTAAGGATACTGCAAGTGGCTATAGAAAATGGATGGATGGATTTTACTGTTCATTAACGGATCGCTTGACAGTGTAATTAAAAACAACTCACAGTGATGAATTAATCAATCCACCTTCTCCTCCGACTCCTCGTGAGTGCGGCATAAGGCTGAGCTGAAGGTTCAGTGGCTATTGCTGTTATTTCAGTGACAGGCAGACCAGGGTTCAAGTGCCAGGCAAGTCTTGTCAATAGGTGGATCATTCACATAGACACCTGTGATGACATGATACTTATTTTCACCTAATTTGGTGTCATTGGAGAAATTTTGTGTCAGCGCCGGGCTATTTTCCAACTCTCCTGGGGTGTTACTTGTTGAGTCCCTGCAATTGGCCCAGAACGTCTGTTTCAAAACAAATTGGGTGACTTATTGTACATCCTGTTGTGATAGATATGTTCGCTCCATTTTGTGTCGGCTTGAAAAATCGGTGTCAGGGGCTGATATTTCATTCTGGAAGGTTCTATTGACTGAGTTTTAAGGTCATCTTTGAGAGATTCATTTTGACCAGGATACAGCTGACACGTTTCAATTATTTTTCACAATACTACAGTTTAATACAGTTCAAGAAAATAAACAGTTGGCCCTGTTCCACCCCACTCTTGCACCCCTTTTTTAAACATTAAATCAGTGTGCAATAACAGGGAGGACCCTGCTCCAAAAAATTAGGGAAAAAAAGCAGTAAACACAAGACTCCCCGCTGAAAATACACAGATGAACGGCGCATAACAAAATCTTTTGACGGAGCCTCTGAAGGGGAAATTAAGCTGGGCCGTCAAAAAATTAAACTGGCTTCTGTTTGAGGAGAAATAGATTCATTTTGGCCCACAATACACGTAGGCTTGCCAAGATACTGCGGTTCACACTGCAGATGCTGCTGGCAAAGAGAGGAAAACCTCACGCAGTGTGTTAATAACGCTCTCTTTCTGACAGACATGGCACATCTGCATAGCATACTCTTAGCTTCAATTTAACCCTCTTGCTATATTTGCTTCTTGTTCAAGAAAAATGTTGGAAGTCAATTTTAACCCAGAACGACTCGACCCTAAAACATGCATTCTATATCAACAAGGAGCGTCGTGCTGCCAGGACACTTATATTCATACAGTATATCATATTTATACTTATATTATACTCATTTGTAGCATTCAAGAGCACTGGCTGTGAGAGTTTTGGGATTAATCGCTCTTCTTTTCGTGCTTGGCCAAATGGATTTGTCACGGTGAGGTTCAAAGTTCACCAAACTAAACTTTAAAGTCAGTCTGACAATTAGCTCATCCAAACACGGACTCACTTGGACGTCCAATTAATGGCGTGCTGCCCTCCCGGGGCCTTCATTAACTCCTCTCTTTGCAGCAATGAATGCAAACCTTTTGAAAATCCCGGCGTGATTGGACAAGGGGTCGGCGGGTTGATGTCTAATCCCGTTCCATAGGTTCTTTAAAGTCTTTGAAACCAGGGGCCTGTATAGAATTCCTGTCACCATACAGCACCAATTGAGCCTAATTTGAATTTTTCATTCATCAAATAAGATTATGGGATTGCTCTAAAACATGTTCTTGAGCAATTTTCTTGTACTTTGGGGTGCCATAAAACATATATATTTTTTTTTTTTGGCTGGAAAATGGTAAAAGCAGACAATTGTAGAAGTTCAACCTTTTCAAGTTTGTATATGTGGTCAAGACCAAGTTGGGCCCAGTCAAAGATGACCAGACATCCCAGTGTAACTTGAACAACCCCAGTTTTGAGCCTTGTGCCAAGGTGGATTTTTCCAGCCCTACAGTTGTGTCCTGATTTTACTTGTTGCATCAAGATATCCCGTTTATACAAGGCAGGCAATCGTTTGGATTATGTTTTTGTTAATCGCACAGTTGTCATTGCAATAAAAAAAAACAATTAAAAGGAATTTAAATGGTGGACTTTCATGTTCATGATTACCTCCATATCGAAGAATCTCGGGCAATGTTCTCAGACTGTAGTGAGCTCAGCGTTTCTGAAGGTTTCCAATGTTAGATTGCAAGGTATATTTTACCGATTGATTTTCTGTACATGAAAAAAAAATGCTTAAAAAAGTGGATTCAATGATCAGTAGCTGCATGAAACAAAAGAAAGCGTGTGCTGCACTTCCTCTGCGGTTGAATGAGGTACATTTAATGACCACTCACACAGTAGGACATCTCAAACATTTTACAAAATACCCTTTCAACATTCAGTGCACCAGCAATGACAAGTCAGTGAGCATATTGCAGAGGTACATGGCAAGATCCGTCCATCCATCCATCCATCCATCCATCCATCCATCCATCCATCCATCCATCCATCCATCCATCCATCCATATCTCAACCACATTGTAATTTTATCATTTATTTGAGTTGTTCCTGCAACGGCAAGGGGTACAAATTTTACTGGACTGGCACCATGCTGCGAGCAAGCAAAATGGTTGTCTTGTTTAGCACTGTTAAACTGTCATCCAAGATAGAATTTAGCAATGGTGGGCAGTCAATTTGTGTAGATGTACTGTCAACAGTCAGTCAATGACGATGCCCGTTTTGCCGACCGACCGCCGAATGACGAGAAACAGTTTTCGAGAGAAACTACTGACGTAGCCTGATGAAACATTAGATTCCATCCGTCACTTTCATCCGTTGTCGTAATCGTTACCTGTGGCCCACTTGGAACCTCCATATTTTCTGAGAAACATTTAAATTGACTTATACTTTAAAGTATGGGGGTCAAACACAGTCTTAAATAGGTAACAAGCTAAGACATGAACCCAGGAATAACGGGTGGCTTCTGAAGCTGCAATAACAATATAGAAAGTAAGCGTTATTAGAGTAGTTCATTGAGCAACACTAACATGAATTATTTTCTCATTGTGAGTGCCAAACATGGCTGGAAGATCAATGTTTGCGCTGCACTTCAGAGTTTGGTGTACACAGTCTTGCTCAGCATTCACTGGACAACCCTAAAGTAAAAAGCAATTTTCAGTTATGTTTTATGTTATTTTTCTTTGTAAATAGGATTTGAATGAATAAATTGCCCGCACATAGCTGAGCAAAGCATTCTGGACATGCCAAAAGTGGTCGACCGCTTATGTCAACTGATACTTCGCCGTAAAGTTTTAAGGTCAAAGTATTCCGTCTGAGTCCAGACACTGTCATGTGACTTGATTGAAAAAGGTGGTCTCAAATAATTCTTTCAGCACCAGTGTTGCTTTTCCTTTTTTTTATTAACTCTTGATTTGATTGAAAGTCCAGATTTGCAAATTTTCTCATTTTGGAAATGTAATCTTCCATTTTCACTCGAGAATGGTAAATTCAATATAAAAAACAGAACCAAGAAGACGATTATTATGAAGGCGGTGGTTCAAAAATCTAGGTTTACTAGCGCCCTCTGCCAGTTGTCTGGTGTACTGTTTGCTGCCACCAATGACTTTTTTACTAAGGTTTTATGATTTATCTGTGAGCCTAAACATTTTACAGAAATACATTTCCTACATGCTTATGATTCGGTAAAGACAACTGTTGTAGTGTTTGCAAGCATTTCAAAGCCTTTATTCGCACTATACACAGGGCTAACGAAAGACTGATAGCATCGTGTAGTTTATGAGGGATTGTCCCATCTAATGAGCAGCATAGCGATGTGTAGCCTCACAGCGCGTCTCCTCCTATTTGAACAGGACTTATGGAAATTTTGTCACGTTTAATGAATAAAAACCATTTAAATTTTGGATTCAAATTGAAGATGGGTTAATAAGTACATATCAGCCGACAAATATTCATATATATTTCATAACTAACCCTTCCTTCTTTTCAAGATTGACAGGTGAGGCGCCACCTCTCCTGCCTCCCCTGACTCCACGTCACTGACGTGTATCACAAATGCTCAGCCTTGTGTGTACCACACATGCAAATTGGGTTACTTTTGTTGTCTGCTTGCCCTTGTTGTTGTTGTTTTTTATGTCTGCGTTTTGTCATCATGATGTTCATTCTTCCTGGATGACTCACATGCACGGACAGCGTTCTTTTTTTCTCTTCTCTCTCACTCGTTCACTCTCACGCTGAGTGTCTTTATGCAAGTGCCTCACACGTTTATTATTTATGAATGCATGCAAAGCTGCTTCTGCTGAACGTGGGAACCCTACCTTGCTTTGCTGTAAATAATGCATGTGGTAAAAACTTGCACTTTTTCCAGAGGTGTGCGGTCAGGCTTTGGAATGGTGGACTCGCATCCACAGAAATTTGTCCCAACACCCTTCATCTACCCTCCGCTGTCCTCCAAACCTTAAAAAAAAGTTACAAAAAAGATAGTTTGTTTTTCATCCACTTCACACACTCAGTAATGTATTTTTCATGAAGTCCCTGAATTTTCAAATATGAGCAGTGATATCTCATTCTAAATAAAATCAAATGAAATGAAAACATACATTATTAAATGATGAAATCTTGATTAAGTTCACATGATTTTACAGATTTGCTCCATTTCATTTTAACTGCAAGTGCATTGTAGGAATTGTGAAGTACATTACCTTTGTGATTTTTTTCTATCTTCAAACTGTGAATGGCATCTAACATTTAGCCCTGTTTTAATTCTATTTAACCAATCTGAAATAAAATAAAAACTAAAATAAAACGGAGTTGTGAGCAATCACCAAATGTAAGACATTTGTCACGCAGGTGCATTCATCGTGTGCACACCCACACACGCGAGTCTTGTTCCGCCTTTGCCAATTTGGCAGAGCCGTTTCCATTAAGCAGGACAGGCTGGTATAGCAGCGGCAGTGTCTTGGAGATGTGTCTAGCAGACTGACAATTTGGTGGCAGAAAGTTGATCTCAATGCTGTGACAGATTAGACCATGTCTAAAACTAGCAGACAGTAGATAGCTGGTTTTATGTGACATTTGACTTCACTCATTATTACATGAACAGCGGACATCAAACCCTCAGAATCATTGTATCATTAGGGGCGTCAAAATAACAGATTGTGATCAATTAAATACAGTCCCAGTAAATATGATTTTTTTTTAAAAACTGTTGAAATCCTGTTAATCTGATTTATAATCTCTAGTTTTATGCTTTCTGTATGATGGTGATCTGTTTTTATGGCTTGGGCTTCTTGTGCTTGTTTGGGGGTGGAAAACAAAGGTCACTTTGGTGTAACCTGCTTGGTAGGCTCCTTTGGCTGTGATGGCAAGTTCAGGAGCAGGAGGAAAGCATGAAAATGGAAGAGCATGTGAGCGTTTTTGGTCCAATGAATAGTCAATTTAGCTTAAAACAAAATACACTCGGACAATTCCTTTGATAAAGGCATTCTTATTTACCACATAAATGCAAAGCAGTCGTCTTTAGGTGACCATAGCAACAAAGACGCTAATGCACTGTACTGACTCATAGCAAAGCGCTCTGCTAAACTAAACTCAAGAACACTCTGCGTTTGAACAAATCTTCAATGGACAGGATGGACGATATTCTGTAATAATATTATGTTATAATTATTTGGTGATTACCAAAAGAGAAGAGCACCAAACCCCCAATGGTCAAAACTAAAGGTTGCATCCAACAATTAGGAGTAATCCTAAATACAGTAGAAGGTGGAATGATCACAACTAAATCTGTTAAAGAAGATGACTGAATCCACTTTTTTTGTTGTAATGTCAGAAAAATTGTAAAAATAGTGATTATACATTTGCTATAATCAATATAACTGCTTGCAATAAAGAAATGATTTGCTGTGAGGATGGATCCACTTCTTGCACTGAAAGAATGTTCGCTATGAGAAGGTTGCTGTCTCGAACTTGGCTGTGGGAAGGACAGCCCTGACCAGCCTGCTCAAGCTTAACCGCAAACAGATATCACCTCACTTGCTATCTACAAAATATATTGCAGAATGTCTTGACACTCGGAATGCTTTGCCACACATGTAATACTCATACACACACAGACGTGCACCAGGTTCCGGCCATGGTTTTTTCTCTCTCGGAACCATCATTTAATTCAGCGTTTCTCAATTATCTTATGCCAAGACTACCCAAGGAAAGAGTAAACTTTTCGCGCCCCTAAGCCTGTATCCCTTTTTTTTTTTTTTACATTAACATAAGAAAAAAAGCAATATAAATCAACTTTCAATAGCTGTTATTTTTTTGACAGCATTTACACAGGTTACTGCTTAGTCTAAAATGGAAAAACATAACCAAGTGCATCAAAGTGCCTGAAAAAAAAGATGACAATTCTTATTGTATTGCAATTACACTTCACATGACAAAAACAAAGCTTTTTCCTAGGGAGGCCCACCCTACTATTTGAGAAGCAGTGATGTAATTAGAGACTTCTGAATCAAATAAAGAGAGTTTGGAGAGGCTGCTTTAGAGTGCAGTGAAATGTACTCGAGCAGTCCGTCTCCGTTCTCCTAATGCATGAGTTAGAAAGGAATGCTTGTTTTCCTTTTTTGCCTTTTCTCCTTCTTTGTGTATAGTTTCTTACAAATGTCTAACAGGTGAACCTGACGTATAGCTCTTATTTATCTGCTACAATAAAAACAATGTATCTAAATTTTAAAAAACAATAATTGAGGGTTTTTCTTAGAATTTAAATAAAAAGTTTAGTTACCGATCGATCAATTAATTACAATCTTATATGATTCTGCAATTGCTTTAACCTCTTGACTGCACTTTATGTAATATTTCTTAAATCATCCCACTGGGCAACACAACTCTGGAGGGTGCAATGTGGGTTGTCACAAGTCGCAGTGAAGAGGTGTTTGCACTTTGACAAGATTCGTGCGCAACTAGCATCCTTCCTGTATGTAAAGGGACATTGATAGGATATGACAAGTCAGTTATGACCACACCCTAGTGGTATAGCCCTCCATCTCGTAGGTCTGACGCCCTGCGCTTGTTTGCAAAATGTGCCTCCATCCAGGGATACGCTACTTGTGACATACAGTAAGTGCTACAGTCAGATTGAACTCAACTCAGTTCAATGAGATGTAGAGAATAATTTCATATTTTTAGGTGTCATTTTAATGCAGAATAGAGTTGAGACACTTAATAAGTATACAACTGGTACGGTAGGCTTGTTGAAAGCTCACAAAGCAGACAATAATTCCCACCTTGGAGAAGCAGAAAAAAGGAGCTTTTCAACTTTCTTGTTTTCCATCATCTACTTTATTCCCAATCTTATTTTGACTGGCGCTCACAAGTTTAAAACTGACCTATTTAAGACTTGAAACGACGGCTTCGACACTGCGAGTCGCACACTTTATGCAAATGGTGTTATTATTGCATTTGTGTCTGCGCTGGATTTGGGTCGGGCAAAGACTTTGTTCCACCACTTCTGAAACAAACTGTGTGTGTGTGTGTGTGTGTCCGTGTGTGTGCGTGCATGTGCGTTTGTATATATGGTATAGACCGCCAAAATACCAGACTTTTCACCTGGGAAAAGTGGACACTTGTGAATAAATTGACAAACCAAGTGTCAGTCTAATTCAAGACTTATATTTTAATTTTTTAGGGCATAAAAGAACGTTTTTTTGAAAAAAAAGAGGAAAATGTGAGCCTACTACTCAGCTGGGACAATAATTATGCTGTATTTATTTTCTAAATAACTTATAAATATGATTTTTGGAGCTGTCAATGTATTACACCTTGCATGACTTCTGTGTGTGTGTATGACACCCTGCTGGTCGTTTTTTATTATTGCACTTTCATACACACACACAAAAAACACACACGCTGGAGGCGGAGACGTGACGTAGAAGTTGGCGTGGCCTAGCACCAAATTTCCCGGGAAAGACTTCAATTTGCCGCGAAAGGGACATTGGACTGGCCTTTTAGGTAAGTATTCAATAAATAATCACTGTAAATACTTCTAGTTATACGTGAGTACGGTCAGCTTAGGTTTCACGAGGTTATTTTTTCATGAGAGGGCCTGTTAAGCCTTTTTTTTTTTAAAGACGTTTTTATGATTGATAACACGGGACGTTTTGTGCATTAGTTTATATGCAAAGGGGGCTGTAACAGGTGGCTCTCTAGGTTTATATGTGTTAAATGTTTTTGCTTGCTTGGCCTCGTTCGTTCGATCCTAGACCTGTACATTTAATTGAATGGACCAGGTAATTAACGGAATACTTTTCCGCGTTTGTTTACACAAACTATTTGCAGCTAGTTAGCTGCAAGAGCTAACGGACTTCCTCATCCTTGTCCCGTTACGGTGATATATGTAAGCAAGAATACGGTTGATATATAAATGCACATCTGAGCGTAAAAATTCTACTTATGTGGCGGACATATCAATCTAACTTTATTTCTGTCGAAAAAAATATATATAATTTTGAGGTTACTGTTGAGAAGACACACCCATACTTTTGACCTTCATTTTTGGGGGAAAAAGTCCATATTTTACTTGGGGAGTTATAGTACATTCTGCCTGGATCAGACAGTTGCTCTACCATAATAATTGTATCTTATTTGGAAGAAATGGCGGACATGCATACTGCACATTGATGGGATTCTGCATTGTGACAGATTCACTCTTAATTTTGTCACGTACTGATGAATTCATTGAATAATGAGTGCCTTTTGTGTAGTGCCTTTAAAACCCTTTTTTTTCGTTGGCTTTATTTGAATGAAGGAGCTCTTGATTCAAAATCAGAAAAAAAAAATGCCAAGGCGAAGGTGTCTGGATCCAAAAAATGAAGCAAGACTTTACATTGATTCTGGAAAAGACAAGCTTGGAATGGATGTGAAATACATCAATGCATTCAAAGGTAAGCTAAATCTCACAATGACATTTGACAATTGATTCTTTCACCTTACATCATTAATGTTGTTTTTTCAATTCTAGGGCGAGGAGTCTTTGCTTGCGCTTCTTTTGAAAAAGGAGACTTCTTGCTAGAATACCGTGGTGAACTTATCAACATACAAGAATGTGAGAGAAGACTGAGGGTGTACCATAACAACATGAAAGCCTTCATGTTTGAGTTTCGCTTCAATGGAAGAGCTTGGTGGTGTTTATCAAGTCCATGTTTAACCAGATTTTTTTTTAATTTATTTAATAGGATCGTAAATCATGATAGTCTACACTTCCAAGCATATACTTTAATAATGTGTGTTCTTTTTCAAGTGTTGATGCAGCAAAAGAGGATGGATCGCTGGGAAGACTGGTCAATGATGACCACATCAACCCAAATGCTAAAATGAAGTCTTTAAATGTGCAAGGAAAGCCCCACTTGTGTTTGTTTGCAACACAGGACATTTACCCAGGAGAGGAGATCACATATGATTACGGAGACTCTGAATGGCCATGGAGAGACAAGGTGATCATAACAGCATGTGATGAGATTGGTTATTGTTAATAGAAAAAAAAATGCAATCAGAAAAAACAGTGCTGACTGTATGCCGTTTCAATCTCAGGAATCTGGCCTATGTAAAAAGTCCCAAAACAAATTCATGACAGGGGAAAATACAACTGCAGCCCCCTTAAATGCTCTGAAATCATTTCAGGAGGTAAATTATGCATTCTTTTCACAGCTAATACACTTTTTGGCTTGAAAAGGTTCACAGTATAAGGTTAGCATGCATCCGAAAATAACAGTAGAAATTAAGAAGTCCACTAAGTATGTGTGTGTTTTGACCCTTTATTTTTCTGTATGTCAGTGTGTGATGGAGAAAAGGGACCTAATGACCTTGAGCCAGACTAAACCTGGTTCAATACAACAGCCTCTAACCAGTTGTGAAAAGGTAAATCACCTTAGCACCACTAAGTATCATCTAGAATCCAACTTCCGATGGAGTTCAGCAACTACAGTATTTTCCATGTTCTTTGTCGAATCACCAGTACTAAAACTATTTCGAGGCTTATTAATATTAATAGACAAGAGTGCGATTTACAGTGTTTTTTTTAGTCATTATTGCATTCTTAAGTCACACCAACGTCCATATATATATATATATATATATATTATATATATATATATATATATATATATATATATATGTATATATATATATGTATATATATGTATATGTATATGTATGTGTGTGTGTGTGTGTGTGTTTCCAGTTTAGAATATGGCTTACACTGACACTGGCATATGCTGCCATTCGCACCAAATTTATTTAGTGTAGAGGTTGAGGAGTAAAACTACATGTGTATGTGTGTGTTCACATACTGTAGGAATATGATTTAAATTGACATTTCACCTCGCTCTATCTACAAGTCTCACAGTCACATATAATCACCTATCTGTTAGTCTTCAATAACTTCACTTTATCGAACTTTGTTTATTAACAACTCACATTGCTCTCGTATACACATGTTAATCCCCGCCAAAAATGACTGTCCCTTTTTCTCCTTTGTCATCAGTATGCACTTACTTTCAATTGCTTTAGAATTGTATTAAATAACATAACAGTCATAAAAATTCAGCCTAACACGATCTATGGTCATCGAAGTTTAAGTTTTCTTTCCTTTCTGTTTACAGTATCCTGATATGGAGATGTCTCTCCAGCCCTCAAACCTTGAAGACTTTGAACAGGTACATCTGTATACATATGATATATAACATCAAAATATAAACATAATAATAACATAATATAAATTTAACACCATCACTGGAGTGAAAAACTGGCAAAGGTTTACCTTTCAGGCATATCCCTGCAACTTTATTCAATTTGTAATCAAACAATTCCCTGGAATCTGACTGTTCCTGTGTGTTCCTGTGCATATCTGTGTGTTTTGACCCTGTATTTTCGTGTATTTCAGTGTGTGATGGAGAGAAGCAACATAATGACTTTGAGCAAGACTGAACCTGGTCCAGTACTGCAGCCACTGACCAATTCTGAAAAGGTAAATCATCTCAGCGCCAATAAGCATCATTAAGAATCCAACTTCCGGTTGAGTTCAACAACTACAGTATATTCTAAGTTCTGTGTCAAGTCACCAGTACTAAAACTATTTAGAGGCTTATTAATATTAATAGACTTGAGCCAGATCCACTGGATTTGTAGTGTATTATACAGTCATTATTACATTTTTAAGTCACACCAACGGCTGTGTGTGTGTGTGTGTTCATCTTCGTATATGGCTTACACTGACACAGGCATATGCAGACATTCCCACCGAAACAATTCAGTATGGAGGTTTAGGAGTCAAACTCACCTCCGTATGTATGTGTGTGAGCTTGTAGGCATATGGTTTAAAGTGACATTTCACCTCACTTTATCTACAAGTCTCACAGTCACATATTATCACCTATCAGATAGTCTTCAATAAGTTCATGCTATCAAACTGTGTTTGTTTATTAACTTCTACATTGCCCTTATACACACATTACTCCCCGCTAAAACATACTGTCCCTTTTCGTACAATGTCATCAGTATGCGCTTACTTTCAATTGCTTAAGAATTGCATTAAATGACAGAATGAACAGAATACAAATTCAATTTAACAGTCTCCGGAGATCAGGATAAACTGACACTCTATCAGTACTCTGTGCACTACTGTTTGTGAAATGACTAAGTAAAACTCAATGATTCTTGATCTTGTATCACTCAAAATCACCCCTGTGATGTCATACGATGTGCCTCTGAAGGTAGGGTCATCGAAGTTTGAGTTTTCTTTCCTTTCTATTTACAGCATCCTGATGTGGAAATGTCTCTCCAGCCCTCAAATGTTGAAGACTTTGAACCGTTACATCCATTTTGTTGAATATAAATTTAGCGGCATCACTGGGAGTGAAAAACTGTCAAAAGTTTACCTTTCAGGCATATTCTTGCAACTTTATTCAATTTGTAATCAAACAATTCCCTGGAGTCTGATTGTTCCTGTGCATATCTGTGTGTTTTGACCCTGTATTTTCTTGTATTTCAGTGTGCGATGGAGAGAAGGGACTTAATGACCTCGAACAAGACTGAACCTCATCCAGTACTACAGCTGCAGACCAATTCTGAAAAGGTAAATCATCTCAGCACCAATAAGCATCATTAAGAATCCAACTTCCCAGTTAGTTCAACAACTTCAGTATTTTCTAGGTTCTGTGTCAAGTCACCAGTACTAAAACTATTTAGAGGCTTATTAATATTAATAGACTTGAGCCAGATCCACTGGATTTATAGTGTATTATGCAGTCATTATTACATTATTAAGTCTCATCAACGTCCGTGTGTGTGTGTTCATCTTAGAATATGGCTTACACTGACACAGGCATATGCTGACATTCCCACCAAAACTATTCAGTGTAGAGGTTTAGGAGTCAAACTCACCTCCGTGTGTATGTGTGTGTGCTTGTAGGATTATGGTTTAAAGTGACGTTTCACCTCGCTTTATCTACAAGTCTCACAGTCACATTTTATCACCTTTCTGATAGTCTTCAATAAGTTCACGCTATCAAACTGTGTTAGTTTAATAACTTCTACATTGCTCTCATATACACGTGTTAATCCCTGCTAAAACATACTGTCCCTTTTTCTACAATGGCATCAGTATGCGCTTAGTTTCATTTGCTTTAGAATTGCATTACATGACAGAATGAACAGAATTTAAATTCAATTTAACAGTCTCCGTGGATCAGAATAAACTGACACTATCAGTACTTGGTGCACTATTGTTTGTGAAATGACCAAGTAAAACTCAATGATTCTTGATCCTGTATCAGTCAAAATCACCCCTGTGATGTAATGCATTGTGCCTCTGAAGGTATGGTCATCGAAGTTTGAGTTTTCTTTCCTTTCTATTTACAGCATCCTGATGTGGAGATGTCTCCCCAGCCCTCAAATGTTGAAGACTTTGAACCGGTACATCCATTTTGTTAATATAAAATTAACGGCGTCGCTGGGAGTGAAGAACTGCCAAAAGTGTACCTTTCAGGCATATTCTTGCAACTTTATTCAATTTGTAATCAAACAATTCCCTGGAATCTGATTGTTCTTGTGCATTCCTGTGTGTTTTGACCCTGTATCTTCCTGTATTTCAGTGTGCGATGGAGAGAAGGGACTTTATGACCTTGAGCAAGACTGAACCTCATGCAGTACTACAGCCACAGACCAATTCTGAAAAGGTAAATCATCTCAGCCCCAATAAGCATCATTAAGAATCCAACTTCCCGGTTAGTTCAACAACTTCAGTATTTTCTACATTCTGTGTCAAGTCACCAGTACTAAAACTATTTAGAGGCTTATTAATATTAATAGACTCGAGCCAGATCCACTGGATTTATAGTGTATTATGCAGTCATTATTACATTTTTAAGTCTCACCAACGTCCGTGTGTGTATGTTCATCTTAGAATATGGCTTACACTGACACAGGCATATGCTGACATTCCCACCCAAACTATTCAGTCTAGAGATTTAGGAGTCAAACTCATCTCCGTGTGTGTGCTTGTAGGATTATGGTTTAAAGTGACATTTCACCTCACTTTATCTACAAGTCTCACAGTCACATATTATCTCCTATCTGATAGTCTTCAATAAGTTCACGCTATCAAACTGTGTTAGTTTATTAAGTCTTCTACATTGCTCTTATACACACGTTAATCCCTGCTAAAACATACTGTCTCATTTCCTACAATGTCATCAGTATGCGCTTACTTTCAATTGCTTTAGAATTGCATTAAATGACAGAATGAACAGAATACAAATTCAATTTAACAGTCTCCATAGATCAGAACAAACTGACACTCTATCAGTACTTGGTGCATTATTGTTTGTGAAATGACCAGGTAAAACTCAATGATTCTTGATCCTGTATCACTCAAAATCACCTCCCTGTGATGTAATGCGTTGTGCCTCTGAAGGTATGAGCATCAAAGTTTGAATTTTCTTTCCTGTCTATTTACAGCATCCTGATGTGGAGATGTCTCCCCAGCCCTCAAATGTTGAAGACTTTGAACCGGTACACACATTTTGTTGAATATAAATTTAACAGCATCACTGGGAGTGAAAAACTGTCAAAAGTTTACCTTTCAGGCATATTCTTGCAACTTTATTCAATTTGTAATTAAACAATTCCATGGAGTTTGATTGTTCCTGTGCATATCTGTGTGTTTTGACCCTGTATTTCAGTGTACGATGGAGAGAAGGGACTTAATGACCTCGAGCAAGACTGAACTTGGTCCAGTACTGCAGCCACTGACCAATTCTGAAAAGGTAAATCATCTCAGCGCCAATAAGCATCATTAAGAATCCAACTTCCGGTTGAGTTCAACAACTACAGTATTTTCTAAGTTCTGTGTCAAGTCACCAGTACTAAAACTATTTAGAGGCTTATTAATATTAATAGACTTGAGCCAGATCCACTGGATTTGTAGTGTATTATACAGTCATTATTACATTTTTAAGTCACACCAACGGCTGTGTGTGTGTGTGTGTGTTCATCTTCGTATATGGTTTACACTGACACAGGCATATGCAGACATTCCCACCGAAACTATTCAGTGTGGAGGTTTAGGAGTCAAACTCACCTCCATGTCTATGTGTGTGTGCTTGCAGGATTATGGTTTAAAGTGACATTTCACCTGGCTTTATCTACAAGTCTCGCAGTCACATATTATCACCTATCTGACAGTCTTCAATAAGTTCACGCTATCAAACTGTGTTAGTTTATTAAGTCTTCTACATTGCTCTTATACACACGTTAATCCCTGCTAAAACATACTGCCCCTTTTCGTACAATAAAATCGTACGATTGTTCTTCGACACGACCGATTTGTGTCATGTGTTTTGACAGTTAAGAGCAAGTCGCCGACTTCAAAACCTACGGAAGCATCATGCTCAGCGTGAGGAAGCATTTGATAAGGCCAATAAAAAACTGCTTGAGGGAGGGAAGCAAATGATTTTGAATCTGGTTAAGAGAATTAATGATTCGGTGAGTTTTTAATTCTAAGCAAAATTAAAATGCTCTTTTGGCCGTATGCCAATAAATCACTATAAAAGTGTATATGAGAACATTATTCTTAGAACACTAATTTGCTTGCAAATGTAGCCAAATTTCTCAAAACATTCAAATTCACCATGAACAAATGGGAAGGTTTCAACAGATTCCTTACTTACTAATTAATATAATTATTGCTATGGCTAACCTACCGCAAAGTAGGCTAGCCAGAGTAGTTTACATTAGTTTCACATCGTATACCAACACATCATGTCATGTGTGGTTGTCTTTGAGATTTTCAAAACCCTAACCTGCTACACATTTTCAATAGTGCAGCAGATTTTCTTATGTTAAATGCGCAGTGTCAAGAAAACTATTGGGTCATTTCCAATTGAAAACAACTGAGACAATATTACGCTAAGGAGGGAACTGAGGGAATATTAATTACATAAATAATGTTTCATTTATGTAATTTGATAATGGTGGAGTAATGACATTTTGTAGGCTTGATAATGAATCATTAATATGGCATTGTCAAATACAATTGTGTGCAGGAATTCAAATGTTACTATCAATGTAATCATTTAAAAATATATATGCTCTTTAGGATAGTATTGTGGGGAAGTAATACTACTTGTATATAAACAGACTGTCCCTTTTTCTCCTGTCAGCAGTATGCTCTTACTTTCAGTTGCTTTATAAATGTATTAAATGACAGTACAAACAGGAATACGAATTCAACCTAACACTATACATGGATCAGAAGAAACGGACACTCTATCAGTAGTTGTTAGACGATTGTTTGTGAAATGACCAAGTAAAACGCAATGATTCTTGATCCTGTATCACTAAGAATCCCCACTGTGATGTAATGTGTTGTGCCTACAACGGTTTGGTCATCTGAGGTTAATTTTTTCTTCATTTCTCTTTACAGCAGCCTGATGTAGCGCTGCCATCCCTAAGCTCAGAGTTTGAAGGCATTGAACAGGTAAATTCAGTTGGTAAATTGAATTCATCCATCTGTCCGTCCATTATCTTCCGCTTATCTGGGGTCTGGTACCAGGGGCCGCATCCTCAGCAGGGAAGCCTAGACTTCCACATCGTCCAGCTCCTCCATGGCTATCTCCAGGCATTCCTAGGCCAGCCGAGAAACATATTCTCTCCAGCGTGCCCTGGGTAATCCCCGGGGGCTCGTCCCGGTCTGACATACCCGGTGGTAAACGGGGGAGATGCCGGTCAGACCTGACAGACCCAAACATATTGTGCGGGTCTGCTGGGAATATCTGGTAGAGTCCCACCTCAGAAGGCGTTTCAACTCCCAACTCTGGAAGAATTTGTCCCACGTTTTGGGGGAGGGGGACCATGTTCCGCGTCTCCATTATCGAGGCGCCTGATTGAAGTTTCGTAAGGTAGTAGGCGCCTGTCGTGATGTAAATCCCTGTAACCTTTGGTTGACAAGGGTAAGGAATGCCTTCAAGCTGAAGAAGGAGTTCTATTGGGTCTTTTTGGCTTGTAGGAATCCAGAGGCAGCTGACAAATACTGACTGGCCAAGCGGAGTGCAGCTTGGGTATTTGACGAGGCAAAAACCGGGGTATGAGAGAAGTTCGGTGAGGCCATGGAAAATGAGATCCTGATTACTTTGAGAAAATTCTGGTCCACTATCTGGCGTCTCAGGAGGGGTAAGCAGTGCACCATAAATATTATTTACAAAGGATATAGCGCGCTGCTGACCTGTGGGCAGAATACTTCGAAGACCTCCTCAATTCCTCCGACATGTCTTCCTCAGAGGAAGCAGAGTCTGGAAGCACTTGGGCTCTCCCATCTCTGTGGCTGAAGTGCCAAGGTGGTCAAAAAAAAAAGTCCTTGGTGGAAGGCCCCCAGGGGTGGATGAGAACTGCCTGGAGTTCTTAAAGGCTCTGGATGTTGTGGTGCTGTCCTGGTCGACACGCCTCTGCAACATCACTCGGACATCGGGGACAGCGCTTCTAGATCGGTTGACCGGTGCGATGATTCCCCTTTTTAAGAAGCGGGACCAGAGGGTGTGTTCCAATTATAGAGAGATCACACTCTTAAGCCTTCTCTATAAGATATATTGGGGGTGCTGGAAAGAAGGGTGCGTCAGGAAGTGGAACCTCAGATTCAGGAAGAGCAGTGTGGTTTTTGTCCCGGCTGAGGCACAATGGACCAGCACTACACCCTTCGCAGGATCCTCAAGCATTTATGGGAGTTCGCCCAACCAGTCTGTGTGTGCTTTTTGGACTTTGAGAAGGAGTGAAGGCCTTAGACAGTGTCTCTCATTGAATTCTGTGGGGGCTGTTTCAGGAGGGGGGGTACCTAGCCCTCTGATACGGACTGTTCGGGCCCTGTACCATCCATGTCAGAGTTTAGTCTGTATTTCCGACGGGAAGTTGAATTCGTTTCCAGTGAGAGGTGGACACTGCCAAGGCTGCCCTTTGTCACGGAGTCCGTTCATTACCTTTATGGACAGAATTTATCGTTGCATCAGAAGTAATGGGGGTCTCAGTATTGCTTCTCTGTTCTCTGCTACTAGTGATGATGTGGTGTTGTTGGGGTCTTCAGGCAAGGACCTCCAACTTACAGAGCGATTTGAATATGAAACCTATCCATCCATCATCTTCAGCTTATCGTGGTTCAGATTGCGGGGGCAGCACCCTCAGCATTGAAGCCCGGACTTCCCTCTCTCCGGCCATTTCGTCCAGCTCCTTTAGGGGAATCCCCATGTGTTCCCGCACCAAGAAAGAGGCATAGTCCCTCCAGCGTGTCCTGGGTCGTCCCTGGGGTCTCCTCCTGGTTGGACATGTCCGTAACACCTCACCAGGGAGATGTCTGGGAGGCATGATAACAAGATGCCCGAACTACTACACCTCTACTGGCTCCTCTCAACGGAGAGGAGCAGCAGCTCGACACTGGGTCCTTCCCGGATGACCGAGCTACTCACCCTGGCTCTAGGGGAGAGCCCAGACAGCTTGCAGAGGAATCTCATTTCGGCTGCGTGTCTCTGAGATCTCGTTCTTTTGGTCATAAAAGACAGCTTGTGAGGGCAGGAACGTAGATTGCTTTGCCTTTTTGGTTCAGCTCTCTCTTTACCAGGGTTTGGAACACAGCAGATGTTGAATCGATCCGCCTGTCGATCTTCCATTCCATTTTACCCTCACTCATGAAGACCCCAAGATACTTGAACTCCTCCACTTGGGGCAGGACCTCATCTCTGACCCCGAGAGGGCACACCACCCTTTTCCGACTGAGGACCATGATCTCTAATTTGGAGATGCTGATCTTCATCCTTCTGCTTCACACTCAGCTGCGAACTGCTCCAATGAGATTTGGAGGTCACGGTCTGAAAAAGCCAACAACACCACATCATCCGCAAATAGCAGAAATGAAACTCTGAAACCAGACCCCTCCTCAATGCTTTGGCTGCGCCTACAGATTCTGTGAATAAAGGTAATGAAAAGAAATGGTGAAAATGGGCAGCCTTGGCGGAGTCCAACCACCACTGGAAACGGATTCAACTAACTGCCAGAAATGTGGTGTTAAAGGGACAAAATTGGCAGTATCAAGGCTTTGGGTACACCGTACTTCCAAAGCGACTCCCACAGAATTTCCCAAGGGACACGATTCAACACCTTCTGCAAGTCTACAACACACTTGTAGACTGGATGAGCGAAATTACTTGTACTATTGAGGATCCTGCCGAGGGTGTAGATTTGGTCCACTTTTCCACGGCCAGGACAAAAACCACCCTGCTCCTCCTGAAATCGAGATTCGACCCCTGAATAGAATTTACCGAGGAGGCTGAGGAGTGTGATTCCTCTATAGGTGGAACACACCCTCCAGTCCCCCTTATTAAAAAGCGGAACCACCACCCCAATCTACTAATCCAGAGGTGTTGTCCCGGATGACTATGCGATGTTGCAGAAGCGTGTCTGCCAGGACAGCTCTACTACATCCAGAGCCTTTAGAAATGCCGGGCGGATCTCATCCACCCCCAAGGCCTTGCCACCAAGGAGTTTTTTTGACCACGATGGTGACTTCAGCCCCAGAAGCCCGCCTCAGAGCTTCCGGACTCTGCTTACTCA
Source organism: Hippichthys cyanospilos (assembly GCF_059441005.1). NCBI lineage: Eukaryota > Metazoa > Chordata > Actinopteri > Syngnathiformes > Syngnathidae > Hippichthys > Hippichthys cyanospilos. The sequence goes on from NC_142377.1 coordinate 4,791,486, forward strand.
GAAGAAGGCGTGTCGATGGGTTTTATGATGTCTTCAGAGTATTCTGTCCACTGGTTCACGGCGTCCCAAGTTGAGGTCAGCAGCACCCCATCCCCACTGCCATAGAGGTGACATTCCATGTCCCAAGAGCTAGCTTCTGCAGCTGGAGTTGGAGCGCCAAGTTTCCTGTCTTTGGCCGCCGCCCAGCTCACACTCCACCCGACCTACGGCCCATCCCACAGGTGCTGAGCCCCATGGGCTGAACCTGGCTGAGCCCCATGGGCTGAACCCGGCTGAGCCCCATGGGTGTGGGCTTGGCTACCAGGTACTCGCCAGCTAGCCCCACCTTCAGGCTTTGCTTCGGAGGGGGGCCACAGTGACCGGCGTCTGAATGTGGGCACCTCGACTCCATGTATTTTATCCTTCATTATAGGAAAATGGTTCATGCTTAGTCTGGTTCCTTACTTAGGACTTGTTTGCCCTGGGTGACCTTTCTAGGGGCATTAAGCCCCAGACAACTTAGCTCCTCGGATCATTGGGGCGTGCAAACCCCTCCACCACGATAAAGTGACGGCCCAGAGAGGGACGAGTGTGAAGTCTTGGGTCGATGATGATCAGAATCATGGTCTTTGTTGGAAAAAAGGTGGAGTACACTTTCCCAGTCGGGAGTAGATAACGTCCTGCCCCAAGTGTCGGAGTTTAAGTATCTTGGGATAATTTTTGAAAGTGTTGGTAGGAGGGAAAGGACCAAGCTCTCCATTAACCAGTCGATCTACATTCCTGCCCTCATCTATGTGTCATGGGTGAAAGAATGAGATCCCGGACACAAGTGACTGAATTGAGTTTCCTTCACATGATGATCTTACCCTAAGAGATAGGGTGAGAAGCATTGTCATACTGGAGGGTCTCAGTGTCAAGCCGTTGCTCCTCGGCATTGAGAGTAGCTAGTTGAGGTGGACGCCTCCCTGGTAAAGTGTTCCGTGCATGGGAAAAGGGCCTGGGATGACCCAGGACATGTCAGAGAGATTATGTGTTTGGGCTGGCCTGAGAACGCCTAGGGATCCTCCCAGGGGAGCTTGACGAAATGACCAGGGAGAGGAAAATCTGGGCTTCCCTGCTCAAGCTGGTACCCTCACAACCCAACCGTACTGTAGAATGAAGCGCTTGAAAATGAATGGATGGGTGGTAAGGGCGCGGTGTTGAGGCGGTATGAGAGCCGTTAATTGTCCTGTTTTACAATTTATCATGTCAACAGCAGTATTTTGGTGCACACAAAAACTTGGGTAATACTTTGTAATTGCAGCCACATTTGATCTATGCATCTTTGTTGTACTTTTTTTTTTAGTGTGCAATCCCATATGGTTTTGAAATGTTCTGCCAACATGCTCTACAGAGATTTTTTCTTTTGTCCTCAGGAATGTTGTGAACATCTTCTTGAGACAATAATACTGTCTGCCTTTGACAAGTGTGTTATATGCTTGGGACCTATATCTTCTTTGACATGGACTGGATACAAATGCAAAGGTAAAGTAAATTGAACGCATTGCTTTTTCCAAAATGTCCACAGTGAGCCATTATAGTCAGAAACCAAACAGCCTTGTAACCAAATATCCACAGCACCCTTGTTTCTGACTATGGTCCTCATGGTGTAACTATATAATTGATTGTAAAATTGTGTTGCAACTCTGACTGTATATTGGCCTAACATTTTCAAACTCTGTTACAGTTTGTTCAAGAGTCTGGCATCTATCCTGCTACAGACGGAAGAACGATGGGGATAGAATATTAGACTCCGATGAGAACAGCCAAAGTGAATATGTCCCAGATTCAGAATCTGATTCAGATTCAAGCATGATTTTGGAAAGAATACCATCATTGCCCAGTAGTAGTTCATCCAACAGATTAGACACATATGTAACAAACGAAGCCAGCATGACAAAATGTTTGCCCCCTCCTGCCAAGCCCGTAGAAGTCTCTCCCAGTGAAACACCAGATTCAGAGGTTTCTAATGAAGACTCATCAAATAGGCATGTGACAAATACAGATAAACAAACTCCACCTCTTGAGTTGAGCAACAGAAACTACTGTTTTGTATGTGGTAAACCACAAAGTAGACTGACTCGCCACCTGAAAGTACACATGTCTCACCCTGAAGTTTCATATGCATTTTATCTCCCTGAACACTCACAGGAACGCAAAGCGCTATTTCTTAAAATGCGAAACCGGGGCAATTTTCAACATAACACTGGGATCCTCAGAGGTGAAAAAGGACAATTAAAAGTAAAAAGGAGGCCTAAATCTCCGGCTGTGACTCAAAAATTCTTGCACTGTATGCACTGTCAGGGATTATTTGTACGCAAAGAACTGTGGAGACATGTCCGAAGATGTCCTTTTAGGCCAGAAAGTGAGAATTTGGATAAACAAGAAGGACGAGCCAGAGTTCTGTGTTTGGCTACAGCCCAACAGACTGTATTCAGCCAACACTTCTCAAGTGGAATTTGGAAGATTCTGACTCGAATGAACACGGATGATATTGGCCTGGCTGTGCGAAATGACCTATCCATTGTTCAGTTGGCCCAGTCCTTGTACAGCAAACATGGACAAGACTCAACAAAGCATGAATACATTCGTCAAAAGCTCCGGGAAGTGGGACGACTGCTGATTTGTCTGCGTGCTGACTTCTCTATCAACAGCATGGAAGAAGCCATAAAGCCCTCAAACTTCCTGACAGTTATTCAAGCTGTGAAGAAAGTTGCTGGGTTTAATGACGAAAGCCTCTCCTATGAAACACCCAGCCTAGCTTTGAAATTGGGACAATCGCTCAAGAAAATTTGCGACCACATTCATTCTCGTGCCCTAATGGCAGAAGATGACACATTGGTGAAGTCAACAGAAACTTTCATGAAACTGTACAGATCTCAGTGGTGTGAGCTGGTTTCCCACAAAGCTCTGCACACCCTGAGCAGTGCCAAGTATAATAAACCAACAACACTGCCTTTCACAGAGGATGTCCAGGTACTTCACCAGTACCTCCAGAAGACGGCACACAGTGCAGTTACTAACTTGAAGGAGCAAGCAACACCAAAGAACTACGCTGAGCTTGCTAAAGTTACTTTAGCACAAATTATTGTATTCAATCGTAGACGCGCTGGAGAAGTCTCAAAAATGCTCGTCAAAAGTTTTGACGAGAGGGACAGAACACAGCTGCATAAAGATGTAGCCATGGGCCTGTCTAAGCTGGAGCAGAGGTTGTGCAACTATTTCACCAGAGTAGAAATTGTTGGGAAAAGAGAGAGAAAGGTTGTGGTTCTTCTTGCGCCGTCTACGGTTGAAGCTCTATCACTGCTGAGTAGCAAAAGGAAGGAATGCAGTGTCCCGCATGACAATGTTTTTTTATTTGGAAGGCCTAAAACCCTGACCCACTACAGGGGACATGATTGCTTGCGTGTTTATGCAAGCTTGTGTGGAGCAAAACAGCCAGAGTTCCTCAGGTCAACTCACCTTCGAAAACATGTCGCCACACTATCACAAATCCTGAATTTGAAAAAAAATGAACTCGACCAGGTTGCAGATTTTCTGGGACATGATATTCGGGTCCATCGGGATTTCTACAGGTTGCCAGTCCCAACCACACAATTGGCAAAGATATCCAAACTGCTACTTTCCATAGAGAAAGGTGATCTTTCCGGGCTACAAGGAAAATCTCTGGATGAAATTGAAATCGAAGGTAAGCTAATGTTTTCTTTAGAAGCCCCCCACCCTCACCACACACGCATACATACACATACATCCTTTCGCGCTTGTGTCAATGGTTCATTGGTCATGTGAGCTAAGATCATTCTGTACTAATACAGACCAGTTTCTTCAGTTAAGGGTCTGATGGCTCACTGTTCTTTCATTATGACAACGTTTTTTTGTCTAGAAAGCTTGTCATTTAGTGAGACTGAAGATAATGACAGTGAGCCTAAGGGCATCACCAAAGGGATCAAACAACCATTGCCTGAACATGGCGAAGACCTGGATCCAGCATCAGTCTGTACGATCCTGAAACATGAACAGGAGTCTGGATTCAAGGGTGTGTTCTCAGTTTTCTTGATTTTTTTTTTCTTTCATTAGATGGGACAAGAATAGTCTTCTTGACAAGGCATTTTTCACAAGTAATTTTTGTTTTTTTTATTAGATACACAATCACATGTGATGTCTACAGGAGAAGACACAGTCCCTACATCTAGCGGTAAGGCAAAATTTAAGGTCTTTGAATGTTAAAACCCTCTTCCCATGGGTTCTCCTTTGGGAAGCACGGCTCTCAAGCACGCCTCCAAGATACATGATTCGTGACTGCTGCCCTCATTGGTCGATAGAAGGAGGACAGGGCAGGAGTTGTAATATACCCCAACTCCCATGATCACGCCTGGAGCCAATCACGACGTGTCTTGTAGGCGTGCTTGAGAGCCGGGCTTTTCAACGTCCCATATGCTGTTGTGACAGAGACTCAGAATGGAGCAATCGGGCATTGTAAAGAGAACTTTAGTCCTCTTTTCCAACCTGCAGCCATTTGAAAGCCTGCATTAGTCCCTTACCAAAAACTGTGAAGAGCAGCGGTTTCACGTATTTGTTTTGCAGCCTTTTTAATTTTCACACATTAGTCAGACTTACTTCTGATTGTTCAAGTACTTGTGTATAACTTTTGTTCTGTTTTTGACCATGCATATCTCTCAGGAAAAGATGATGCTGGTCAAGATTATGACGCTAGAAGACAGCCAAAGAGAATGTGGACCAAACCAGAAATCGCTGCAGTGATGCGACATTTTGGAGGCCACATTAGGAAAGGAAAACTTGCCTCTAAAGTTGAATGCAGGCAGTGCAAGGAGGCAGAAGACTCTGCGTTGTCACAACGTACGGTACAAAATATAAGAGACTTTGTAAGGAACCGAATCATCACAATCAAGAGGCAGCAGGCTCAGAAAAAGCTGTAAACCCATAGCCATTTTCAGCAATAAAAAGTTTTTTTTTTTTTCGATAATCAATCAATCAATTTCATGTACTCTTAATACTTTTACAAATATATTTTACTACTCAACTGAAAATTTCATCACCTATACTCAAGGCTCACATAGCGACAAATCCCGGCTCATCTTGGGAACGTCACATAGAGAATCCCCCAAAAAACTGTTGGAAAATGTGTTTTTAAATGTATTAATTGGACAGGAAATGCTAAAAAATGCTAAGAAAATGCTAAATAGGTGTATCAACTCTTTAGTTTACATTATTGCACTTGGATTAAAGTTGTTCAGATGCTATCCACATTTCCATGTTTAAGTTTGGAGTTCCACAATAGTTTTGCATTTGTTTAAATATTAATAAACAGCTCCACTATAAAACTCACACATAACCAAAAGTGATTTGAGTTAGTGGATTTTTTTTTCTTGATCTTGATAGACTCCGTTGGGTCTCTTGTTATTGTTAACTGAGAATGTCTGATTCAGTATTTTTGACAGACATTGTTTACAGTTTGATAATCAGGAATCGTTATAATTTTATATAATGCTGTTAATTTCATAATGGCAGGCTACTTGGTCTTTTCATTGAAAGAGCCTGGGTTAAATGAACCATTGTTAATAAAGACAATTGTCTACACCCTTCATGCAGTTGCTTCTTAATTTGGTAAATTGTAGTTATGACAACATTGCCGTTTTAAGGTCTCAACATTGTTGATACTCTTTACTGTCTTGTGTCTATTAATTAGTTGTGAATGAGCACTTACAAGGTTGAAATCATCACTCATCTACAGCCAATACTCACGTTTGCTTCTGTGCACTTATTGTATAGAGGTGTCTGGTTAGTGTTTTTATGTTAATTTTAGGTGTTGGGGGTGTGCCCTCGTTGTCCATTTAAAGTCAACATATTCTTGTTGTGTCCATGTATACCACAATTCAAGTGTCGTCATTGGTGTCTGGTTGGTGTGTTTATGTTAATTTTGGGTGGTGAGGGTGTGCCCTCGTTGTCCATTTAAAGTCATCATAATCCTGGTTTTGTCCATGCATACCACAATTCAAGTGTCATCCGAAACCACCATCTAGTCAGGTCTTGTGATCTCAGGTTCTGAACCTCTTTTCTAAGAGCTAAAGTGTTCTAAAATTTTCTCAATTTTTTGGTAGTGATTTGACCTTACTTCTATCGTTCTAGGCCCTTTTAAAAGGTGTGTCAACTTAAACCACCATCGAGCCGGTTTGTGACACTTGTCAATTTATACCCTATAAACACGTATGTGTGTGTGTGTGTGTTTGTGCGTGTGCGCGTATGTGTGCCTGGATCTATGCGTGTGTTATGGAGTTGCTGAGTATGCTGCAGAGACAGAGTGATGTTGTGTGTTTTAAACACCTGCTCACCATAAACTGTCATCAGAGCTGCTAAAAATGGCATCCACAGAGGTTGTAATGAATAGGCATGGTAGGAGATTTATGAAACGATAAAGAAAAACACAAACGTAGATAAACAAAGCACCCTTTACACAAATTATGAAAGTTGATATGTAATTAGCATGCACAACAACATTGTCCTGTTCTCAATTAAAACAACTTTTTAGGGAAAATAAATTTGTCAAAAAGATCATCGTGCAATAATATAATTAGCCCTTATGAATGATCACCTTGCACATTAAAAATAAAGAAAACTAGAATTGGATAAAACAGCTTTATTGTCATTACACCTGCACAAGTACAAGGGCACAATATTCAGTTAAACAGGCTTGAACCGTCCAAGAGACACACAAAAACAATAACTAATTGGGGAAAAAAGAATAGCCAGGTTTGTTGGCATGCACCTGCTGTGCGGACTCCGAGACCTTAGACAAGAAAGGAAAAACACAGGGGATGAGGAGGGAAAAATGTAGTCTTCTGTCCTTTCCCTAGTGAGAGGTATAGCATAAGCCTGGAAAAACACCTTGCTCGTGCATTAACAAAGAGATATAACCACTAAATATCGAGATATATATGTAAGTGGGGAGGGAAGGTGCACAATAAAAAGTGATCAATGGTGCGCACAGGCACACATTTTTTGCAATGTGCTAGCCTCATGATTAATGCCATCAGTTCTCTCATCAGTTATTCATTATTACTTTGCAGAATAGAAATATACCACACAGCAAAGCAAAACTCCATTGCATATTCATGCGCTTATTTTGATCATTCCTAATAAGTTACAGTATGATGATCACTTGGCACAATGCACAATAAAAATGACCGGAGCAATTTTGAAATAATACACAGATTTAAAAACTAAATAAACAGTGTTTTGACAGTTTGTATTCATACTTGTGGTGTTTGGTGTAAGCCCAACTTGTGTCAGTGCGGCGACATGCAAACAGAAGCTGGCTTTCTTTTGCAGGTGACACTGTCATTAATCACATCTGCCGCCGGTGTCGTGCGCTCGAAACCTGCCACACGCTGTTTCTCTTTGCATATTTTACTGTCTCAAACCCAGTTGTTAGCTGTAATTATTTGCTTGGGCTTCAATATTAATCACCCCCCACACACACATACACAGACACGCACACACGCACACACACGCACACACACACACACACACACACACCATCAGGAGTTACCTGTATATGACTGTAATTAGTAACACTTGAATTATTCACTCAGCAATATTGCCTTTAGTTAGTATTGAACTCTTTGCTGCTTCACTAGACTGAACAGTTGATTCTTTATTGATTAAAAAGGTGATAATACTTAAATAATATTACATTTATAGACTGCACTGACTGAAAGGGATTGTTTACTTTGTTGAAGCAAGTATCTCAGTCCATAGGGACAATAGCAAGGTATCCTGATTTAACAGCTAAACTTGTTCAATCAAGCTTGACATACGTATGTTTGAAACAAACGAGAACAACAAAAAAAGAAAAGAAAATAAAATTTTAAAAAATGGCCCACAGAGAACCAGTTGGCAGATTGGTGATTGGGGACCACTGTTAATACATCGTATTTCTCCGTGTACAAGTCAGCCTTGTGTATGAGTTGACCCCTCTTTTTGACTTCAATTTGGGTGAATTTTACAAAAATGCGAGTATAATTCTACTACTGACTTTAGTGGTTAGACATATCATAGCTGTCCAATTAAAACACATGTTTTGTGTTATTAAAATGAGGAAATTACGGCACTTCTAGACATACTGTTGCGGTTATGGTGGGGGGAGGGGGCAATACCAGTGCGAGGCAATGCTAAAACCAATGTTGCCACAATAAAATGACTTGAAGTTGTAATGTTTTTATTTTTTGACCCAGCTGAATATGAATTTGTTGAAAAGCACTATCATCACGATCTGACACGTCAAATAGCTTCTCCCATTTAAATCCGGGACGTCCTCTCCTTCCTGCTCGTCCTTTTACCCTCGTTACTCTTCCATGGGTGGTCATCCATGGACCCATCCAATTTGTTTGAAATGGTGATCTCCAGAAATGGTTTGCTCAAGCCTTCTTTATTCAAGTGACCAGTGTGGCAAGATCAGGGCGTGAATCGATTGCTCTTTGCTGTTTTTCTCCCCCCACTTGCTGACATCCACGTGTCAAACCACTGCTCTCAAATTTTTGTCTTGAATGGACAAGTCAAGCTGCCTTTTCCTTTTCATAATAAGTCAAAGTCTCATATTCGATCATCCAGGCTCGTTGACACCAAAGAGGCAATAAGGCGGCACTTGACGAAAGTGCATTTGAAAGTGCAAAGACCCTAAAACGGATGGATATTATATCAAATTAGAGGTATATATAATCATTTTTAGCCTTGTAAATGACATTAGCTTACTTATTTCATATTTTAATTATGTTATTCAATGACAAATGTTTTGAATATGGGGGTTGAGAATAAGGAAACAAATACTCAACTAGTGCAAGGAGAAATACTGTAGTTGTTTATATTGTAGGATTCATCTGATGGATTTGCGCCTTTAAAGCGGGGCTTGCCAATTTTAAGCTGACCTCGCTACACATGAGCGGAATGTAACTGCTGAATTTCTTCTTTTTTTCTTTTTGTATCACTTAAGCGGTGGTGATTAAATGCAAATGTATTTTCATTTTAAATTCAGTACGACCGAACTTCAGCGAAATTTAGAGCCTTGTATTAAAAATAGCATAATATGCTACAAAAATGCAGTTGTGGCTAAGTTAGTGATTCTTTTGGGTACACATTGCCCTTGGCATCTTACAATCATGGCGGCAGTTCACGTGTTAATGCTATGTTGTCATCTTGACAGCAGGCCAGAAGCAACACTGTGCGGTTGAAGTTTGGTATTTAATTAAAGTTATTAAATGTTGAAATTAATGGAGGAATTGCATTGACGAGTTGCTTTGCGGTGCTGGTGCCGCCATCAGTCAGAGTAGATGAGCTTCACGTGTCTTATCTGCTCCGTCAGTCAGTGGCAGCTTAATTGTGCCAGTGTGAGGACCCGAATGAAACACTGTTTATTCTCTTGTGACTTCCATTGCTTTTAAAGCGACCCAATAATTTTCTGCTCCGGCAGACACATTGTCGTATGAAAATGTGGTAATAAAGCTTGAAGATCCACTTAGCATTACTTTGATCTTATTAAGGCTTATGGCTGGCTTGGTCCTCCGGTTGATGTCAGATGCTTTTCACGCCTTGGAATAGGCATTAAAGTATGCGGAGGCATGCAACACATATTTGCCAAAAGATCTTTTTTTTTTGCACATTTCTGAGAGGCCAAATAGCAACACGACATTGATTAATCTGTTTTCTGTTGAACACACAAATAAATCAAAAGCAACCGCGACAATGTATGTGAAGAGTGTGGTAAATGTACATATATGCGGCCTGGGAGAAGTGGCCAAAAAATAAAATCGTTTTTTTCAGTCATTTTGAACAATTCTGATTTTATTCCATTTCATAAAAGCAATAAAACAAAACCCCTTAAAACCCCAAAGAAACATTTAAGCAAGGTGGTATTTGTTCAAAAATATGTTCTTTGCAAAATGTTCAGACAAGGGCTCAGTGACACATTGGTTAGCGCATCTGCTTCACAGTTAAAGGACCCGAGTTCAAATCTACCTGGTTCTGGCCTTCCTGTCAGGAGTTTGCATGTCCTCCGCGAGCCTGTGTGGGTTCTCGTCGGGCACCCCGACTTCCTCCCACACCCCAAAAACAGGCATGGACACACATATCAGACACTCTAAATTGTCCTGAGGTGTGATTGGGTGTGCGCGAATGATTGTTTTTATTGTGCTGTGCAACTGGCTGGCATCCAGTTCAAAGTGACCTGTGTCTATCACCCGAAGTCAGCTGGGATAGGCACCAGCAAGCCTGCAACCCTTGTGAGGAGAAGCGGCTCTAGAAAATGGATGACTGGATGGATGGATGGTCAGACAATCTACAGATTTTAAATTATTTTCAGAACTTTCAGAACAGCTATTCAGAATTTATGTATAACTTGCTTATATACCACAACCAAGTATTTATTAACTATTGTAAGAACATTTTGTTCACCAGCCATTGAGCATTTTGCCAGGACTTAGCAAATTTTGATGTATATGCAGTGGAGGGCATTTTAATTTTTTTTTTTTTTGCTGGTCAATTTGCAGTCTGTCTGTACCGTGGTTCCACTTTCTTCTCCATCAGTCCATTCTTTTGTTAAATTGACCCAATCACTTCAGGTTTGATTGACCTTTGGTGTGAAAAGATTTAAATCTCTTTCAGCATGCTCTCTTCTGATCACGGCTGTTTGGGAAATGTGTATTTTTTATTTATTTATTTATTTTTAAAGCAATTCACACTCCCTATTAAAGATCTGGAGCATTTCTTCAAAATGCTGGTTTCTCACCTGTGTTAAATGGCTGCATCGCTTCCCCTGTCAAGCCAGTAACACTTCTGCTTTATAATTGCAAGCTCTCTGGCGTGTTCCACAGTGTTTTATGTTTCCAGTTGAAGAAATTGGTTGGGATGATTGTGTTTTATAAGGAGTTTTTTTGTGTTGCGGCTTGCTGCATGAACATTAGACATGCGAATTAAAAATGTTTTGATCCTCTCAGCTACTGTATCATTGCAGCTTGGAAATAATTCAATTCATAATGTCCCTCACCTTTATGTAACTTTGGCGTCTTTAACCTTAGCTTCAAATACACTGATTCCTTCACTCTGAGTTTTTCATGCCCTCTTTCTCCCTGTGTGTGCACAAACTTGTTTGTGTGTGTGAGTCCCGCCTTCCCTGATAATATATTTCAGCACACATTTATATGTATGGAATTGTGGGGCTGCCAATCAGGAGTAAATACTTTTGACAGGCAAACTCAAATGTACAGTTTTACAAATACAAACATATTTGCAAGTACATTTGAACATATTTAAATTAATTCAATCTTACTCGTATCCAAAATGCTACAGTTTTTATAGTATACATGCTATTTTTTTACCATTTGGCTTAAGTTTTAAAAATATTTTCAAAAATCAAGTACCTTAAACATTGTTTATTTGAAAATGTTATGGTTTTATTATTCTGTTGCACCCCCCCCCCCCCGAACCCCCCTAACGCTGTAACATATGCACATCCGCAAGTCAATACCCTGCTGCCAAACTATTGCTTTTAGCATTCCGCCTACATGTGCATCCAAATGTATTTGCAAATATGTTTGAATGACTTTTGTTGCCTCATGAAAAGCATTGCACAACGTGTGAGGCTGGACATGTAAATCATTGTTTTCCATTAGGAAATTTGCGCCCATTTTTTATAAAAATGCAAAAAGAACAATTGGGGATTAGCCCGAATGTGCACATACACAGAAAACCCCCCAATGACAATGGTGTATTTTTACCTTGTCGGAAAAAGGCGAATCTGGAGAGAAGTCAAGTAAACAACACACAGTTGTTTTTTGAACCAGACCCTCAGAGTTGTGAGGCAGACATGATGAACGCTGGCTCACCTTGCTGCCTGTATGTTGAAACGGTACATTGAAAAAAATCTTTCATATACAGTCCTTTGAAACACCTGGGATTGTTAAAATGCTCACCTATGATGCAATGCTTTAGCTGTCCTAAGCCTCTTGTCCATATCATGTAGCTAAGGTGGCTTTCCTGTGCGGTCTCTCCTTCAATGAGGACAATAGCTATGATATGCAACAATTTCAACAATGACATGTGCAAAACACACACATGCTCCACAAAAGGCAGCACGTCCTAAAAAGGTTTCAGCGGCGAGCGATTTTCAGCCAGATTGGAATGACAGCATGATCAGCTAAGCGTGTCGCCCAAATCCCCGGATGAATGCTCCACGGGAGCGACCATTTCCATAAAGTGATGGAATTTCCCCCCCGAGCGTGTTTTTGTACCTCCAAATCCCATGCAATCCGGCAAGACAGCTGCAGACAAGAGAACAGAGAAAGAAAGGAGGGACAGATTTCACTTTATGCGATGGACCGCCCTTGAAAAATGGAGAGCGGTGAGGAACAGATGAGCATCACACAACCCAGCAGGAGAGAGTTGCAGAATTTGAAAAAAAACAAAAACAAAGAAAATATCCCAATTTGTGAGGGAATAGCACGTGTAATTTGCTGCCTAATTAAAAGGGTGGCATATGGCTTACTTGGCAGCAGGTTTGTATGCAATTACAAAGCTGTTGTACATGCATGGAAAATGAAACATTGCAAAACAAAAACGTACTCTTCTCTTAATTGCATGTCCGTGTGTGTTTGCATTTTCCATACATCTTATCGTGTTGAGGGTCGCGACAAGCTGACTTTGAGCAAAAAGTAGACTAAACCCTTGACTACTTGCCAGACAGATGGAGAGACAGCTAATGACAGACATTCACTTTGACATTCGTACCGTCGCTAAGTGCATAAACAGCATGCCAATCTTTGTATTGAACTTACAATCAAGTCCAATTTCACTCTGCACATAGATGACTACGATGATTGTACAATTGTAAGGCATTAGAAACATTTTTAGTTCAAAAAAAGGCCAAAATCTGAGGCCATGCGACTTGCCACTTCCCATTGGAGTTGCAGCCGCATTGAATCTAAGTACTGTAGGCAGGAGTTCAGGGCTCTGGAGGAGGTGTTAGGGTCTTCACGCTTGCACTCCCCTGTTGGACTGGCTTGATACTGTGCTACATCCATGGTGGCTGAGCAGAAAAGCCCAAGCATTTAGCTCTATGAGCCAATATTAGGTTCAGACCTATTGGAGGGAGAAACCCCGGGGGGAGTGGGGATGCAGAGCTCATTTTTTGTGCGTGTTGCTGGAGTGCTCTGACACACTTCGCTAGCTAGATTCCGTCCCCCGCCCCATGTCTTCTTTTTTTTTAAATCTCCCTTTTCTCCGTGGAGTAAGGTCTACTTGAATCACTCGCTGACCCCTCAGCATGGTCCATGCCACCGGACACACGGTAGAACACAGCATGGATCAGAAAGCTGTCCCTGTGCATCATCGCAAGAAGGCCAGAGGGAAAGTGGTGTGGGTGGGCGGTGGGTACTGAGTGCGGGCAGCATGACAGACCTCGTGTTCCAGCACAGAAATTGCATTCAACCTGCTGGAATGTCAACATTCCACTTTGGAATTTACTTGTTTTGTTGCAATGGAGTCCATGTACCAACTGGACTTTCCATTCTCATTTGGCAAAGACAAATTGGAAATGTGGCTAATTATTTTATGTTTTTCAATGTCAATTTTTGGTTGCCAATTTAAAATGGGAAGAACTAATAGCAGAACCAATCCAATTAGGTCATTGCTGGAAATGGGTTTTGGCATTTAACCATTACAGTAAATGAGCAGTCTTGCAATGTTATCAATGATTTACAACATTTGCTTGTTCTGGCCAGACTGTCAAAATTATGACATTTAACACCACGTTCTGCACACAATACATTGTGAAGGCAAAGCATCCTGTAAGTGTGCGCCATCTGCATATGACTAGTGGTCCGCATGCGGCCCTCAACCACAGTCTGAGGGTCCCATTGATTAAAGCTGCTTCGTTAAGGAAATCTCTACTGTTACGTGTGGCTGAAAATGTAACTGCGCACTCCCTTTACATGCTTGCTGCACAATCTCTTAAGAGTACAACATCATTACAGAAAACAGCACAGATGCTGAAATCCTCATAACCAATTTGCTATGTTTACAGAGGTTCTTTTTATGTTACTTCTGTAAACATAGCTATTTGATCATGTTGTTCAAGATTTTTGTTTGAGAAGCTGTGGTGGTTCCACCCCGACCACCCTTTCATGGGCCAAAGTTCTTCGGTTCAGTTCCATGTCCTAACTATTCTCGATTGTGAGGGTTTTAAATGAATAACAGTGTCATCTTAAGACAAATCTTCTTAAGACGAATCACATTCTGTTGTTATTTTAACCAAGTATTGCCTAATTCTTGGCGGCTGTTCTCCTGTTCTCTTCTGTTCTCCGTGTGCCCGCGAGGGTTCTCTCGAGGTTTCCTTCCGCATTCCAAAAACATGCATGATATGTGCATCGGACGCTTTAAATTGTCCTTAGGTGTGATTGATTGGAATTGATTGTCCCTATGTGCCCTACGATTGGCTGGCAGCCAGTTCAGGGTGTCCCCAGTCAACGGCCCGTAGGCAGCTGGGACCAGCGACCCTTGTGATGATAAGCAGCTATAGTGTGTGTAATGTGTAATCCTTTTTTTGTACTGTTTGACAGTAAAATTTAGTTAGGAGAGGCCTCAGAACAGCTTATGAACCTTATGAAGAGTTGCTGATTAATTGCCATATTGCTGCTAGTTAGGAAGGTTAAGTTTCCCAAATTCTTGCTTAGTCAAGTCACCACTTATGAATACAATCCACTCTGATTTTGGTTGGTTTATGATAAAGCAATCCAAATGCTAATCACTCATCACACAAAAGATGTCAGTTACAAATACATGGTACAGTTCTGTTTCATTTTATTTTGATGGCTACTGCATGACTGTGGAAGAATTCAATGTGCCTAGCTGCTAAGCTGAGGAATTGAAAGAGTGCCCAGTAGGTTTCTTTTTACACTGGTGTGCAGCCAGACGTTCAATATTAAATGAATTGGGGTTTTTCAAAATATACCCACTCACGTACAGTATGCACACATATCGACGCTCAAACACACTCATGCATGCACACACACACACACACACACATACACACACAAATGCATACATCCCTCAGGCCAGGCGATAGCAAACACTCCTCATGATGAAAAATGTTTTCAACGCAACGACAAATTGATTTTATAAACCGTCACGATTTAACCTCAAGGTCAATGAACTGAATTGAATACCTAAGTGTTGCAAGTAAGCGCACAAACTAAAGTACACTTTCCATTTCATATTAACCTTATTCAACTATTGGACTTATTGACAAGTGAATTTGCAAGGTGGAATCTATTCAACTTTATTGATCTTTTTGCAGCACAGTCCTTTCATACAGTACTTGCTCTTCATGTTTCTCACACTAAACATGGTACGACTACCTCAATAACGTGACACAAAGTGACTCAAAACAACAAATATAAACACACACACATATCAGTATCAGATTGATGCAAAATCTTGCATCATTAGTCTTGTGTCATTCAGTATGTATTACCTTGGTATCTAATTGAGACCAAATATCCATTCATTTCTTAGAGCCGGTTATCCTCACAAGGGTCACAGGCTTGGTGGTACCTATCCCAGTTGACTTCGGGCAGTAAGAGGACATGCTGAATTCGTTGCCAGCCAATTGCAGAGCACACAGAGACGAATAAACATTCACACACCCAATCACATCTAAAGACAAGTCAGTATGTCCAAGACACCTGCCATGCATGTTTTTGGAGTTTGGGAAGAAGAACCCAGGCATGCCCAGGGAGAACATGCAAACTGCACACAGGAAGGCTGGAGGGAGGTGGATTTGAATTTGGGTCCCTGAACTGTGAGGTGAATGTGCTAACCACTGCTCCACCAAACCACCTGACACCAAATACTGCATAATGAATAAAATGCAGTGATATTAGCCGTTTTTACGGTACTGGCTTTATATATAAGGTATGCTTATATCAAATCTTACACTATTGGACAGGACTTGAAAAATCTTTTTTTTTTTTTTTTTTCATTTTAAAAGCAGTTTAGTTAATGACCAATTTCATTTGAGAAGTAACTTTCTAATTTTGAGGAGCAAATGATTGCAGGTTGTGCACCTGTTTTGAAAAATAGGGCCCTAATTCTAGCATACTGTAACCAAGAAATGTGTTGAATATTTATCATTGATACTCGGTCTGTATGAACTTGCTTTCAGATCGATGCCAAAAAGCATTATTCAAGCAAAATTGGTTTAAACAAATCTGCAACTCGATGCATTCTAAATATTACTTTTTCATCACAAGGGATTTGTGTTTACAGTGGTCCTGACATGCATAGTTTGCATAGTATCAGCATTTTTTCCAAGTATGTCAAATATCGGTGCCAGTGACGTTGGCCTCATATGCTTTTGCTATGAGATCAATACCAGATCTCGCAATGTTTTAAAAAAGTGTCGTATCAGCATTACCAGCCCGGAGTTTAGTTTGGGTTGGATCAATACCAAGCCGTGCAATATCGCATATCACTAATTTGCCCACACAACTAAAGCGCATGTACAGTATAGCTCCTGCTGGCCATAAGGCACACATTAAAGTCAGATCAGTCAGCGAGTCTGCTGTGATGTCACGCATTTTGCGTGACGGTGTTACGGGTTGTCAGCGTCAAGGAGGAACGGCTCGGCCCGAGGCGTCGCCGCGTTTCATCCTCCTGTCGTCTCCGCAGCAAAGTAGCGCGACGACGTTTAGATAAAAAGTAAACATAAACATAATTTTTTGCCCCACGGCCATAGTCAACCTCAAACTCAACATTAACAGGAAACAATTCCCAAACCCGCTTTTGGCCAATATGTATGTAGAACTCACATGTGCATGCAACCATTATCTATTTGTTGTTTTTAGATCATGCCTCAAAACAACAAGTTCTCGTTTTCAAAATATTCCTAACCTAAACTTGAAATAGTCTGGACCTTATTTTGTGAGTAGTGAACCTGTAGTGCATTGTGTAGTCTAAATGGGTGGAAGGTTTTCTTTTCTTGGTATTTTTATAAACAGACTTGTGAGAAAAGGACATATGTGCCTTTGTAGATATGAACACAAAAAACATGATCAAAAGGCCGCTCCGCTCATTCCCTTTAAACTCTCCGCAGGTGAGGCGCATGATCTACATGGCAGAAAGAGAAAAAAGTCCACAAAGGAGGTTGCTATGCAGAAAATTCATTTATAGACGTTGGCCGCTGTAATCGTGCATCAATGGGCTTTTTAATTTTGTGCATATTACATTTCATAGTCTGTACATTTTCACTTAAGTAAAAGAGTTATAACACTACTACCTTCACAAGTGTATGAAAAAAAATATTTATATTTTTACACAAATATCTGGCTGTAATTCTTCTTAAGTGTATTATTGCCATAGCTGCCACTAGGATAAGACTTAATGAGTAACTGCATGAGTCACAAATAACAAAAGAGGTCAGGATCAAACCAGGCTTCTTCGCCCCCGACAAATTCCACCAAGCCCTTTCAGCGCCAGCTCGTTATCCCAAAATAACTTAAGTGGCTTAAGTGGAAAAAATAACAATACAGGGCTTGCTTATAACAAGGATGGCAAATGTTTTTTTTTTTCTTTTTTTTCCTTTTTTTTTTTTTACAAGACATAAAATGCATTCGGAGGAACAACCGGCGACATAAAACATACATTTACAAAGCATAAATTGAAAATAGAAAGAGATTGTGAAATGGGAGCACAATTATGGAGCGGCCACAATAAAACCTTGGCACGGGTCATAAAACCAGAGCTAATTGTGCTTTTTTCAAATTATTCATATCGCATCTGATTCACATCATTGACCTAAAGCTTGTAAAGTATCATACGAGCAGAGCGTGGCATTGGCTCACTTTGAATAGTGACTCGAGCATTTACAACGTTTTGGGTTATACACTTCCAACATAGTGAGAAACATTTCAGGGATTTCCCTTTCCTGTTCTATGTTGACTTATGAGCAAAACTTTGAAAGTACAGGTGACAAAGAACAAAATCTCAACTATTTTCCTAAAAAGAGGCTTCAACCTGCTCACTGGCAGTGTTAATAAAATAAAAATAAAGTTTGCATATTGATATCAGTATGTTTCCTAATTATTGCAATACGTTATCAAAATGATCGGTGGCTTCACAACTGGAGTGGATACCATTGATTATTAATAATAATAATGTCATGATATTAGTGTCGGGAGTAATGCTTTACAAAGTAATGTAATTACTGTAATTCATCACTTTGTGCTATAACACGTTAGTGTTATGTATCGCACACATAAAAATAGTAATATTTTATTCGGTGCAAAGGAGAGTAACACAATGCATTACAATGCATTTTAACCTGAAAATGTTTTTTTAGTTTGACTTTTTTTTCCCCCAAATTTGCCAAAAACACAGCGAGATCGGAGCAGAAAAGTCCAGAGGGAAATGTTTACTTTCTGTTATTAGTACCCACTACAGAAGAGATAAACGACAAGTTGAACATGGACAATACATACACAAGATGGACATACTTTGGTCACTTTCACACTTTCATACCTTCACTTACTTTCACTTTGTCAGAGACAAAGACAAGAAGAATATACTATTTAGGTGCTCTTTGTGCTTGACTCCACTCCGCCAAATAGCACCAGTAATTTGACAAAACATTTAGAGCTGTGCCATAGTAAGGTGATGTTAGCGAAAAGAAAACACGCAGAGCATCGAGAGTGGGGATAAAACAAAGCAGGCCAAAATGATCGTTCTCTTGCTCAGGGATGTCTCTTCGACCTCAAGAGGTTAGAACACTTGTGACGGAGTATCTCGTATGTTGAGGATAAGCTGCTTTCCACAGTGGATTCGCCAGCATTTTAAAACCTTCTCAGTGAGTTTCCTGTCGCAACTCACTGCAATAATGATACATTTTCACTATACAATTGCTATTAATAATTGGTCTATAATGAAAATAGATGTGGTCAATGTGTATCAAGATGAAGCATACAAAACCCATGTTAAACAAAATGTTAATTCCAATAACGATGATTTAGGCTAGCTGCTAACTTAAACCCCACTGAATTTAGCCAACTGAACTTAAATTTGAATATTAACATTGAAATTTTAAATGCGCTAACTGTTACTGCCTACAGCATAAACAATGCATCACTATGCTGTGAACCTAAGTAATAAAGGGATTAAAAAACAAAAAACATTTTTTTTTTACTTGTCTTTAAAAGTTTACAACATAATACAGATTATCCATATTGCTAGTTGTGTTGGTGAGAGTAATATAAAAGTCATGCAGTAATGGTGTAATGCCTTACATTTCAAATACAGTAATATTGTAATGTAACTAATTATTTGAAATGACACTAATGAGTAACAAATAATCCATTACAGTTTTGAAGTAACTTGCCCAACACTGAATGATATTACGAAAACATAATTTCAGCATATTTTTTTTGTTTCAGAATTGTGTTTCAAATTGGTGCTTTATTATTTTTGTATTTTTTTTATTATACATTTTTCAAATTTGATTTTTATATATTTGCGTTTTCTACTGTTTATTTAACTAAGTATGTTTGCAATTGGAAACTCCTGCGCATGTTACGTTATCAAAAAAGCTAGCTAAAAATATTTATGTTTTATAGCAGGGGTCCCCAAACTTTTTCCTGTGAGGGCCACATAACTTTTCCCTTCTCTGATGGGGGGCCAGTGTCAGTTTGTAACAGAAAAAGTGTGACGATCGCAGGGAGCTTAAAATTGTATTGTTTTCCAGAAAGCCACACATAACCAAATAACCCTTTCCAGGTTCTTTACAGAAAAAAAGTAAGGAAACAAATAATAACACTATTAATGAAATAAATAATAACTAAATAACCCTCTCTGAGTTCTTCACAGAAAAAACAGGAAATAAATAATAACTAAATAACTCTCTCTGGGTTCTACATAGAAAAAAAAGCCATGGAACATTAACTTTCTGTTGTGCCATGCACAATCTTAACAGATAAAAGTTCAGCTCAGTTGTCAGAGCACCGCTGTTTGCAGCTCTCTCATCAACTTGCCTGTGAAAACCACAAAGGAAGCAGGTTGAGAAACTGAACTAAGTGCACCTACACAGCACAATACATTTCACCACCAGTATGGTTTTAAAGATGGATTTTATCCCAGTAGATTTTATTATGATTATATTTGTTTATGCTCAGAATGACTCAAGTCAGAAAAGTGAGCTTACCTATGTATGTTCATTAGTGTGAACTGTGGGCCTGCATCTGGCTGGTGAGAAGTTGAATATCAGGTTCCATTCTAGTTACAGACAGTCTCAAGCACTGATGCAAATGTTCATCTGTCAATCTTGACAGTTTCGCCCACCATGCTAGGAGCCCCGTCAGTCGTGATGCTAGCTAGCTTTGACCAGTCCAGGTCCAACTTCTCCATGGTTTGGCACACTTTGTCAAAAATATCCTCTCCCGTTGTAGTCCCTTTGAGACTTTGGAGGGCTGCCAGCTCTTCGCATATCTCAAAGTTTGCGCTAATTCCACGAATAAAAATGAGCAGTTTGCGCTGTGTCTAGCAAATCCGTGCTCTCATCCAGTGCTAATGAAAAAAAGTCAAATTCTTTCGTCTTCTGCTGCAGCTGGGCATATACATTACTGCCGATTTCTTCAACGCGTCTGGTGATTGTACTCGCCGACAGACTTACGGCATTAAATACATCTTTCTTCTCGGGACACACCTCCTCCGCGACAGCATCCATACATTTCTTCACAAACTCTCCGTCAGTGAAAGGCTTACCGCTGCTTGCTATCAGTTTAGCAACCCGAAAGCTGGCCCGAACGGATGCCTGGTTCAGCTGAGTTTGGCGTACAAATGTATTCTGCTGAGATAGTAGTCCACTTTTTAGCTTCGAGAGTTTGTCTGCTCGTATTTGGCCTTGCAAGCTACCGTACTTGTCTTTGTGACGGGATTCATAGTGTCGGCGAAGATTGTATTCTTTGAATACCGCCACCGTCTCTTGACAGATGAGACGAATAGCCTTTTCTTTGGATTGAACAAAAAAATAATCGTTTGTCCACTGCAGGTTAAATACCCTGCATTCTGAATCAATTTTTCTCTTACTTAACCTTTTCGCCATTATTCCGTTCTCTCTTTGACGGGGCCGGGCCTAGGATTTTTTTTCTGGAGGCCAAAAAGGAAAAAAAATCCGATAGCGTCTCAGGGATTGTTCAGAGGGCCGGGCCAAATGTGCTGACGGGCCGTATCCGGCCTGCGGGCCGTAGTTTGGTGACCACTGTTTTATAGTGTCCTGTTTCGTTTTTATCACTTTTTGTTTTTTTTAAATGTGCCAATTCAAATGATTATCAAGTGGTTGCAGGGTCTAGGCTTAGTTTTGGAGTGTATTATTCAGAGTGCTCTTGATGCCGCACATCTGATCATGGACAAACCGTACTGCTTTAAACTTTTTGTTGTGTGTTTAACTAAATTGTCACTGAGAGTTTTCATATAGTCTATGACATTGTGTCTTTTATATGACTGTGTGCTGAAGTGTAATTGGATCAAACGCTGGCTTAATTAATTGCAGAGATGACAAACAGCTCACAGGCTAGAGGAAAAGTATCATTAAATGAGTTTTTTTTATTGTTTTTTTTTTAGATGAGCCACCTGGTCTCGGCGCCTCGTCCGTCTGCCGGAATCGTTTCTCTAATAAGCGTACCCGTCAGGCCACCTGAACACAACTGCACTCAACATGGATTTAATTCTCGTTTGGGCTCTAACTAAAAATATGCATGGCAGTTTTAATTTCCAATGTTTGGCTTTGTCAAGTGGTAATAAATGTCTGAGCTGAAAGTAGAAATGAATCCAACCATGCATGTGTTAAATGAACGTAGTTTACCTTTATTACTTTGGTATATATATATATATATATATATATATATATATATATATATATATATATATATATATATATATATATATATATATATATATATATGTGTGTGTGTGTGTGTGTGTGTGTGTGTGTTCATTTCATTTTATTTTTTATTAAATTGTGAAAGTATTCATGATTCTTCAATCAATTCAACCAATTTAATATAAATGTAATAATTTTCAAGCAATCTTCAATTACTTGCTGATGAAGCCGGCAACACGACAGCGACATATTATTTTATAATGCCGTTTTTGACCAAATAATTGGCAGGTACCTATTTGGAGGAAATTGACCTGGTTTGTTAATAAGGAGGCGTGCAATTTTCAATTTTTATTTTCTTACCTTCAGTATTGCTGAAAAGTAACAATATACTTGTTGTCAAATTGAATCTGTTGGTGAATAAAAAGGGCGCTTATGTCTGGCTAATATATATTTTTTGCTCTGTTTCCGTAAACATTTGTAAGAGTGTCCTTGGAAAGTTTGCTTTTTAAAAGGGGACTCTGGCTCCAATAGGGTTGAGAACCCCTGTCTTAAATAGTTACAATACTGAAACATTATGTATTTGTTAGCCCGTCTATGGCGTTTTGCATTGTATGTTAGCATTCAGTCGAATGCCTTTTTTGTAGCAAAGCTATCCAGTTGTTTTAAATATGCAACTGAAATGTTCTTTGTTTTATGTTTAATAGTCGTTAAATCGACAGTAAACAAACAGTCTTTTGCTTGAAGCTGTTATTTTCAAGAATTGACTTTTATCTGCCAAAACAAAGTGCTGCAATACCAATGTACCAATGCATGGTGTTTTATGTACAGTCATCATCTGTGGAAGTCAGTGCATTTCGGCGTAGGGACTTAAGTGACCTAATCCACTTCTGAGTTCAAGGTAGGACATGCATTACTGCAATATGATTAGCAAAACCTACTTAGCTTTGATGAACCAATGATTGGCAAAGGATAAAGGACAGCAGTTTCCAATGTATAGTTCTCCTATTATTTGTACATCATCTTATGCCTTACACTTACAGTATATGCTTTCTATGTTCATGCATTACTCCCTGTGCACATTTACTCAAATGCAATCTGCATTTTGCAACCTTGTATTTATGACATGTGTATAGAGAGTTAACATCACTACGAGAACAACCATAAATCTCAAATTACAAAAGTCTCTAATATCTACCCTCAGGAATGCAGTGGTGGTGTTCCAGCCTCTCTGATTCTAACTCCCACTGTAAAATGCATCACCTCTCTCATCGTACTCCAAATGAAGAGTCCCTGGCAGTCAGTACAAAGGCAGCCGAGGCAAAATTAAATTAATAAATAAGAACATACCATGCGCTCATTCGCCAATGCTTGCAAGGGAAGCGGGGAGTTAATTTCACGCACAAAAAAAAAAAAAAAAAAAAAACATGCACTGACTAATTTGAATTGTAGCACTGGAACACAGTTCAAAGTCAGAGCTTTGATTTGATTCTCACACGAGAGAGAAGGGAGAGTCCAGCGGGGCAGTGGTGTTGGCAGCAAGATTAGCCACTGATTGGAGCGCTTGTGTGGAGCTCTCAATGGGCCTCTCACTTGGAGGTGGAGAGCACTGCCATCCAAAGATGACTGAGACTGAGAACACTTGAAGACCTCCTGGGTAGCGCCAGGGGCACCTCAAATGTGCTGCTCATATTCTGTTTTGACAGAGTAGAAATGCAATGTTTTTAAACAACTTAATACAACACAATAATTCCTTGGTTTAAATAAGATAAATCATGATAACATATTATAAAATATTATTAAATATTCTGCCTGTAATTCATATACTATAGTTATTGTTGTAAGTGAAAAGGCAACAAAAAATCAAGTTCTTTGAGTCACTATATTAAAAATGCAATCAACATCTAATCAATCACCAAATTAATCAAAAGTCATTTTTTGTATTGGATTGGTTGTTTTTGAAAACAGAAGCCCTTCAAATGATCCGAATTTCAGCCTTTCGATTTGTAATCATCTCAGATTTGTTTTGTATGACATTAGACTATCACTCCTTTGAATCACAATATGACATAAACATAAACATCTACCTTTACTTTGGAACACAATTATCAACATTTTGTCCAACACCAAACATACAGACCAAACCAGCAACCAGCTCCAACAACTTGGGACTGTGGATAACATGCTAGGTAATACAAGTTCTTATCTTCATCATGTTATATAGTGCTGCCCTGTGTACGTTTAGCTCATTCGCATTTTCGTTTGTGCCATGTATTTCCCTTGAAATTTACAGCTTTTGTAATTCATTTTTTTGATTGACTTCTGTTAAAAAAATAAACATAATTGCTGAAAACACACAGGCGGCATGGTGACAAACTGTTTAGCAGGACTGCCTCACATGCTGAGGTCGTGGGTTCGCGTCTGGTTCCAGCCTTCCTGTATGGAGTTTGTACGCTCTCCCCCTGCCTGTGTGGCTTTTCTCTGTTTGCTTCGGTTTCCTCCCACATTCCCAAAATGAATGGTAGGCATATTGGACACTAAATTGTCCTTAGTTGCGCGTGCAAATAGTTGTTCATGTTTGTTTGGCCTGTGATCGGTGACCCCTACCGATTGCCCGAAGCCTGACGTGTTTCCATTTTTTTTTTCAATGTTTTTGGTCTTTTCATAAGTCATTTTAAATCGACAATGCATCTTCCTTTGAGATAGTCTACTGGCGTGCTCATTTGAGGGCACCAAGTTGTCGACTATGACTTGGCATGCATGTCAGGCAGAGAAAATAGCAAGGAAGCGGATTTTTCTTTGGCTGACTTCAGGTTGTTGTGTGTGTGTGTGTTTTTGCAGTAAATCAAAGCATTGCGGTATCTTGAATTGTTGACACAAAAGCACTCCAGCGGATGCCACCCATACTCATCCAAGTGTGTTCACAATCAGCAGTGTCTTGCAGAATAGTTGACCAAAGTGACCACTCTTTTTTTTTGTTATTTCAGAATGAAGGAGCGAGACCTGCGGGGAGTGTGCAGAAAGGTGTTGCTGCTGACCGTGTGTATGTTGTCTCTTTGGGGACAACTGAGCAGCGCGTCGTCGCACCGGAGCCACATCGGTATGTCCCTACAGGCTGTGACATCCATACAACGATGCAATATTGTGCTCTTATGTTTAATCCACAAGACAAACACTGGGGTACCTGGACCCTACACTTGGGGGGGATGTGCAATGAATTACGTTGCATCGTTTTAAAAAAGTGCCTACTGAAATATAGGGCCCTAGGCACCAATGAAACAGTAACAGTGAACCTATTACACGACTGCCTATACCTTCCCTTCGGGCCAATGAAAAGTTTTGATGTAATTGCAAATGCGATATATGGTCACATATATCTCAACTCAACTTTGTTTCTAGCGCTGTAAATAACATTATAAATACTAAACAATACATGTAAAAACACAAATAATAGTTATAAATATGTAATTTACTAATTAATACAATATTTTCATGAGTAAAACCAGGATATATTGAACGTTGTCATGTGGACCTGCGCTAATCGACCAATATGTGTTTTGAGTTGGACCACTTCCTCTGCGGCTCTTTTGTGAGCAAGGACCCAGTAGGCCAGACCTCTTACCCGATGGCCTCGCCTGCTGTCAAGGCATCTTTGCACTGGACGCTTCCTGCCTAATATGGCACAGTGTGTTATTTTTAGCACTTGGCATCTTGTGCAACCTGATGATCCTGTTAGGGGGCTCCTCCCACCTGTGGCCCCTTCTGACGGTTTCTTATTTTCCCCAGATGGGTTTTTTGAGTTTTTCCTTCCCCTTCTGGGAGCTTTGTTTAGGGGATGCTGTTGTGTATTAATGATGTTCTCTATGACTTCTTTTTCACCTGTAAAGCCCTTTGAGACTGCAGTGATTCAGTGCTATGCAAATGAACTTGACTTAAAACATATTTTAAAAATTGACATCTCTGCATCAAAACGGTTGAAAAAACTATGAGGCATAATGAAAAAGGAATCATTTTTTGTTCAAATTTTTAGAGACTATAATCCTGTTTCTGTCACAGACTAAAGGCATCACTTCAAGAGTGAAAGGTTTAACATTACAAGAATAAAGTCTTATTCAAATTAATTTGGTATATAAAGACTCCTATGTTGTTACATTTTTATAATATCTGTTATCTTGACAAAATACATCCCTATTCCTGCAAGTTTACAACCTTTTAATTTGGCAAAATCTACAATATCTATTTTCTTTGGGAAAATACTTAAAAGAAATTGCAATCTACTTTCATAAAATTGCAGTACATATTTTTGCTCTCGTCTCATGTTTCAGTAGACCTTTTTTACTTCTTTAAAAAAAAGTAATAGGTTTTTGGAATTGTTTTCTTCTCAAAAATAGGGCCCTTTTTTTCATTCAGGGTACATGTGCTAGTCAATTACTTTTCCTTTGGAAAAATTGCTCGCCTGTAATGGGTCCCTGCACCCAGCAATTCTGAGAATCCCTGCTCTAAGGTCATCAATTGGCTCCAATTGGTCAAAAAGCTGTAGTGTCACACCCAAGACCAAAGCTGACAACCGTGTAATGATATTTAATAACAGCCACGGGTGGCCAATGGCTATCACCTGTCAGAGGTTAAAATCTGTGTACATGACACAAAAAAGATGATCTTCACAGCGTTTTCATAAAGTAATAGTAATTTTATTTTTTTTTGTTTTGTGCACTCACCCCAAAGTTCTATCTGTACACATTAAACAGTTGAGCAGTCAAAAAGTTTTTGTGCATCAGTATAGTAATGGTGACCATGCATCATGGCGTGTTACTGCGTGTTTGTGTGCGCGTGAGTTTGTGTGTGGCTAAGGGAAGACAAGGCCTTTCAAAGTGATTTCCTTTAATGGATAGATGGTCTAGTCCTGGGGCAGGAGGGCACAAAGTGTGTCTACACATTGAAATAATGAGCCTCATTTCCGCCACACGGCACTTGGCGATGCGGTCGGGCGCTGAAACCCACAACCCCACCAGCCAAACTCTTTTATCGGACCAACCATCAAAAAGCACACATCCATGACCAGAGAGGCTGCACCTGGAGGGAACATGTGTGTGTGTGTGTGTGTGTCTCGGACAAAAGTTAAAAGCAGTAGACGCATTATCAACAGATTTTGCTTTAGTTCCTTTTAAATAATGAGATAGCATAGGGTTTGCTTTTGATCTGTAGCATTATGCATCTATATTCCAAAGGGCTCAGTTTCCAAAGTAAGCTTCCTCAAACTTTTAGAGAGTAGTAAGCAAAAACACCTGTGGTTTACTAATGATATTTGTCAAAGTTTGTTCTCAGGTTTGGAACTCAAATCCACACCCCAACTTTCCTGTGTGCAGGGGCGGACTGGGGTAAAAAAGTGGCCTGGTAGTCATAGAAACTGTACATGCACATACTGTCTACCAAAAGTCATATCATCCACCCTCAGCTTTTTATGGAAAAAAAAAATGCACACAGGTTGAGAACCTTGCTCAACCCTCATAAAACAGGCAGGCTGAAGTCAAAGTAAAAATATTTTGCTGAGCTGGATTTACTCGATACTTACGGTAATTTTATTTGCCCTTGCTTTGCTTTTGCAGAGCATCTCATGCTGTAATTCTATCTCATGCACTAATTTTCATTTGCTAGCTAACAGCCAATCAGAGTGATCCATAACCCAATTTACATTGTTTAAGGTGTATTTGGCTGCTCACCCTAAATTGTGGGATGGAACATAGGCCGACACCCAGCCATGCACATTTGTTTTTACTTTTATTTTTCTTGTGGCCCCGTATTCACCATAGGTCACCCTCGCCTTGTTTGGTGGTGCTTCCTCCCAAAATTTGTAATGTATGAATTTTCTTGCGAGATTTGTGGACATCATGCATAAAAATTGTAACGCCGCCAAATTCTGTGCATTTTCTTAGGCATATTTCCCGAAGTTTTGTGGCATTTGTCAAATTTTAGCACAGTTGTATCAGCTACACATTTGATACATCACAAACAGTAGAACCTCACTTTTTGTGATGAAACGGTATCAAAATGTCAGGCTAAAACTGAACCATATGAAAACAAAATAAATATTTCTCATAAAAAAAAAAATGAAATGAATAACTTCCAAGACACCCAGAAATATTGTCAAATCTACATTTCTTTTTAAAGCATCTTTTTAATCATGGCAACAGAAAAGGAGGAGAGGCAATATTATTGGCAATACAATCTTTCATTTTGTGAAACCTACATTTTTTTTTAAAATTCTATGTTGTTTCTCATCTTTGATATTTACTTTGATTGGAAGTCAAGTCAACAGTGGTCACGCCTGAAATGAGGCAAACCACCCTTTTTTAAATATGCCAGCTTGTGTGTGTCTGGAAAATTCCCAACAATTGGTGTTACACACCTTCACGCAAATGTATGGTCTGCCACTCCCTGCGCCATATTTGTGCCATTCATGAAAATAAAACAAACAAAAAAAAATATACAGTGGTACTTCAACTTACCAATGCTTCTTGTTACAAAAAATTCAGCTTACGAAATGCCTTGGTGCAAAAATATTGTCTCAAGAGAAAATGGAGAAAAGTCAATACATGAAAGGCGAGGTTGTAGGCATATAATATGAGACACAAGACACCAGCACTCGCGCCAACATGACTGTGACGTAATGTAATAATTATCATAACGTGTGATGTCTACCATATTTGTGACAGTTTGTGATACATTTATATAATTTATTAATATGCTGGGGGGCGGCTCGGTGGCGCAGGGAATAGCACGTTTTCCTCACAGTTGAAGAGACCAAAGTTGGTGATTTTCTATTAATTTCTTTTCTATTAATAACAACTACAGATGTATTCCATTTACATTACATATTACACTTAATTCACATATTTACTACAGCTGTTCCTTAATTACAGTAAAACTCCTCTACAACGAAACTTGCACGTGCAAAAATATCCCCCATTGTGAAAAAAAATCCTCTTTCTTACATCCTCATACAAGGAAAAATCCCCCCTAGCACAATATGAAATGTTTTTGCATTTGCCTTGCGCTGAAATTCACTACGGTGAAAACAAGCCTGAGTGAAAACTCTAGCTTGGTTTATACTTGACGCGCCTGCACACGTTTTGCAGCACTGTACTGTATACTATACTCGGAGTGGCTTTCCCAAGACATGAAAAGAGAAGGCATACAAGGCATACAATCACAAAGGTGTTTTTACTGGCAAAATTCTATAAGCAATAGTTTGTCCCACGTGTTGTCCGGTCGTAAAGAAAATTCTGGAAGATAGCGTTGCACAAAATCAGTTCCACCTGGACATCACTTTGATGTGTGGAGCCACGACGAGGTTAAACCAAGCCAACACAGGATAAAAGTAATAAAGTTGAAATATGGATCAAGCAAAGTAAAAGACATAACCTGTATGCAACAAATTGATGTAAATGGATGAACATGAATGCTTACTGTAGATTTGTCAATTTCTTTCTTTTTTTTTTTCTTTTTTAAAAGTTGGATGGTTTTGTTTTTAACTTCAATCAGATTCTAGATTACACATCCAATTTTTTATATTTTCGTCTGAGACATAGATTTGCTCTAGGAGAAAGTCCCCTGTTGTGAAAAATTTCTGGCTACAAATATTATTTCGTTGTAGAGGAGTTCTACTATATTGTGAAAAATCATTACCATGATTGGTGTCTTCATATAAACTGGTTGCCCTTCGTGTTACTCAGGACCAATGAAGTAGCTCTTATCTACGGTTAAGATTGTACATATTCACATAAAAACACATATGTAACATACCAATTTGGGCTGTCACGTCTGACGTTAGCGTTGTTAGCACTTCACTAGCACTTCACTAGCATTTAAGCATTGACATCACACAGGTAGCATGTAAACTTACGTGCTCAAAATAATACAAACAAAATGTCAATATTATTGCTCCTGTGGACTTGTAAATGATTCCTGGATAACTGGAAATGTAAAATAAAAATGTACACATTAAACGTCTTAAAAGGGTGTCCCTCTCTGCACTCATCACCAATACACCAGCACTATCTCAAGGCAAACAAGTGAACTGCATTCATATTGTCAACTACAACAATTAATATGATTAATTTAACGTTTTTTTATTCTTTATATGATATGTGGTATTATTCTTCCTCAATCCAAGCATTTTAGTATTTTATTTGTAAACTAGCATTTTATACTTCACCTTACTTATCTCTATCTTATTTTATCCCATGCATATATTGTACATACTGTACATCACTGTAAATTGCTGTATTTTATAGAGCGTATCTTTTGGGTTTTTTTTTTTTTTTTTTGCTTTTCTAAATAGACACCACCATGGAGTAGCACCTCAAATTTCATTGTCATGATCCATTGACAATAAAGGTGTTTCTGGTAATATATTTGGATAGTCATAGTATGTATTTATTACCGTTTTTTAAGCGTTTCTATTATTTAATAATTTTCATGAAAGGGTTTAGGAGCATTTCGGGGGGCTTGGAATGGATTAGGCTATTCCCATGTAAATAGTTGCTCTACTTGAACGATTCATGATATGAAATTACTACCGGAACAAATTAATTTCGTAAGTTGAGGTACCACTGTAAGTCTACTACTTGTAGTTAGTTCTCCGTCTTCTCACATGTTCTCAACAATTGCCTTCAAACTTAATGTGGAACCAGATATCAGATATCACTATGAGGGTTTTTAATGTTTTCTCTTTTTGGCAAGTGGGTCAGAAATATTAGTCGAACAGAAAATGACTGGATATCCCATTTCTGTATATACGTATGCACTGTCATGTGATGAGGGCAATGGCGACACATAGTGGTGAACGCAGGTAGTGCAGCGATGTGATGGAATAATGCGCCATGTTGATGTAACATTGAGCCAAATTGATGTAAAATTATCATGTAAATTATTGGCTTAAGATACCAGTCAGAATTGACCTCGACTGGAATAAAACAAATAAATGAATATAATATAAATATATTAAATAAATATATCATAAACAGCAGACACCAAATCATCTCTGAAGACAACCAACATTAAAGAAGTCCATGAAGTCAACTCACAATGTAGACACATTGTGAGGCCATAAGATCAAAGCAAGCTTTTAGCAATAAGTCATGCTCAATATTACTCTGTAACTGCCATTGGAAAAAGTGTCAATTGATCACAAATGTTAAGACCTATGTTCATGTTTATTCTGTAAATGTGCACATATGATATGTTATTGCCTTTTTTAGCCTGATTTGAAATATGCAACTTGTTATTACCATTTTAAACTGTATCTTTGATCAAGATACAGCTGAATCATATCGGAATGTTCGTGTGTTCAAGTGGAAAGTTACTAAACGGCCAGCACAGACACTGAGCTGCCAGGTCAGCATACCAAAAGAGGAACAAATGCCCATGTATGCTTATTCTTGGTGGAAAGGCTGCTGCCTGGCCTTGAGTTGATATTAGTCATGTCCGATCGTTCGATTAAAAGTGCTCAAAGTGTCACAGTGACACTTTCACTTCCTCCATTTAAGGCTAAGATCGTTCATTAAGGCTAAGATCGTTCAAAGTCCTCCATTTAAGGTTAAGATCGTTCAAAGTATGTTCCATTACGCGTACATCGAGTCATGGGATTGAGGTCCTATAAAAAGGCCAACACCCAAGACTCGTAGCTTCCTTTTTGCCTTTGCCTGCCAAAAGCGTGAGGATCCTCTCCAGGCTTCGGGTGTAAACCACCAAGTCGGAGTAGGACTCTGTCACTCTCAGAATTGGACACTTTTTAAATTCTTGCGACGTTGTTAGCCTTCGGAGGATTTCAAGCAGCAAACCGGTAAGGAAGTCATTCTAAATTCTAAATCCATCCGATAGCCCAACTAATAATGTCATTAATTCGCAATGTAGGAGGATTGAAACTGATCACTTTGATCCTCTTTCAAAATTGGTATTAGACTTTTTAGAAACTTTCCACTCCTTTCATTATGTTTTAAAATCTTTATTTCATTATACTTGTTTTTGTGCATGGTTTTTCATAGCCTTGGACGAAGTTTTATCTTAATCATTTATTAGCTGAAAGACAAAATGTATTGAATGTGTTTTTGTGTATTATGTATTAAGAGGGCATGGTAGGCCCAGCCATGTACTTTTTGATACTGTGAATAATTATTCGCTTTGCTTTCGCTAAATAAATACTTCAAAATTTCATTCTTTATTCTATCTCTGTCATTTTTATAGACCAAAATTAGAGAACCTCCTAGTCTTTTGTAAGTGAAATAATTATATTGCCTTTACATCGGCAGTGCCATTCTTGATTAAAGTTTAGTTACTCAGAGTTGGTTGAAGTTAAAACAAACGTACCCGAGTGGTCGTATAAGACTGCTAAACCCTATTCTGGTCTTAACAAGTGCAAATGATCTTTTAGAGTGAGGAGCAGCCATATATAATTTGCGTAATTTTTCTACCTTCTCGTCTCAACGGTTACTCGACGAGTCGGCGGATTAAAGTAAGATGGGTAGACGCTTAAAAACTTAAAGGCTGTGAGCACCAGAACGTATCCTCCTCGACACCGGCTTACGCAGATGTCCGTCGCCTGGCGATACAGCGTTAGAGCTGTGCTGGACTAACGGGACGTCTTAACCCTTTAATTGGAGAGTCGGTCAGGACTGTTAGTTGTCCTCAGATAGCTGACAGGACTGCGGTAAGAGCAGATCAGTCATGTGGCACCCCAAGATGGGACCCGATTAACAGATATTGCGTAAAAACGAGTATTTGAATCCACGGTTCCGAAAAATAGAAGTCGGTTTTATAGACGTTTTCTTCCCAAAACGTTGCGAGCGCGACTTAACCTTGAATAATTTCATGACTGAAAGCTTAAATTGATACATGATAGTATCTTTAAGGAATAGCCCGTCCTAGAAAAGAACTTTTCAAAGCGAAACTAGTGCGGCCTTGCGGCGAAAAGAATAAGACTGTCTTGTATCAAAGTGAGACAACGGCGACCAGTTTCCTCATTGTGTATGTGCCTAGTGTGGCTGATGTGCCTAGTGTGGCTGAAATGCGCTGCCAATTGCTGCTTTGGTGCGCAGTAAAATTAATGTTAATGTATTTAGCCGAAAGAGCGGCTGAAAATGCTATAGTCAGAGGAACTGTGTCATGGGATTGCGTAATCTATCGATTGGCAGAAGAAAAAGAGAAAACTGGAAGTCAGAAGAACTCAAAGAGTTTTAGACCAAAGCTTCCCTTTTTTTGATTTTTTTGGGTTCCTAGATGAGAACAGCAATCATCCGAGGAACAAGATTTTTAATGAACACTTGTTGCAGTGGTTGGCAATACTCTGTTGAATACAGACTTCCAGGAATTGCAAGCCTACACGGGACCAGTTGGTCCCTTGGGTTCTATTGCCTGTGGATCCTAGTGACTTGCAGCGTGGAATTCGCCTACCAGCGTGCACAAGTAAAAGTGACTTTTGAATGAAGACACTCTAGAACCATCGACAAGAAAACATCCCACCGTTGAAGACATCCAACGAAGAGACGACGAGCTTAAGTTGGAAGTCTTGGAAAAGTTTGAAGCAACGCTATAGAAAGTGAAGCTGAGTAACCAGAAACTGTAGTACGTCCCTGCCCCAAGGCGCAAAGGGGAGGCTTCGGAAAACGACAGTTTCACTCCTACAACATAAGAAGAAATTGCTAGGGAAGACAATGGCCACTAGCAGCAAGACGACAGAAAACCGTCTATTCTCCCTTGAAGAGGGAGCCATGAAAGAGGCACCAACACCTCAAGACTTTGGACAACATGACCTACCAGTACAGCTTGTGCTGTACGGAGGGGGCTTGCAGTATTGGCCCCAAGAAGAAAAGAGAACACTCGAACTGTTGAATCCATCCACCAAACCAGAAGACCTGGACAAAAAAGTGGAAGAAGCCGTCAGAACAAGCGGAATCTTCTACACCCAGCTCACTGGCGTTGGAGGCCAGCTGATCCTAGTGACAGGACACCCCACAGTGAAGTATTCCAAGGACGAAGCCGAGGGGTGGCTCAAATGGTGGATTGGAATGCTGGAAAAATACAATGTGATAACATTATCAAGCACTGCGCAAGTCTGGGACGCCGTAGTGAAGATGTTGGCCGCTGAAGCAAGAATTTCCAGTGAGCTGATCGGCCCAAAAGAGACGAAAGCGTCACCCCGTTACACCGAGCATCAGAAGTTCTACAACAAGATAGCTCAAGTAGTTCAGAAGAAAAAAGGAAAAGTCGCACCCCTGTCGGAAAGAAACGACTCGGACATGGAAATCACAAATCTTGATCAGGAGGAAGATCAAGACCAGGTGGTGACAGGCACCGAAGGAAGTTCCCGAGAACCTCCCAAGAGACAGAGCTACTTATCACAATTCAGCCCTCTCGTGAGGACAGAATCTCTGCCACCTATACCGTCTTCCAAGAGAACCTACATGGGAAACGGAATCACCCTGTACCAGTACTATGGTAGTATCTGGGACATAGTAGGGGATGCCCTCATCGTGATCACGGATGAGACCCTATTTCCTTATGACAAGAAATTCCGAACGGAATTGTTAAGTGAAGGGGCAGAAGATTACAGAAGAGAAAGAATAGACTTCCTGGACCAAGACACCGGAGATCGCTTCATCGTGTTGAGCGGCGGAGCCTCCAATCATTATCTTTTGATACATGTTCGCTTCCCGAAGTGGGGAATCGAAGTGGAACAGAAAAAATACCTAGAGGAAATGGCCCAAAGCCTTGCCACTGCAGTAGACATGGCATTGGAAAGAGGAGCCAGAAGAGTAGCCATTGATGTAAATGGAATCAAGTCCGGACGGATGTCATGGAAAATTGCTGAAGACATCGCAGCCGGAGCCCTCAAGGTACATGTGTCTTCTTTGACTGCCAGAGAAAACGTAGAGTTTGTCATAGGGATATCTACGGGGCAGAAAAAAGAAAGAGAACAGGAAGCCATGAGAGTTAACTTGGAACAAGCTCTCAAGAAAGCTGAGCAACAGCTACAAGAAGCTCAACAACAGCAGGAAATGAGACAACCTGCGAGGCTGAAACCACCCAGCGTGGCTTCATCCATCTTGACCTCCACGCCAAGGAGTGTCACACCATCGCCTGTACCCACACCAAGAACCAAAACAGTACCTGTACGAAACGAAGAAGTAGAGATAGCAGATGAAGCAGAACGAATGGTTAACGTGAGCGGAGGAGCACCAACCCCCAGCGGGATACCTGCGACTCCAGGAAAAAATAGCTCGCCCCGAGAGGAGCAAGCAAAGAAGAAAAGACGTCAGACCACTGTGGTAACATTTGACCCTGCAGCCGCAACACCACCGGAGTCAACGGACTCCTATTGCCCTCTACCACCGGAGTCAACGGACTCCTATTGCCCTCTACCACCGCGAACCCCTCGTGTCGAAGTTTTAGAAGCACTAAGAGCAGCACCTCAGAGCGCAGACAACAACACTGACGACGAAGGCATGGCTGCATTCCCTGAACCAGTACCAGAGGTCCCGCAGAGTGAGGAAGAAAACCTCAGCAATGATGAGAACGAAACATCCGAAGATGAGCGAGTGCCCGAAACAGCAGGCACTGACGGAGGGACTTCTGCTGAGGAAGAGGATCGACAGTCCGTAATGTCATCGGCCTCCCCCGTAAGTACGGGGAGTCAGGCTCTGAAGGTGATTA
This sequence comes from Hippichthys cyanospilos, assembly GCF_059441005.1. NCBI lineage: Eukaryota > Metazoa > Chordata > Actinopteri > Syngnathiformes > Syngnathidae > Hippichthys > Hippichthys cyanospilos. Next base: position 4,827,142 of record NC_142377.1, read on the forward strand.
GGGGAGCTACTCGCAAGGGCATTAAAAAGCCGCAGCCAATTTTGGACATCCACCGTGCGTCTGAACGAATGGCTAAAAATCCTGAGATAGGATGTCTCATGACCAAGGATGGGAGGAAGACTTTCATACCCGAAGTAGGACAAAGAGAGTACTTGCATCCCATGTTTTGGTTGGAAAGAAAAGAAGACAAGGTGACCATAAATGTGAGGATCACCTACAGTGATGCCATGAATCTGCTGATACTGCCGACATACCACAATCTAGTGAGATGCACAGACCTAACCAAGAACTTCAGAGAGGGATTCGTGACTATCTTGTATGACGTAATGGGCAGAGTTTTGAAGCAGGCCGTTTATGATCATGCTAAAGCGGCGCTCAAAGCTTATGAAGAGTTGGATCAAGACGATGAGCCTACAACAACTGCTCCCGCACCGCTCGAAACAACACCACGAGTAGTGACTTTGTCAAAAAGAGGAATCAAGGCCACGGTTGACCAACCTGTCCAGAACGTGGGATATGGAATTGTGCACGAAAACCCTGAGAAGGACATGAAAGCCTTCAAGGCCCTGAAAACAATGGTTAGACCCAAGTACCAAAGAGAGACAACAAGAGAATACTTGTATGCAATATGGCCCCTGGTCCGAGATGCACCATGGGGAGAAGTGGCAAAGAAGATGTGGCTCCAATTCGTCACCGGAGATCCCGTCGGCCCGGAAGAAACTGCAGACGAGGTCTACAAAAGATGGGTGGATGACGAAGAGGAGGATGAAGATACCTACATCGACAGAGCCAAAGATCAACTGAAACAAGGGGTAACACTACTGAATGTGTGGTACAAGTTGAAACAAGTCATAACCCCTACTAGATATGTCAAAGTGTTAAGAAGAATTACAGAAGAAAGAGGAAGTGATACAACTTTCATAAGGATGGGTCCAGATGCAACTTTAAACAAAATTGAGGCGTCAATCAAGCAATGGGACCGGCTGGCCAAGCACTACAGTGAGAAGAGGAAGGCCTCGGCCACCCCTAATCGTTCGCGAGGGAATGAACAAACGCCAGCGCCGAGACCACAGCAACAACAACAACAACAACAACAAAAGCAAGCCTACAGTAAGCCTCAACAACAATCGAGATCGAACTACTCTAAGGATCGACAGCAGAAACCAGCTGAAGACCAAGGACAAAGTTCAAACAGCAACTTAAAGCAGGTCTACAAAAAGACAGGACCTGGAGCATATGTTTCAAAAGAAGAATATTTGAAAATGACACCAGAAGAAAAGAAGGCTCTCCATGAAGCTCGTAAAGAAGCGAGCTCTGGAGAGCCCCAGCAATAATGGCAGACGAGGCACGGGTCATTCTGTTGAAAGGTGCCTACCGAAGAGGAGACTGTCTCTATGCTGACATCGAGGGAGTACCCTACTTGGTGGACACAGGAGCACAGGTGTCGATGACCCGTAGAGCCTTAAAGCCACTAGGACACCTATCAGTAATAGTTGCAAATGGACGAAGAGAACAAATGAAATATGGAATATGGCTAGGAATTGTTTGGATCCTTGGCCCTTACAATTTATTGTCATTAAGAGATTTGGAAGAAATGCAAAGACCCAAAAACAAGCGACAATCAATGCAGAAGAGATTGAAAAGACTGAAGATGAAAGCAATACGAGTAGGTCCAACAGGAATTGCACCACCGCAAGAATGGTACAAGCCAGTGGACGTGCCCGCTGTAAGAGAACAACAAGTACAAGATAGCGATTTGTCGCCTGAAGGAAAAGAAAAATTGGCCAAGATCTTGGACAAAGCAGTTGTGGCACACTTCAAGAACGACTGCGGAGACCTTGGACCAAGGTATGTGCACACAATCGAAGGAGGAGTGCACCCACCAGTGAGACAGTACCCAATTAATCCGGGAGCTGTAACAGAAATGGACACAATAGTGAGAGAACTATTGGCACTTGACATAATCAGAAGAGAAGAAAATCCCATCACAAACAGCCCAATACAAGCCGTGAAGAAACCAGATGCAGTTGGAGGAGGATGGAGGCCAGTGATCAACTTTAAGGCTCTCAATCGCCGGACAGTAGCGAATCGAGCTAGCCTCATCAACCCCCAAGCTTCACTGAAGACTCTGACAGTAAGAAAATACAAATCGTGCATTGACCTTGCAAATGGATTTTTCTCCATGAGACTAGCCAAAGCTTCGCAAGGAAAAACAGCCTTCACCCACAAAGGCAAAGCCTATGTGTGGCAAAGATTGCCACAAGGCTACAAGAATTCACCCAACGTGTTCCAGACAGCAGTTTTGGAAGTGCTGGATGGACTGGATGTCACAGTGTACATTGACGATGTGTTCATTGCCAGTGACACGGAAGAAGAACATCTGGACACGCTGCAAAAGGTGATTGAAAGAGTCTCAGTCGCAGGTCTCAAACTCAATCTGAAGAAATGCCAACTTGCAAGATTCCAAGTGGACTACTTGGGTTTTCAAGTGACTGAGGACCTGGGACTATCAGAAGGATATCGGAACAAGATTGAAGCAATCCAGCCACCGAAATCCGAGAATGACCTGCAGAAAATATTGGGATTGTGCAATTACGTCAGGGATCATGTTCCCTACTACCAGAAAAATGCACGACCGCTGTACGCCAAGCTGAGGAAAACAGCGGATGATCAGAAACTATGGACATGGTCAGCAAAAGACCAACAAAACTTGGAAAACCTGAAACAAGCAGTCAGGGAAGCTGTGCGACTAGAAACAAGAAGCTTAACAGCAAGATTAGTTGCTGTTATACTCTGCGAGGGAGAAGATGCAATGGTAAGCGTCAGCAACGAAGGAGCAGGACTAGTTGCCTTGTGGACCTACACACTGGATGATGTGGAGAAGAAGTTTCCACAAGAAGAAAGGGAGCTAGCAATAATTGCCAAGTATTGGAGCTCTTTGAAAGACTTGGCCCAAGGACAAGGCATCAAGGTGGTCACTCAAAGCAATGTCCACCGATTCCTGAGAAAAGCAACCCTCGAGAGCACCAAAGCCACTAACGTCCGATGGGGAAGATGGGAAGACATCCTGTTGGACCCCGACCTGGAAATCGGACCTGACAAGGCTGGCAAAAAGCCAAAGGTGGAAGAAAAAGAAAAAGAGAAGCCCTATGACTGGGTTCTCTACACCGATGGCTCGAAGAAAGCCGAAGATCAAAAAGCCCATTGGGGCTTCATACTCAAAGAAAACGGGGAAGAACGAATAAGACGCAAAGGAAAAACATCCGGCAGTGCACAAGCAGGAGAAGCTACAGCAGTGCTGGAAGGACTTTTGGAAGTCATGACAAGAAACATAAAACGAGTGAGACTCATAACTGACAGCCACTATTGTGCCCAGGCTCTCATGGAAGATCTGACCATCTGGGAAGAGAATGGTTACGAGAGCGCAAAAGGGAAACCTATTGCACATAGTGAGCTATGGAAAAAGATAGCCGAGATAAGGTTATACCTGAACATTGATGTTGTCCACCAGAGAGCCCACGTCAAGGAGGGGGCACACTGGAAAGGTAATGATGAAGTTGACCGATACGTCCAAGAGAGAAAAGTTGTAGTTGTAGGAGCAACAAGCTGGGACAAGACCCCGCGTGGAAGGGTGGTCCCAGAAGAGTTCGTGAGGGAAGTGGTTACGGCCGTACATGAAGCGCTAGGCCACGGAGGCCCTTTGCCCACACGAAAAGAGTTGGAAAAGTTGGAACTTTGGATTCCCGACAAGAAAATCCGCGAAGTTCTACGCGACTGCGTACCATGTAACCAATACAACGCAGGACGACGAGGACAGCGGGCGGATGGACTGACAATCAAGAGCACTGTTCCCTGGGGATCAATCTGCATGGACGTAGCAGGACCCATGGGAGTAAACGGCACTAAAGGTGAGAAGTACCTTATTGTGCTTGTGGACTCAATGTCAGGACACTTTGGCGTGAACGCAGTGAGAAAAGCTAACGCCAATAGTGTCATAAAAACCCTGAATGAGGGATGCAAATGGCTTGGCATACCAAAGGAACTAAGAACAGACAATGGGACTCATTTCAAGAACGCTCAAGTGGACAAATGGTGTCAAAAGTGGGGAGTGACAAGGATCTACTCGCCCCCTTACACACCACAAGCCAACGGCGTTGCTGAAAGGACCATTGGCCTAGTCAAGAATTGGCTAGGAAAAAATGCAAATGGAAAAGAATGGAGTGAAAAATTGGTGGAACTGGGCGTCAACCTGAACGGGAGAAGTCGAACTGATAGACCCTCCCCTTCGGAAGAATTGAACCAACGGCCTTTCGTTGCCCAAGAGGCGGGGCGAACGTCAGATATAAAGACTCAACCAGCAAGAAAATGCCCATTTCGTGTTGGTCAGCGAGTCTGGATCAAGTCCCGAGAAGCGCCAAGCCATCTTGCAGTAAAAGCTAAGTATGACCGAACTGACATTGTTGAAGAAATATTAGACAGAAATACAGTGCGTCTAAAGAAGCGAGGAATTCAAGGAGTGGAGCAGCTCAAACCACTATCAGCTGATTCAGCTCCAACCAAGAGTAACTAAAACAAAAGAAGAATGGCATCAGAATTTGTACCACCCTATGTCCGCATTGCCGCGGTCAGAGGAGCGGTCGTCACACGAAGAACCGCAGGAGGAATTTATGTTGGAAGAGCGCTCATGAATTTGAGCAATGCCAAGAAAGGATATCTGCTGAAGGATGCAGATGAACACTTTGAATGGACACTGGATCAAGAAGCCTGTGTCATTTGCCTGAGACCAAACGCCCTGCGCACTCTGTTCTCCGGAGCCAGCTACTTGAAGCCAACGGATCTTGAGTTGAGCCCGGAGGAGCAGATTGAAGCGGAGGGAGGCTATGGCCTGGAAGGAAGAATCTCTCCAGCCAAAGTATTAGACTCATATGTATGTGAGCTATGCAGAATGAATCCACTACCAAGGATCAAGTTCTTCGCTCAGTGGAGCCTGGATCTCAGCAAAGCTGACCCAACTGACGGGAAGTGCCGTTGTGTGTGGGACGGCTTTGAGGTGAGATTCTGTGACCAGTGCTTGGAAAACATAACGGCAGGAAAACTTGTCCAACTGAATGAAGCAACTGGAGGAGAACTGACAAGAGCAGTAACCCCGCTGATTCCGTTGCCACCTCTCCTTACATACGGGGTGGGCAACAGCCAGTGGAGTAAACAGTTGGAGGTGCTGATAGCCCAGAATTGGCCTGAAGCTCCTTCTTCTGTTCCGGCGTGGCTCCGACGACTGGTGGAGCCTGTATCAAGTGTGATGTATGTGGAAAGCTACGGAGAAGATCCACAAATCAACAAAGTGAGGAGAAAATTGGAAAACGCAACACAAGGCCTGTGGACACTGACAACCTGGGCTAGACTGTTGAAAGAAATGATTCACTCCGGAGCGACCCAGGAATGGGAAGATGGACCAAAAGCACCCGAAGAGATCATTGGAGCGGACAGTGCACTGCACACCTATGTCACTGCCCTAGATCTCACAGAAAAAGAATTGCAGTACAAGAAGAAGGTAATTTGTTACCATCTGGCGCCGTACACCAGCAGTGGAAGCAGGACACCCAGAGAAGAAGAATTTGGAAAACTCTGGTACCGACCACGTCCTGGGAGAATACGACACCCGGAACAAGCCGTTATAATCAAAATCGCTTTCCAAGTCACGATGATACCTTATGATGGGATCTATGCCTTGGCCATAAAGCTGAGGGTGGGGACCGCCGAAAATTACCTAGAAAAACCAATAAGTGGAAATTCAGCGGAATCCGGTGAAGAAACTGAAACAGCGAATGAAGAGATAAATGATGACAAAGCAGAAGAATCCAAAAAAGGGCAGTCCCCAGAAGAGGAGGAACCAACTGAGGCTCCGCCCCCCAAGCTTAAAAAGCCCAGCCTGACCGACAAGCTTCCAATCTTGACTAGACATCTGAGCAAAGAGTCAGCAGAGAAGGAACTCTCCAGGCTGTGGAAGAGACCGTCAACCAAGACCGAGGGAACCGAGAACCGCCTGGCCATACTTGGTGAAGCATGCAGCCGGCAATTGGAACCCAAAACGACCTCAGTGGAGGGAGAAACAACAGAAACAGAGCAATGATCCATGGTGCGCTCTACAAGGATCATGACTACGTGCATATTGACCACACGACTGAAACGGACAAAGAGAAGAAGAAACTGGAAAACGAAGTTTTGATACAATCTATTGGAGAAGAGAAGGCGAAAATATACACAAATTACCATGCTTTGAATGACTTGATAAGAGAACGTGCAGGTAAGAAATTTCCTTTTATGCTTAGAGGACGCCTGGACTACTCACATTCATGCATCGGTAAGATGTCTCATAATTATCTCATTGAAACCGACATCACTTTCCGCAACGGAGATTACTCCGAACCCAAGAAAACCAAAGAACAGCTGCAGGAGGACTGGGGCTCAATGCCAAATCTGTTTAGCAACCCGCAGTGGTGCTATGCGGAAGCAATACTCAAGTATCCTACGCCTCGACAAGGAACTGAGCTTTGGAGAACAAAATTCCCCCCTGGATTGCCTTGGGTGCTGAATGCCCACCAGGATGAAGACATACTTGTCAGATGGGGACCAAACTACTATGATAATGTACAACCGCCTTACATCGAGATCTCCAGGACCACCAAGGAGGACAAAGAACTCCTGTGGACAAACGATAGAGCCATGTTTTTGGAAACCAAGAAAAGAGAAGCTGAAGAAGCAGTTGGGACCTACAACAACTTCAAACAAGTGCTGATTGTGAAAGTTGTAGGAGAAGACTTCTGCCGAGACAACCCACCGACTTTTTCATGCTTAAGAAACCATGAGTCCAGCAGAAACTCTTATTGGAAATTGACCTCACTGTTGGATGAATGGAGGCAACCTGTGTACGAAGAATTGATACAGGTATTGCAAATAAGACCAATTAGAGCTTGGAGCAGAGAGGAACACAAGAACCGCGCAGCGGGAGTTAAGGAACTGCCAGGAGAAGGGCGGGACCAAGAGGTTGAAGGCCCCTCCCCCAAACCAGGCGTGGTCCAAGTCACTGCGTGGAAGTGGGCGATGGCTGAAGACTACAAGAGGATTAGAGGAGCGAAGGGTCAGAAGTGGCAGACATCCAGCAAGAGAGCATCGAAGAAGACCTCTTGGAGAGCAGTCTCCACTTAGAAGACCCCATGGACAACGAACCAGAACCGGGCTCCTACCTCCACCAAACATCCCCGCAATTGACTTATGCCAACATTGAACCGATATACAAGAACACAGAACTCCTCAACGATCCAAGCTCTCCTCAAAGTGATGCACCTGAAGACCCATCTAAAGTGGTGCACCACTATGAGGAACCAGTGGTTGTAAGCCAACAACCACAGTCAATGGAAGAAATAGAATTGGTGCCTATTGAAGAAGCTGAACCTCCGATGATATCTACCCAGGACTTCAGCCCCAGCAGAGGCTTCCCTCTATACAAGCCATCCATCTTGCCTTTGGATGAGATACCTTGGGAAAAATATGTTTGCCGAATACTGTTTACTTGTTGTACGATAATCTTAGTGGCAGTATGGCTCAACTGCTGGTTCGGTGACATACGAAGCTGCAGAAAAATTGTCAAGCCTGACCCGCTAGAAATGACAAAATTCGAATATGGAACAAGCAAAGAATACAACCAGACCTGTTGGAAAACCAGAAGCAAGAAAATCAAGATACAATGGACCTACCCATACCCACTGATTGATTCTGGGGGGCTCGAAGGACTTATCAGAAAAGTTAAGGACGATTTGAAACCCAGAGTCAAGACAGGGATTGAACTCCTGAAGAATGCAACAACGTTTCGAGACCACAAAGAAGACTTTGAATTCACAGTCCATGATGTGTGGATGCTTGCTGGAAAATTGGACACTCTAGCTGAAATCATTTTGTTGATAAAGAAAGAAACTAGGTTAGTTAGAAGAAATTGGATTAAAATAGGGAATGAAACAGGAAAATGGCACTATTCGTCATATTGCTCTCCCTTGCCCGGGCGTGATGACGGAGAATGGATCGAGGGGACCAATTGGGTAAGAGATGCTCCAAAACCTAATAACACTTGTATTGATTTCCGCCCTAAGTGGGAACCTTGTTGGAGTTGTTTGAAATTAAATTGTGTGCCTGAAAAATTGTTAACCACTCCGGCACCAGTCCCCGCTAACCGTCATGCGCCGTTTAGAGCTAGAAATAAGAAAAGATTGGGGAGGTCTATAAAAGTTCTAGCTAAACACAAACTTGACATAACAAAGCATCAGGTAACAAATGTATGTCTTTTGGCACAAAAACTTTCAAATTGTTATTGGAATGTTGGCAGTAAATGTACTGAACAATTCCAGGTTTTAGTAGCCACAAGCATTTCTAACCCTGAATTTGAGGTAGCAAACCTCTGGGTAGACTCCCCCATCCAACCAATAACTAAAGTAGATTATGAACATTGGTTGAATGTGTCTCTCCCCTGGCTATGGGAGAAAAGACTTGACCTCTGGTATGAATATAGAACCACCCAAGGCTCTCACCATTTTTTCAAAACGCCTCAGAACATGTGGGTTCAGCGACTCCCAAACCCAGATGATCTGATGTCTGTACCACAAAATGATTTTGACAAAATTGATAAATGCGTAGCAGATAGAATCTACGACGCTCTGCACCAACAACAATGGTCTGTAGGGAACTCACCAAGGTGCCCCCTATACGAAGTTCAAAAGCTAATTTCGGTGCAATGGTTATATAATTGTTCTGGCCTAAAAACCAACAAAACTGTGAAGGGAATCTTACAGCAATGGAAAGAATTCCACACCAGAGATCTCACAAGAACATGGTGGGGTTTTTGGAAAACTGAAATGAAACAATATGTAATGCCTTGCCTAAATGTGTCGACCAACTACTGGGTCAAGTATCAGTATGTTGCAACTGTCTACTCCAAAGAACAGGACATTTGGCCCTCGTACACTCCGTACTTGTATGCCACTCCTAGACCTTGGAGGATGATTTGTAACAAAGAAAAGACTCAATGTTCAGTTACTTTGGCCCGACGACCTTGCAACACTTGGCCCCAGTGGAAAGATTATTGTCAAGAGAACTTTCCTGATGACGGTTCTACTGACGATGAAGGAGCCTTTTGGACAAAGCAGTCCGACGGGACATGGAAACGCAATCGACACGGAAATGAGACTTTCTGCCAGAAATGGATGAAAGACTACCAACTGTTCATCGCAAAACATCGGACTGCACCCACAAGGTACCGGCCTAATCAACCTCATCCCCTTCGCCAAATCATTGAAGGACACGCGCTCAGAAGGAGCCTGTGCTGGGGACAGGAAGTGATTGGCTACGACTGGGTGGGCCCGAATAAGATCTACAACAACGGGACTTGTCACTCCCCCGCTGAACACTGGCTGCAGTGTGGCAGCGGCACTGACCTCCATGATTGCGCATGGTACGAAGTGGTTGGCCTGGCCTTTGTCAAAACCACCAAGGCAGCCATTAGAACCAGCGTTGAGATTGTGGGGGAAGGGATGTCTGCTGTTGGAGATTGGATGGCTGAAGCAATTGGGGGACTGTGGAGATGGATTCTGCTGGCGATCGGAATCATCGCCGTTGCAGGATGTATCTACCTCATCACCAAGGGCGGAGTCCAGCGATTCATCTCACCGAGGGGACGACCCAAGACAACCTCCGATGACGCAAAAGCCAGCCCACGAAATGAAACCGCGCCCGAGGGGTGGAGCCAAACTGCCTATAAGAGCCGCGGCTCAGCGGCACGCTAGTCACTTGGTCTCTCGGGTCCAAGCTGAGCACTCAAAGGTGGAAAGGTAACCTTGCTGAACCATGGCAAACAATCTTAATGATACTACTTACGGACGACCTGGCACCGTCACTGAAGTAAGTAATGAAATTGAATTTTGGATAATTTTTGCTATTTGGATAGGATATAGCTGCACTGGCTATTGGGATTGGCGACAATTTACTCGACCTTTAATTCTAATTGTTTCTATATCCAAAGTTTTGGTATTAAGGCTGCTGTTCCGTACTTACACGTATGGCATGGGCCTTTTTCTTGTGTACATGCATGGGCGAGTGAAAATCAACCTCAACACAGCTGTGGGGATAGCGGAAACTGTCCTGCTGCTCTGCTGGCTGGTGTTAGACGTTGTGTCTGCCTTTTTCTTCCCTCTAGTCTACGGGGCTACTATTCTTGAAGGTGTGCTAGCCATGGCTCTGGCTTTGTATGTTATGGGCCTGGTGACACGGCTTAAGTGCCGCACTAGCTCCAGCCAGGTCTGGGTTATACGCACAGTCAAGCTAGTACTATGGGGCATAGTATGGGGAATAATCTCCCTGTTACTATGGCTTGGTATAGTTAGTCAATTGGTTTTAATTGCCTGGTTCTTTACTTATTCTGCATTTTTTACCCTTCCACCTCGGAATGCCAATCATGATGATAATTTGCCTAGACTTCATACATACACACCCCAAACACCCACATCACCAAGACGCACTCACACTGATCCACCACATGCACCCATACCACAACAGCACCCTTACACTGATACTCCACCGGCTATACCAAATTATACCGGACACAACCTTTCCAATTCTACTTCTTATGTTGCTAGAATCGCGCTCCCTAGTCCTCACCAGTCTCTGGAGATTATATCACCAGTGATTGCTGGACGACCTGGAGCTCCCGAGTAATACAGTTCTTCTGTATCTCGGTCGAGGCGAGCGGCAAAAAAGGGCAACCAAAAAATGTACAAAAAAATTAAGGAAGCTCCTGCCGAATAGGAGCAATTCGGTTTTTTGATCTTGTGGTTATGAAAATTATAGGTGAGCCTCCCTTCCTGTCTCCTGTGCGGGACCGAACGAGTGTGCTTCGCCTGGGTCGTGGGGAAGTCCTTCATGGGTTCCTGTTGCTTCCCTCCACCCTACTGTTCAGGGCCAAACTGGTTCCTGCCTGATGGTGTCTATATCAGAAATGATGCATGTCTGCTTTCAGAGCTTCGGCTGTCCCTGGAAGGATTTACAGGGCTAATTTTCGGAGCCAAACTGGTTAAGATGACCCGAGGCAGTTCACGTTTGCCTCCATCTCTTGTCCGGGATGGAAGTACTGCGCTCGGTTATGTTCATTCTTTGACTCATTTAACTTGGCGTTTTCCTGATTCCAGTCGCTGTATTACCTCTCACCTTAACAGTGGTCTTTGTGTCGCTACAAGCCCTAGAAGGATGCCCAAGCCGAGTCCTCCGGTGGCTGACGCCGGGGTCCCTGAGTCGGCTCCCGCTGTTACCACTGAGGTCCCCTTGAGCATCCCAGTGCAACCTAAGAGCCCGGTAATTGTACCGGTCTCGCCTATGTGGTCAGGAGCAACCTCCCCTCCGACCCTGTCACCCCAGGTTCGCTCGCCCATGGTGTGCGATTGCGGAGACCTTAATGATGGGGATACCCATGGGGATTCGGAGGAGGACGTTGTGGATGATGATGACCTGGCTCCCCCCACTGATGCCTCTCCTCGAGCTGACTCGCCCCTGCTATCTCTGCATGCTGCATTGCATGTATCCACATTGGCTATGATGACTGACTTTCCGCAGTCATCCAACACTGGGGTTGAGGATCTGCTCGACGAGATTAGGCGGGAACATCAGTTGGACTACGACTTCTGAGGGTTCTCCGGGATGGCCATGCCAAGGCTGCCTGGTACTGAATCCAAGGAGGGGGTGTCATGTGATGAGGGCAATGGCGACACATAGTGGTGAACGCAGGTAGTGCAGCGATGTGATGGAATAATGCGCCATGTTGATGTAACATTGAGCCAAATTGATGTAAAATTATCATGTAAATTATTGGCTTAAGATACCAGTCAGAATTGACCTCGACTGGAATAAAACAAATAAATGAATATAATATAAATATATTAAATAAATATATCATAAACAGCAGACACCAAATCATCTCTGAAGACAACCAACATTAAAGAAGTCCATGAAGTCAACTCACAATGTAGACACATTGTGAGGCCATAAGATCAAAGCAAGCTTTTAGCAATAAGTCATGCTCAATATTACTCTGTAACTGCCATTGGAAAAAGTGTCAATTGATCACAAATGTTAAGACCTATGTTCATGTTTATTCTGTAAATGTGCACATATGATATGTTATTGCCTTTTTTAGCCTGATTTGAAATATGCAACTTGTTATTACCATTTTAAACTGTATCTTTGATCAAGATACAGCTGAATCATATCGGAATGTTCGTGTGTTCAAGTGGAAAGTTACTAAACGGCCAGCACAGACACTGAGCTGCCAGGTCAGCATACCAAAAGAGGAACAAATGCCCATGTATGCTTATTCTTGGTGGAAAGGCTGCTGCCTGGCCTTGAGTTGATATTAGTCATGTCCGATCGTTCGATTAAAAGTGCTCAAAGTGTCACAGTGACACTTTCACTTCCTCCATTTAAGGCTAAGATCGTTCATTAAGGCTAAGATCGTTCAAAGTCCTCCATTTAAGGTTAAGATCGTTCAAAGTATGTTCCATTACGCGTACATCGAGTCATGGGATTGAGGTCCTATAAAAAGGCCAACACCCAAGACTCGTAGCTTCCTTTTTGCCTTTGCCTGCCAAAAGCGTGAGGATCCTCTCCAGGCTTCGGGTGTAAACCACCAAGTCGGAGTAGGACTCTGTCACTCTCAGAATTGGACACTTTTTAAATTCTTGCGACGTTGTTAGCCTTCGGAGGATTTCAAGCAGCAAACCGGTAAGGAAGTCATTCTAAATTCTAAATCCATCCGATAGCCCAACTAATAATGTCATTAATTCGCAATGTAGGAGGATTGAAACTGATCACTTTGATCCTCTTTCAAAATTGGTATTAGACTTTTTAGAAACTTTCCACTCCTTTCATTATGTTTTAAAATCTTTATTTCATTATACTTGTTTTTGTGCATGGTTTTTCATAGCCTTGGACGAAGTTTTATCTTAATCATTTATTAGCTGAAAGACAAAATGTATTGAATGTGTTTTTGTGTATTATGTATTAAGAGGGCATGGTAGGCCCAGCCATGTACTTTTTGATACTGTGAATAATTATTCGCTTTGCTTTCGCTAAATAAATACTTCAAAATTTCATTCTTTATTCTATCTCTGTCATTTTTATAGACCAAAATTAGAGAACCTCCTAGTCTTTTGTAAGTGAAATAATTATATTGCCTTTACATCGGCAGTGCCATTCTTGATTAAAGTTTAGTTACTCAGAGTTGGTTGAAGTTAAAACAAACGTACCCGAGTGGTCGTATAAGACTGCTAAACCCTATTCTGGTCTTAACAAGTGCAAATGATCTTTTAGAGTGAGGAGCAGCCATATATAATTTGCGTAATTTTTCTACCTTCTCGTCTCAACGGTTACTCGACGAGTCGGCGGATTAAAGTAAGATGGGTAGACGCTTAAAAACTTAAAGGCTGTGAGCACCAGAACGTATCCTCCTCGACACCGGCTTACGCAGATGTCCGTCGCCTGGCGATACAGCGTTAGAGCTGTGCTGGACTAACGGGACGTCTTAACCCTTTAATTGGAGAGTCGGTCAGGACTGTTAGTTGTCCTCAGATAGCTGACAGGACTGCGGTAAGAGCAGATCAGTCAGCACATTGACGCTTATGCCAACCCTGCCCCTAAAGAGGTATTCAGATGCATAGCGCAGTGGTACCACTGGAGTAAAAAATCTGTATTGTGTCACTAACTTGAAACACGCAGTGTAAATCCAGCCTGGAATGGAGCATTGATGAATATTTTTTGACAGTGACAGTGTTGCTGTAAATCCCATTTGTAGGACTGGAAACATATTGGCTCAATCAGTTAATGCGCAAGCTTATGTTGCCGCCTGTGCATTTGTGCCGCTGCGCGGGTTATTAGCAGCGAAGCGCGTCTCTGCACCCCCTTACTGCCGCGATGCATTTCACTAATCAGGCTCGCCTTTGCAGAAGTCAAATCAAGGTGGGCCATATAAACAAACCTCTTTAGCCCCCTCAGTGTTTACCAAAGCGGGGGCTTCGACAAAGCTGTTGAACTTTTCACCACAGTCATGACCGGAGCACACCATGCTCCAAACATCACTGCTTTAATAAGACCGCCCCTGCCCCCCACCCCCAGAGCACCATCTACATTCATTAGCTAGTCATGAAAGAGTGATGAGGGAAGAAAGGGGGCGAGGGCCAAACTGGTCTGGAGAGGAAGCCAGTGCGCTAACAAGTACCTTTTGGCTGTACAATCTGCTTTGGTCATGACTTGGGCTGATGATGTGACGCAAGGGTCAAATTGGAGTCGCGGCTATTTACGGGGAAGTCAAGTCAAACATTTTCTCTCCGGTAATGTTGTTTGTGGCCCCACGCATCTAAACACAGTATTGTGTTTAATATTATGTTTGTCAGAGATGAATTAAGATGTACAATCCATTCCTTTTTGTCCGTCTGAGGGCGGGGCCATTTTCCCTCTTGTTGGTTGAAAATGTCAACACGGTTGCTCAGGGCTCAAATGACAAATCACGGCTAAGCTTGTGAATGTCGCTTGACCAAATTCATGAAACAGGTGCGCAGTGATGCGATGTCCTTTTGACTTGACAGCAAGTGGCAAAACGGCCTCCCCTTGAGATAAATGAGAGCAGGTGGATTTTGATGCCAAATTTCTATTCCTCAAATGCAATATTCCTCAAAATTGATTTATATTTGTGGGCTTTTTAATGTACTTGACTTTCCTTTTAATAAACAGTGGATCCCCCAAAGTTGACGATTTGAGGACAAGGGCCAGCAACATAAGCTAAGTAAATGAAGTTGCAATAAAAATACTCACTAATTAATGCAATCAATTGGGTGAAATTGAGTCAACTTGGGGTCACCAACCTTTTTCAAACTGAATTCTTTCGTACTGAGTAATTCGAAGGGCTACCAGTTTATATGAAGACACCGATCATGTGAATGATTTTTCACAATAATTAGGAACAGCTGTAGTATATATGTAATTCAAGTGTAATATGTAATGTAAATCAGTGGTCCCCAACCACCGGTCCGCGACCCGGTACCGGTCCGTGGATCAGCTGGTACAAGGCCGCGTGGGCCTCATCCGAAATAATGTTTTGGAACTGATTTAGTTAAACAGTTCATTCATTTGTGCTTTGTTTGGCTTGATCTTTGTTTTTTTGGCAATGTCGTTGATATTACATTTTGTAGTTGTGTGGTTTTGAGAGCAGTAAGTCGGTGACGCACATGTTATTTTGCATTTGTGAAATCTGGCGCACACCTGTCTGTAAGTTGTACTTTCTTGGTAAGAATGTTGATATACGATAATATGGCAAAAATTAGTTTGTTTGTTGACCCAACAACTTGTGATCTTGGATGCCATGCTTGCTAATATTAATTGTTATCTACATCATGTTATATAGTGCTGCCCTGTATGCGTTTAGCTCGTTGGCTTTTTCATTTGTGCCAGGTATTTCCCTTGAAATTAATAGCGTTTGTAATTCAGTTTTATGATTGACTTAAATGTAATTTGCGAACATTTTTGTACATTTTGACCCCTCTCTGGTCCGCAGTAAAAATCTCAAGCGTTGACCGGTCCGTGGTGATATAAAGGTTGGAGAACACTAATGGCTATCTGGTGACCGCGGGCACCACATTGGTGACCTTTGGTTTATATTGTATGATTATTCCTAAAATATTCACTCATATGAATTAAACAAAAATCAGTACATTGTTATTTGTACTAAATTTCGAGTTTGGCTCATTTCCTTATCTATCCCGAAAGGTGACCCACCTTTTGACCCACCTATTTCTATCGTGAAGTGGGATTTTTTTTCCCAAGATCAGCAAATCACTGGGTGCGCGTGTGTGTGCGCGCACCTGAAAAAAAAAAAAAACTGCATTCAAGCTTCTTTGACTGAGAGGGCAAAAAGTGAAATGTTGACAGGAGGAAAACATTTTCCCAGTGAGGCTGCATGATGCGTTGAGAGTCGGGAGAAAAAAAACTAAAAAGAAAGAACATATGCAGCAGAATCGTTTGCAGGTTGTGAACCGCGTTACAGTTTTAAATGCAAGTCATTATGAGGTGCAGCTCTTGGATGCTCCTGCAAATTGTGATCAAACTGACTTCTCAGGTTGATATCAAGGTACACATACACAAACACACACTACACACACACACACATGCACTGACGCACACACGCTCACATACGCAAAGGGCCAGGCGGCCTTATTAATAGCATGCAACTGTGCAAGTGTGCATAAGCTCTCATTTGAAATTCAGTGCAATATTTCCATATTTGCTTATGGTGTATGCTTTGTGAAAGTATGTGATGCACCCTAATGGCTTACTCTCCAGCCAGACTTTGTGCTACATGGGGCTTTTGTCTCCTTTTTCCCCCCCTTTCATATGCAAATGTCATTGAGCTGTTTTCCTCCCTTATTCATTTTAAAGTGTTAACGCATGAAAAGAAAGATCCTCCAGAGCCCAAATTAATGTCAGGCTCCAACATTATATGCTTGATCTTGTTTAAAAGCAAGTACCAGTAGGCGAGCCACTGAGTTGTGAAAGGCTTCCGGTTATTTTAGGAATTTGGACCAGTGTGTAGCAATGTGTGGCACTTAACATTTTCCCAGAAATCAACTTGATATAAAGTTTAAAAAGTCCAATCCTGACCATTAAGTCCATGATCCGAAACGTGGTTTCTTAAAACAAAGTAATTGCAATTGGTGCCTATATACATTTTAAAAGTGAATTTAATGGCCTAATTTTCACTTTTACACAAGCTGACAGAAATATCCCTTTGTTACCAATCATCTCATCAAATTATCACATTCATTATTAGCGCTGTTCTCTTCCTTTGGTCTATTACGACAAGTTCTTTTGGCAAATTTTTTTTCTCAGATTAAGTAGGCTTGATATAGTTCCCATTATTTAAAGATTTTTTTGTGTGTGTGTGTGTGTGTGTGTGTGTGTGTGTGTTTTATGCTAGACAAAGTTGAATGGCTGAATAGTGTTTTCTTCCACCCGGTTCGACAAGGAAGCTCCACTCAGTTTTAGCGCGCCATTTTATAAGCAGGTCGACCTTACCCCGCAAACACAGTTTTTGCTCTGGATCGGTGGTGAAGGCGAACGGGTGGCCCACGCGACGATGATGGACGGAGATTGAGACACGGATGCTGCTTGAGATGCACTATGGAGGTTGACAGAGGTGATTCAGCCTCCCGTTTCACTGTGGCAGTTCCCTAGATTAGAAAACCATCAAATGTCCAGGCCGATCGGCCTGTGAATGGCATCTGTATAGATGAGTGGAGAGTGCCCGTGGGTGGCCTTGGATGCTTTTTGTGCGCGCTTGTGAAACCAACTGAGAGGGGACTGCAGGGATGGGGGCAGAATCCTAATGATTTTTTTCCACACAGTTTAACTGGACTTCACTCATAAACCGGAGTGAAATCGCAAGTAAGTGAGCTCTCCTCTACCCCCCCCCCCCCCCCCCCCACACACACACACACACACACACACACACACACACACATAAACACTACTCCCCAAATGAAATCATATAATTTGATCAATAAGAGTAAAGACATACAGTACCACTCTAAATTTTAATCTGGAATTAGATTTTTTTTGTATTTTTTACATCATTCGAGGAATATTGATCCGTCAGCCACATAAACTGAATTGCGAGGCACACACACAATGAACTGTGTGGCATGGAAAAGGAAAAACAATTGCTTGGAGCACGTTACATTGACGATGCAATCGCTGACCGCTCACATTGGGGGAAATCTGAAACACACCTAATTTAACCCGCAACAAATATATAATTTATGAATATGAATACAGGAAAATCTAAAGATTTTATATACAATATAAAGGTGTATTTTGTTTTGCTATAGGTATTACATTGTCGTCAAACTGTTGGTGCATCTTTACACAATAACAGAACATACCAGAATTTGACCCTAAAATTAAGAGTGTGTCCTATACACAGGTGCGTCTTATATTTGGGGAATTGCGGTATTTTTCTGATGTGAGTGGTTAAATTATTGGCAATTATTTATTTGTGTGTTTCTGTTATTGTGAATATGTAACGATGAGAGTAGAAGTAAGGGTACCTTTACACTTTCAAATGATTCGGTGTCCACTCTTGATACAGGTACTTTACCTTACTTCACCTTATCTTTTTTTTGGGGGTGCGGGGGGTAACAAAAGTGTATTTAAGGATGACCCCCCCCCCCCAAATAAATACAAAAATAAATACATGAATTCATCAAATAGTATTTAAAATATAACACTTATACTTATCATGAAAATAATATTTGACAAAAAAATATTATGAACATGAAAGAAATGAGCCAAAATTTCTAGAGTAAAAATAAGTGGAACATTCTGCAGTTGAAATAGCATAAACAATAACTTGATGTTACAAAATACAAAGCACAAAGCAGAGTTCATTACAATGTAAAACACAAGGAATTGGGTTAAGCAGTAAGAGAAGGAACAAAGATAACTATATTTTCATTCCCTATAAAGTAGTTCTTCGGGAATGCACAGCCTCTTTGGGGAGATTGAAAACTTTCACCTGCACGGATCGGTTCCACAATGAAGCTAGTGAGCCACTATCGTCGACGATCGGCAAGCTGTAGACTTTATACAAAGTAAGCAAAACTTTATGTGATAAAATGTTTAGTTGGCATATGCCTTTGTTGTGGTTTCAGGCAAGTGCCACTGTAGTTATTGTATTTTCTCCTGCGTTTCATCGTGTCGGGTTGGAAGTAAAAAGCGCTAGCGAGCAAATGTGCCGGCAGCCATTATCCCAGCGCTGAGTCTCTAATCGCAACTCAAATGTAAACCCATTAGCCCTCGACACTTTATGAGTAACTTGCAGCTATTCTGGAACGGGCTGGAATAAGGTATTTTTTTTTTGGAAGGGGGATTTTGATAGAAACCAAAGGAGAGGGGGATGATAGCGATTCGGGCTAATGAATGCAATCAGCGGAGAGGTGCTAACAGCATGGCAGTAATTGGGTCTTACACACTAAAAGCCTTCCTTTATCTTCCAATTAGAGAAGCCTCCTTTAAAGTTAGTCAATTGCAGTGTTGTTAATGGGCCATGCTTGGTTGGAGCTGAGCAGCAGGAGGAGATTCAAGGCTGCCCCCTTTTCAAAATGGCCACAATAGCATCATTCCTATGCGCTGTGCTCTTGAAAGGTATTATGCTCACGATGTATTCATGTGCTGGTGATGGTGATTTGCTGCACTTCCTAATATGACTTTTAATCAGTTTTTAATTAATCTTTTCTTTTGTATGACTTCAAGGAGCCATAATATGCTTTTTTTTCTTATCAGTTAATCAGTTCTGGTAATTCCTTTAGCAAAACACGATAAGGACCCAGATATACTTTTCAACTTTTTTTTTTTTCCTAAGCCTAGTTGAAAACCGCTTGTTTTGAGGGGGTGGTCCCATGTCTAAGCCTATTTTTGAAGGAGAAGTCCTGTTTCATGGAAAATGATCCACTGCTCACCCCGTCTACAATGTGGAGGGGGCGGAGCCTGTTGCAACAAGGTGACAAGCCGTTACGAGAAACACCTAATTCAGAACGACTTGCTTACAGAGATATTTTTAAAATATAGGCAACTCAAAAATGAAACATTTTGGTCTAATTTTTACAAAAGTTTCTGCGATGAATAGTGACGGGTTATACGACTTTCGCCACCGCCTTGATAATATTTTTTTTATTTATATATATTTTTCATGTATTTATGTTTTTTTTAATTATTCCACAATACAGGAGAATTCCTCTACAACTAAATCATATTTGCAGCTAGAAATCTTTCACAAGAGGGGATTTTTCATAAAAGCAAATCTGTCTCATGTTGTGCAATCTAAAAAACGTGTTGCGCAATCTACAATCTGAATGAAGTTAAAAACAAAACCATCTAACAATGAAAAAAAGAAATAAAGAAGTTACCAAATCGACAATTGGCCTTCATTTTCATACATCGATTTCTTGAATAATGTATTTTTCGTTGCTTCATCCATCTTTCATTTTTATTACTTTTATCCTGTCTTCAGGTGTTAAGCTTGGTTTAAGCTTCCGCAAAATCGTCAAAATGACGTTATTTCGGCAACCGCGACCCTACGCGCAGAGTCCACATGGAATGTGTATCTTCTGGATTTTTTTTTCCAACGCACAGCATGGCGGACAAACTATTGTTTATGGAAGTTCAGTTTGCCGGTAATAACACCTTTATAATTCGTCTGAAATGATCTAAATGCTGTAAACAGCTCCTGGCGAGCACCAAATTGTGGAGAGATGAGAAGTTTGTTTAGATTGCTTGAATCCACTCAGATTCTCTATCTCTGTCATAGAGTAGTATTGTTTGTATGCTGTAGAGTCCATTTACCGCCACCTAGAGTAAGGGAGAATATCAGCTGACTGGTGGGTGGGGAAAGCCGCAGAGTAGAAAGCGGTACAAAACGCGTGCCGGCGTATCAAGTTAAACCAACCAAGTTAAACTTTTGCTACAGGCATGATTTTGCCATAGAGAATTTAAGTGCAACGCAAATGCAGAAAAAAAAGAACATATTGTATTATACCACAAGTTTTTTTTTTCATTGTATAAGAAAGTAATAATGGGGGATTGGGGCTTTTTTTTTTTTTGCTCGTCCAGTTTTCGTTGTAGAGGAGTTTTACTGTATGTACGTTTTGTTGGCATGACATTGTTGTTTAGCGGTGTATTATTCAGTTTTTACACTTAAAATTGTGCTTTTGGAAATACTGGCATATTGAATGCTCACCTTTATCCCGCTCCAGGCAGGCGTTGCAAATTTGCAACAATAATATGAGAGTCCCGTAGATATTCCCCTTTAATATTGATTGAGCCATTTTTTTAGAAGTTTGAAACAAAACAAAGAAACTTAATTTGAGCCTGAAAGGGTTAAATTGCTACCCAGTCATTTTGGTCTTCACTCCAAGTTGAATTGTAAGTCGCCTCAGGACACAATTAAAAACCAATTTGACATGTCCCTGCACCTTTTTTAACAGGCCATTTCTCTAGGGGGAAAAAAAAAAACATCAACAAACCTTAGATAAAAACAAAAAGAAAAAAACGTAATTCCAAGAGAACTCCGGCAGTTCCACCTATTACATTTTACCCTGCGCTTCATTCTCATAAAGTCGGTGCTCCGCCTTGGTCGTTGACTTTATGGTCCAAGTGTGGACAAGTCGCTACTGCACTCTATTCTAGAGAAAGTCACGGAGCGCAGCGGCAAAAGATGGAGGCCAGTGTTTCACAGCCTATGCTTTTACTTCATTTACTTCCCCCAACATGAACTATCTGCCCCTAAAGAATAGAGCAGAATTAGTTAGGAAACTACCTGATGCAGAGTTGCTTCCTATGCGTGCTTTGACTGCAGATGAGTGCTTGCAAGTGTCTGTTCGGATTTACTTGATCAAACCGGTAGACAAACATAGTTTTGTAGGGGGCAGAGTGGAGATTTTCATGAAAGTATGATTTCTTTAAGTGTAACTGTAACCATAAGTTTGAACAGGAACGTGTTGTTTACAAAAGACTTCCAAGAATTCCCAAAATGCTCTGAGATGTCGTGAAACAATCCTATAAATAGACACAGAGCCTGCATTGGGGAGCTACAATACAATATAATATATACATAAAAAAAAAAAAATACAAATCAAAGGGAAAAAAATCCCAATACTTAAGCATTAAGGAAGAGTGGAAAATACATATGCCTTTACCTCAAGAGTTTATTGTTCGAAAGTCAGTTTAAGTATCCTGTTGAGAGCTCATGTTCTCCCCTCGCTTACATGCGTTTTCAAAAGCATGCATGTTAGGCTCACTTGACTGAATTGACCATAGGGGTGATTCGTGAATGAGTGTGTGAATGGTTGTTTTCTTATGTGTGTCCTTGGTGACTAGTGCAGACTGTACACAGTCTCTCAATTAAAGTCAGCTGTTATAGGCTCTACAAAGACTCCCAGAACACCAGATACAGTAGATCAGGGGTGGCCAAGTTCGGTCCCCAAGAGCCACAATCCAGCCTGTTTTCATTTTGTCCCTTCAACTAACACATCTGATTCAAATGATTAGCTCATCAGCATGCTTTGCTGAATCCTGATAACAACGCTGATTTGAGTCAGGTTTGTTGGATGAAGAGATACATTGAAAACACACTGGATTGTGGCTCTTGAGGACCGAACTTGGCCACCCCTGCAGTAGATGATCTGCAAATAACATAAACTAAAAGATGCTACTCCAAAATGACTGTATTCCATTAGAGCAAATGCCATGCATATAGTAATCAAACAAATAAACACAACACCTCGAAAGGAGGTCTCCTTTCCTTCTCCCAAGAACTATGCAAGGCATATTAAAAAAAACATAACAAAAAAAACCCCAATAAAGATTGTGTGCTTCAACATAATTAAATCATGAAAGTTAATGTTTCGGCAATTTTAAATAGTAACACAAAGAAATATTGTTAATGTGTTTCATATTTGTTTACAGTTCTTCATCTTACGTTATCTACTGTAGATTAGTTTGCATGTAGAAGAGCCACAACTTTGAATTACAATTTGTTACTTTCTTCCGTAATCATCTGTTGTTGGACTGCTAATCCATCCCAAACGTCATTCCAGACTTTTTGGAATGGCCTTGAATTGTAGCCAGGACTCAAAACTCTCCCAATGAAGCGTCCTTACAACTAAGGAGTTATCTCAGGAGGATATTTTCTTTAAATGTTTGCTGTTTAAAAGTAACCCCAAAACAGATGTGGTGCTTTGATAGGCGATTGGAGTTTAAAATAAGCAATCAAACTCAAACTGCAGTTAATTAATTAAAGTAGTAGTTTAAAAAATGTGAGCTAACTTACAAAATACGGTACGATTTGCAATTAAATTAAAAACAAACACATTAACCCTAAGAAATGCATGGTACTCTCTTGAGTTACAGTATGTAATGTAATATTTTATTTCACATGATATCATAATACACTGGTCATTTAAAACCTGTTTAAGATTTTATGACATAATCAAAAAATGCATATAAAGTCAGTAAAATGGCTTGGCGCATACTAAGAGCCGGTTGCTCTTTGCATGTGAGTTGATATCATATGCAGTGGATAGATTTGCATTGCATTGTTTGGGTTTATTTTTTCCTTTTTATTTGAATTTTTTACTATGCATTTAAATGGTAATCAATTATACATGGACTCTTGTTGTTTATGGCTGTGTTTGTATCCCTATCCCAGTGGGGGTCCACTGTAACAACACTTGAGTTTTTTACTGCAGCTACCCGATATTCACTTCTGTGAACCTACAACAAATGTATGATTAATTAATACCTAAATTAACGGAAAAGCAGGACACGGCACATTGCTTCTTCTCAACGACAGGTACTAATGAACTAGAATCCTCCTTCAAGGCCTTTGCCTTCTGCCATGCCGTCTATCTATCACTCAGTCAAAGCTACACGAGCTGAAAGATGAAGAGCGCAGCAATGCAGTTGGCGTGCAGCGACGGCACCCGTTTAGGAGCAGACATGACAGATAAGAGCTACGCGAGCATGTCAAGATGAAAAGCACGGTGGACAGAGGCGCTGCCGCTCTGCGGTTTGAGGCCGATGCGCGCGTGGCCAGCCCCGGCGTGGTGGCCTATTGATCGTGCTTTGAAAAGCCTTTCAAGAGTGCGCTCGTTAGCGGTGTCCTACTGGCTGGGAGCCAGAGCTCAGTTGCGCTCACCAAACATGCACAAATCACTGGAATCACTTCATCTGCCAAGGCCAAACTGGAAAAAAAGGCTATTTCACTTTGTTGCACCAATATTTTATTCATTTCTGTTTCAAATTATCGGTAATGCTTCTACATGTACATGAAAAAAGCTAAACACTGATCTAATTCACTGCCTGCCGTTTAGAGTGTTTTGCTTAATGACAATATAATCAGCAAATTTACAAAAGAAAAAAAGCAGAGTCTCTTCTCTAAATAGGGTGCAGGGGGACTGCTGTGAGACCTAATTTATAAAACAACAAAAACAACACTGAGTAAGGGCTTTTTTTGGCAAACTAATCCTTTATAAACAAATACACAGAACAACTTAGAGTGTGTCTTGAGCGACACACCATATTAATATCATACACACAATACCTAATACCCGTTCGAACGTGAGGCCTCTGAACTCCACCGACTTCCAATGTGTCAGCGTTTTACTTCCCCATAATCAACGTGACAAGCTGTTTTTCACACCCTAATGTTTATTTTCTGCAATCACAAATCCACAGTGACGAAATGCCGCCATCTGCTTAAATGCGTGTAATTACAGTGTTAGCAAACCCGACTCACAGAACTGGGCGAGAACCTCTTCCACCCATAGACATTGAAAAACATACTTGTCAAATATTTACGATTTTGGCAGTAAGTATTTAGATTCTAACTGACAAAGCGAGAGGAAATGGAAAAGTCAAATGGTACAGATTGTGATCAGAGTAGAGATGGAGGAAAATCGCTAGGTCAAGATGGTGGCTATGTACCAACAAGGTGCCTGTGCACGGTTGAGCTTACTGTACCCCGGGAAGACAGAATGGAGGAGGCTAACGAACGCAAGAGGGCCAAAAACCCAGAGCGCCGGAGCACTGGCTGGAAAGCCCGTTGCAACCCAGCCGAGTTGGGTTTTGCTGGCCAGTCACTGGCCACGGAAAACTCCTTGGAGCAAAAGGTAATCTGTGTGAAGATCCGTCAAGACCATCGTAGATGTGGCAGAAAATGGGTATGGATCCAAAGGGGAAATCTGTGGAGAAGTGGGCCACTTGGACGCGGCTGGGTCACCTGAGCAAGGGTGTTTGATGGTCAAAGACCTGAAACATCCTATGACCTCGGGTTCATCACTGATGATGTGACCAAATAGCACCTAGAAATGTATTATAAACAGAATGATGAATGTTCAAAGCAGTGAATGAGTTCCCCAAATATAAGACACACCAGTGTATAAGACCCACCCTTAATTTTGGGGTCAAATTCAGTTTTTTTTTATGGTACTATGTATAAGAAGCACCAACATTTTGGCAAGAATATTAAAACTACTGCGAAAAAGGATAAATTTCCTCTTCTGTAAACTTCACATTTTCATATGTTCATATCCATAACTTAAAGTTTAACAGCCAGTTTAATAGTTTAATAATGTTGAATATCCTGCTAAAGCCAACTGAGGTCTGGCTCGTCCCATCACAGTATTTGTTGTATTTAGGATTACGGCCATATAAAAATGCACACCTGTGCATCAAAACTCGGCTAATGTGGCTGACGGATCAATCTTCCTTGAACGATGTTGAAAAAAAAAAAAAACATCTAATTAAGCTACCGTTAATAGGATGTAACAGTCTTTTGGCCTTCAATTTTTGGAAAAAAAAGTATTTGGGGTATTATGGTATTTCTTCATGTTTTTTTTTTTAATCTAGATCCCCCTTGAAAGTTGTGACATTGCTCATTTGCACCTTTAGACAGCTGTCTTGGTTATGTTGATTACACCTTACCGATAAATGTGCCAATATTTGCAAATGCGTGTATCCTGGTGAAATGTATGATATGGGTCTGGAAAGTGCCTCTCCAAAACTGTCTTTTTAGAACCCTGTGGAAACATAGCAACAATCTGCCTCAGGCATCATTTTCACTCATAAACTCATTTAATTTGATGGACTGGAATATACAACAGATTCTGAAAAAATTCAAAGAAAGTCAGCCAATTTGGTTCGGAACAGCAAATTTAGAGTCAATCCTAAACCTGACTGTTGAGGCGAAGATCATATTACCGAAAATATGATACATGTCCGATTTTTGGGTACAGGCCACATATGGGCAAGGAAATCCTATTCGGATCGTATTTGCCTGATGTGTGAATGGTGCTCCAGACAAATGCGACACAGTAATTGCAAGTTATGTTTTTTTTTCCTGTCATAAAATTTTAATAAACATTTTACGGATTCACAGTAAAGCGGGATGTGAAAGACTCTTCATTAGTCCTTCCATGATTTGTTGCTATTTCTTTTTTTATCTTGACATGATCATTGTTGGATGAGCACTAAATGACGCGAAACCTCTCTTCATCGGTGTCGGACTTGTTAGCCCATCACGCAGATGGTAACAGTCAAGAAGCATTCAAGTACCTCCAGTAAATCAGGAGCAAACTAACATGCCTGCGAGGGTACTCAACCTCGCAATGTAGAAAATGGGATGGTGACAAATGCTTCAGTGGTGCCTCACGCTATTAGAAAGAGAAAATTGCATGTGAATAAAAGAAGAAACGCACCGGGGTGGTTCTGCGAACATCTATTACTACGTTTTAAAAGCCCAGACAACACACTCGTCCTTGTGTTGGATAAACGGGGAGGCTGCTCACTTGTAAGGCCGCGGGAATTAATCAGTCAGCGGCGGGTCTCCGGCAGCATGGCAAGCCGAATGAATGGTTCATCAAAAGCTCGGCGGGATGCGAGATCCGACTTATCTGGTGTTGTATTCCACCTCTCTAAAGATCATCCTTAGTGGGTGAAACGAGAAAACTAATCTCAGCTCAGTCAACCAGCAATCTGACCCGTGTGGATAACCAGTCTGATGAGCCAGCAGCACTCCTTTTACTTCGGTCTATCACAAGGCCAGGCGTTTCTCTTTGGTTCCTCTCAGAAGCAAAGTATAACAGGATAAATAAGAGATCCGGCTTTGTCGTGTTAAAGATTTTTTTTTACAGCTGACTGTTTCTCTTGGGATTTTCCTCGCCGATAAACGAAACAAGCTAAGTTACATTTGAATTAGGGCTGTTGATGTTTAAGCATTGGCTTTTTTGATCAATCACAAAACAAACCCCATGGTAATCACGCCTTTGACTTTTTATCCTTTAGCCTAACCACAAGTGGTTCGGTCAAAGGTGGCATTGGTTGCTATTAGGTCAGTGAGAGAATGGCATCGCCTACGTTTGTTCAGCGATGAGTGACTGGACTTTGTATATGGATTCAAACATTTAATATTTGTGATTGGCAATGCCAATATTTGGGATGGGCTTTACCAGGTAAAATTGAGAACGATATGCTCAAAAGAAACCGTTATCAGTTGTGAACCGTTTTAGTGGTCGAAAGACATCCGCTTTCAAAATTTTATTATGAGTATCTTTTTGAACAGCGCCACACTGTGTTCAAAAAAACCTCTATTGTTCACATTAGATCCTGTAGGCGTTTTACTTAATAGTTCTTATCATCATTGGAGTATGTGTGTGTCATCAATATTCCATCCTGGATATTGATTCCTGTAGCCGAAATTGGTTTGATTGATTGTTGTAAGACATCTGCTCAATTCTGATTTCAATTTGCGTTTTAAAGTGCATTAAAGGAAAGTTCAATGCAAAGATGTGAGAGCTTTTTTCTTGTACTTCCGTCGATATTCATGAAGCATAAGTCGAAGCAACCCTACTTCTTTTCTACATTTCACGCATGATTGTCGGCGCAGCAGGTTTATAGCCTCCAAAATGTCTTTTCTGAATACTTTAATTCAATTAAAGTCAGCTTTGCTGCATTGTTTCTCAGCAGCTAAAATGGGCGAACATTTGTTACGTCTGTCGGTTGAACGTCTCTTGAATTGTTTCACCTGTCTGTATTATTTAATACCTACTGACATTCACCCCCACGTTTTTAACTCCCGCAGTTGCAGTTCTTTTAGTATCACTGGGAGGCTTTTAGCTGAAGAATATTCTTTTTATGAGCTGCGATCAGCATAACGCCTTTGAACCTAAGTGGATTACTGAAATGTGGAGCAAACTGTATGAATCATTGGAATTTCATAGGGGCCCGGACCTCCTGGATTTATGTCTGCTGCACTCTGTATTTTATGTTTTGATGTACTTCTGCGTGAGCCGGCTAAAAAAGTCCCATTTTGGGTGTGCTATGTGTTACTGAATTGAGGATTCACACTATTTCTGGGTCTTGCAGAGCCAAAGCAATTACTGCATGCCTCAGAAGAGGAAACATGCTTGCTTCCTTTGCCCGTTTATGTTCACACGAAGGCTTTTCACTCATTCTCTGTGATGTCAGTGTCCGGTTTACAGTACATGGCAGTTTAAAAGGGACAGTGTGTAAGATTTTGAACGTTTAAAAAAAAAAAAAATAGATGAAATGATTGTCAATTTCAAAAACTTGCAAATGGATATGTTCTTAATGACGAACAGTATGTTTTAAATATAATCATAGGTCTAGTTATCATTAAATTATATTAAATCAAATTCATTCATTAAGTTATATTACTTCTCCGGAGGCGGCTATGTTTGTATAGGTACGGGCGATGGTAAATGCAAGAACTGTAAATTTTACACACTATCCCTTTAAAGTGTTATCAGTATAAATCCTGATAGCCATTGTTTACTGACATGTAACTGCTGATGCTAAGGTCTCACCAGCCAACATATTCTTCCGGAGTGATTATGCAAATGGTTTAACCTGATCTGCAACTGTACCCAATCTGTGATATTGTAGAAGGCCAGGTTCTCTAAAGAATTGGCACAGCTTTTGGGTGGTGCAAAAGTAAAAATAAAGAAAACAGATAGCAGGCGCAAATGGTGAAATTTGTCTCTGCCTGTCAAGCGGAATGTTTCTCTGTGCACCCGTGGTATTTGCATGTATATAAATGAGGCTAGTATACATATGATTGGTGGAGAAATCGTCGTTCTCTATGTAAATGTGCTTCATTTTTAAACAACGTCTAATTCACTCACATTGACGCAAACAGCGAAAGGGCATTTTTGCGGGTGCAAATAATAAGAGCTGAAGGCTGGCGTAAAAGCATAGTGCTCCTCAATAGAACTTCATACAACTTGAGGGGGTATTCTAAAATGAAAACAGCAGAAAATGGTTTTCATTTTGTTTTGAATTGTTATGAAAATTCACATGCACATCAAGCAAGGCACACTTTTCCCGCTTTACATGCCATATATGCTGAGGAGTTTCTCTTTGCCTTGTGTTTGTGGGTTTAAATTCAGTTCTTTGGTAACACAGGATAAAGGTGAGTGAGACGTTTTTGCCCTTTTGTTGTTTGGATGTGCATGACTCAGCATCCCAGTAGTGTCGTTATGAAGCCATAAAACAGACTAATGAAAGTGTGGTCTTCCTGTGTCATGTTATGTAACAGGCCTATTGATATTCACGCCTGACTTTTGCTTCAGCTTCTAATTTTATGCTGTAGATCTGAATGTGGTCTTGTCAAAAGAATACCAATTACTGCGAGTTACCATGAAAGAGCTTGGCTTTGCAGTTTCTTCATCTTTTCGTCATCTCCCCCTCCTTAGCGTGGACTCTTCTATCGTATTGATGTTATCTGATTTCACATGTGGTCATATTTACCGCATGGGCTAGGTTGTTGTCTGTCACTTGAATGTCATTACTGGTGGTTTTCACCACTGCCTTTGACAAGGTGTCTCTTGCCTTATAGCTGGGTTGTTTTCTTTTTTTTCTCCACATTGACATTTCAAACATATTGAAAAACTTGGTGGTGTGATGAAAATTCTGCCTGACTTCTCTGATTTCACACACTGACAAGAAATGAACAGTTGTTCTGTTGGTTCTGGTATACCAAAAAGGTTCATGGATGAATGTGCCTTGCGATTTTTAACATCAAAATGTTAAAAATTGCTGTTTATTGAGAATAAGATTCCTCGTTGTCATTGCAAAATATGCAGTATAATTTGTGACTACTGGAAAATGCCAAGAATATATTTAAAATCAATTGAGAAATTAGGGTTAAATTAGTCTCTTTGGAACACAAAAAGTTTGGGTCAGTCTGGCCTGCTGCATGTTAAACAACCATAACTGTCACACACACTGTATATACAATATACTGTAGCTATTGGTTTTGAGTAAATATCAGAAAATACTAGAAATAAAAATGAAAGTAAATAAGCTATCTGAGATGAGTTAGATATGTTTAGGGGCATTTTTATCTAGACTAAAAACATTCATGGGTCAATTTGAAACCAGAAGGGTTTACGATATAAGCAATTTAGTTTCAGGGTCAAGGTGGGCTTCTCAAAATCACGCAATAGACATACTGACCTTTCTGTTGTGTTTGTTTCATTGTTAGACCTAACACTTTCATACTACATTGCAAGATATAATTTACTATAATTATTATTTTTCAAATTTATATTTATTTTGATGACTAAGTTGAAATAAGATTTTCCTGCCCATTGCTCTGTCCGTTATGTCACATGAAACTTCAATATGTCAGTCTGACCCTGTCAATGTTTAAGACAGGTCATTTTGATCCCCAACATAACAAAAGCTTTTTAAATAGGGGGTTGGTCATGAGATGTTTGGTTCCCTTGTACGTAGTACTCTGCTAAATTAGGTCTCTGTTGGCATCGGTGATGGGCCACCGTTGTTTTGTTTGCCATGGCTATACCGTTTCCTCGAGTGGCCAGGTGAAGCTGATGGATTCAGTCGTGTGGCTGACAGCTGGGACACGCTTGTTAGTGATGCCTCCCCACCTGCATGTTGAATCAATTGTTTGATTGTAACCCTGGTGATTAGCGCAGACGTACTGACAACGGGAGCCGGGGAATGAGATACAATACTGTATAATGATATCAAGGATATACTGCCCCCTCAGTACTGCACCCCAGTAGAGCTGGACTCTGATTTATTGTAGGTCAGGACAAATTGCTTCCTAATTAGAATGGATGTACAGTCTGTGAAAGACAGTGACAAACCTAGCCAAGTTTGAATAAACACGCAAATGCATCAAGCTTCTTTGTTGTTTTGTCAAGACACTAGTCGTGTTTTCTAATCTAGTCTCAACTGAATTTGAATGTGTCTTGTCTTATTTCTTGTCAGCCAAAAAACAAATGCAAGGCATATCAGAAATAAATTCCCTAGCAAAAGCATTATTCACCCTGCAGAATATATAAACAAACTGTTTTTCGCCTTGTCTTCCTTTTATATCATGTTTGGTTTGTTTGAAATGGATGCAGTCTAAGTGTGACAGGGACAGTACAAATAAGTGGAAAAATGAAAGTAGTCTCTTCACGTGCTCTTTAAGTTAAGAGCTTTAAGTCCCTTGAAGTTTTTTTTTTAATTATTATTAGGGCCCGAGCAGCTACCGCTGCGAGAGCCCTCTTGTTTTTCTCCAGATTATTATTATTATTATTATTATTATTATTATTATTTACTGTGCAGCGCTTTTCCATTTTTGAGGGCCTAAAGATGCACGAAAAGTCACCAAAATTTGCACATTTGTCGGGCCCGGTGAAAAATTGGATATTTTTGTGTTTCCCAAAACAATGCAAAAAAAATGGCTCTGCAGCGCCACCTAAGGTCGAAAAAGTGCACCTGGTCCCGGCCCGTTTGACCTAGAGCTACGAAAATTTTTAGGCATATGTAGGACCTAGAGACCTACAAAAAAGTCAGCGCGAGCCATGTGCTCAGATGTACAGAAAAAGAGTTATGAATTTTTGAATGTGCATTTTTGGCCCATTTTTGCACGTTTGCAGGTCCCAAACTGCTCCTTGTTTCTCCTAAACGCTTTACTCAATCGCCTTCAAATTTGCTGTGGTCCATATTCACACATAGGGGCACAAGTGGGCAAAATTTGGTGCAGATCCGCTGACATATATGATAGGGGCGTGGCTTCAAATTATGTGTTCAATTTTTCCTTCGCCAAGAGGGACAAAAACCTTAATAACTTTGATGTACTAGCTTAAAAAAATCTAAAACTTCATAGGTACATGGAAACTTATGTCTTTAACACCTTTGAAAAAAGTTTTTTTAAGCATCTACTAGCGCCGCCTAGTGGTTGATTAAAATGTCATATTTTACACTTTCATGTATTGTGCTCAGTCTGTTTGAGTAAAACAAATGAAAATTGGTCAGAATATCATTAAGACATGGAATATTAAGGTTTTAAAATTTTATGACTTTTCGATAATGGGCGTAGTCTGCACGCCACCTCAAAGTCAGATGACTCGCCAAAACGAAAAAAGTGGCTGTAATTGGCCCCAAAATGGCCTTATGAGTGGAAAATAGCCTCTCACTCCCGGCCCGTTTGACCTAGAGCTCCAATAATTTGTAGCCTTATGTAGGACCTCGAGCCCTACAAAAAAGTCAGCGCGAGCCATATGCTCAGATGTACAGAAAGAGAGTTATGAATTTTTGAATGTGCACTTTTGGCCCGTTTTTGCTCATTTGCAGGTCCCGAACTGCTCCTTTTTTCTCCCAAACGCTTTACTTAATTGACTTCAAATTTGCTGTGATGTTTTATCTGACGGTGAGGCACAATTGTTCAAATTTTTGTGATGATCCGCCATCAAATATGTTGGGGGCGGGGCTTTATAGCATGCCTTTGATGATTACTTTGCCACATGTGAAACAAACCTTGATAACTCAGCTTTACAAGCTTAGAAAAATCTGAAATTTCACAGACACATGGAGACTCAAGCCCTTAACACAAGTGTTAAACAAAATCTTCAATTGCTTATAAGGCCATCTTGTGGCAAACAAAAATGTCAGTCTGATGTCTCGCCGAAACAAACAAAGTTGCTGTGTTTGGTCCCAGATGGTCTTATCTTTTCTAAACTTCATATATTTGATGGATTTCCAATGCGGAATACACCTATCAACGTATTTTTTGCTATAGTGCGAGCGCCACCTAGTGGCAGCCAAATATATAGCATTTTTTAAACGTTTTAATGTGTTTAGCTGAGCCCTTTGAAGTATTATCGCTGACATTAAGTCTGAAAAGCCTCTAGACAGCCCTGCTGACCTCCACCAAATTTTACAAAGTTTCGATAATGTGCGTGGTCTCTACAACCATTTTCATTCCGAAGCTTTATCTGTCCAGTAAAAGTTGCTGTAATTTGACCCAGATGATCTGATCTTCTCACAATTTCACACATTGGATGAAAATATTCTCCTGAACATATCGACAAAAATATATTCCAGTTTAAAGCTAGCGCCACCTAGTGGCTGCAAAAAATGTCATTAGTCGAAAGATTGGAGTTATTCCTGTTTGGTTTGACCTAACACTATAAAAGTTTTTAGGCATATGTAGGATTGTAAGACCTACAAAAAAGTCAATAGGAGTGATGTGCTAAGATGTACAGAATAATTTTTATGATTTTTTTTTATGTGCAATTTTGCCCCATTCTTAGACATTAGCCGGTCTAAATCTAGTGCCTTTTTCTCTTAAACGGTTCACCCGATTAACTTCTACGTTGGCATGGACTATTAGCAGATATAGCGGCACAAATCTCCCAAAAATTGTGAAGATCCCATGACTTGTAAGATGTGGGCGGAGCTTCAAATTGTTTTGAATATTTTCTTCGCCAAGAGTGACAAAAACCTTAATAACTCAGCTGTTTCAGCTTCAAATCATGTGAAACACTTGCAGGGAGTTTAAAAGTCATGCCCTAATACAGCTATGTGATAAACATCCAAATCATTTACAGCGTCACCTAGTGGCGGACAAAAATCTAATTTTTTACACTCTCATGTACTGTGCAATGTCTGTTTGACTACATGTACTAAAAAATGGTCAGAAAAGCTATGACACAGTGGAGAATGAAGGTTCTCAACTTTTATGATTTTTCAATCAAAGGCGTGGCCTATATGCCAGCTCAAAGTCCGATTTCTCACCAAAACGGTAAAAGTTGCTGTAATTGGACCTAGATGATCTGATTTTTGCAAAACTTCATATATGGGATGGGAGTCCAATGTGAAACACACCTACAAGCCTATTTTTTATCATAGTACGAGCGCCACCTAGTGGCAGCAAAATATATAGCAAATCCTTAATGTTTTTATGTACTCTGCTGAGCCCCTTGAAGTGATATCCCTTAAATGTTTTCTGAAAAGCCAGTGGCCATGCCTTATGCCCCCCACAAATCAGTACGATGTTTCGACAGTGGGTGTGGCCTATATGGCATTGAAAGTCACAAAATTGGAACAATAAAAGCTGCAGTAACTCCACACACATTGTCCCACCTTGTCTAAATTTAACATATTTGGTAATAGTCCTGCACTGAAGTCATCTACAACTACTTTTTCATCGTTCGTAGTCCTTGTTCATACCCCGACCTGTTCATACCTCAACGTGAACAGGTCTGCGAGGGCCCTTTATAGCTGCTTGCAGCTCTAGTTTTTATTGTTATTAATTGTCAGGTTCAGGTAACTTAAAACATTTCATAAACAACAAACAGGAAGGAAGACAAGAGCCTTTTACTCACAAGGAGAGCAGATAGGAACAAGCACTTTCTCAGCGCTCTTTCCGGTCTGGTTACACTTTCTGTTTGCCCCTATTTTACTCCTGAGGGTTGGCCCTTTTTACAAAACCTCTTACTGCTCTGAAAGGTTAGCGCAGACATTATGGCAACAAGGTAACAATCAGTTTCTGATAGTGGGGGACATTGGTAGAAGTCCATATACACAATCAGTCCACTGGTATTTTCTTGCCCAGAAACATGGCGACTGACCGTATACTCTTCCATCCTGTGATAAAGTCATCATGCCTGTGATTAGGTCATTGTACCTGTGATTAGGTCATTTGGTCATCGTGCCTGTGATTAAGTCCTTAGGTCATCATGCCTGTGATTCATTGCAGCTGCAGGAAACTTGACGTTTCTAACCGAAAACATCCATGTCTACCAATATACATGTCGCAGAAACAAGTATGGGATAACCTATATACAAATGTTCTAATGCGTAATTAATGTTGGTATTGAATATTGTGTGGTAAAAGTTTATTGTTGTTTTTTTTGCAAATATAGACAAATATTCCTGTAGAAACAAGGCTAAAAGTAAAGGGGAAATAAACTTTTTTCTCCAGTGCTCATGAAAACCGATCAGACTCAGGTAGCTAATCGGTTAGGGTTAGGGTTAGGGTTATGGTTGCGCCCTGTGTAAAAGGTGCACAAACTCTATTTGGTGTCACTGCACCAAAGCATTGATGGTTGCCCACCCCTGACGTACCCATAACTTGCTTACTGAAAGTAGACTGCACTTGCCGGAAAAAACTGATGCATCTTAAATTCTATGCCGGCACAAGTCTAGTTCAGCATGTTTGTGAATCTGATAGACACGCTACATCCCACAGCGCATTCCGGTGAATGCTAACTGCTAATTTGGTTCCCAAAATTAGACTAGATTTCAGACTACCTGAAAGATGGTCTATTATGCGACGCAGGTGCTACAGACCCAATGCAGGTAGTGTAAACCATGTGTTTACCATGCTCAAAATCTAGCAAATTACCAAAAGTAAGAAAACATAATAGATGTGCATACTTAGACTGTTCATTGCGCTAGAGCTGCAACTGAGCACCTAAATAAAGCCCTCAGGGACGGCGTTTTCCTTAGCGCTATTAATGCGCTAAGCATCAACAAAGCAAGAACCTATTGAAAATATAAATGATAGCACTCCGATGAATTCTATTATATTTACTCTATTTATTGTTCATATTTAATATGCACCAATCGAAGCAACGTTCCCAATTGCATTGTTTACCGGCTATACAATAACAATAAAAGACACCCAAACCAAAGTTTTAAAAGTGGGGGTCAACTAATCAGCGAGATCGACTTGTTCACGCAGAAATATGGTTCGTGTTGGACAGATACCAACTCCTGTAGTAAAATCCCATGATAAAATGTCATTTAACGTCCAAAAAATAATTGTTTAGCATTTACATCGTGGCGCAAATTGAATGACTGGTTGCATATGTATTCTTGAGCTTATCAATCAGCTTTGGTGGATCTGATGTTTGCTGCAGGAGAGTGCTATTGATTGTCTGAAGGGGGCGCCGGGATTCACGCCAGTCCTTGTTAGTGGTCTCTGTCCTTTCAGCTTTCTTTCTGTCTCATCTCCTTCCTGCTGATGTGATTCTAACTCATGGCAGGACTAAGTGTTTTAATAGAAATGTATTGATCTAAAAAACACACACAAACAGGACTGGACCTTGCACCCACCTACACCTCTGTGCTATACGCTCTCACTTGATTGCGTATGAAGAGCAGCTTTGTTCTTAATCAGCATGACAGGGTTTCTATGCTGGTTTGCTGGGCCACTTTGCACCCACAGAATCAAAGACTGCGCTTGCACATGCACTCACACACATGCTTACACGTGCTTCCTCCGTGTTCTGTCAAAGTGTCCTTGAAAAACACATTGACCTATTAGTTTCTTCCCTTTGCATGTACTGTATGTTCTCCTGTGTGCATGCTCCTTGGAGGTTCATGCAAAGCAAAAAAAAAAAAAAAAACACACGTGTGAAACAAGTGATTCATGCCAATAATAGACACGACTTTAACATTTGAATGAATGTTATTCAATCACAGATGTGGACAAAATGGTCTGTTTTGAGTTATGCGGTTCTAAGTTTTAAAAACTCGATTTAAAAAACTCGGCTTGTATTCGAAGAAATGCGGTGATTTTAAGATGCCGTTTAATAATAAATAATACTAATAATAAAATATGCTGAAACATTATTTTTATTCGTTTGAGGATAAATAAGTTCACCATTGTAAAAATCAAACCAAATGCAAATGGCTTTTATTTTAGAACATAACATTATTCTTATTTCACTATTTCCCTCCCCTTTTCTTTCCCCAAAATCGCCTTCAGTGATTTAAATTTTATGTGTGTATATATAAATAAATGGCACTTCCCACAAGCTTTTTTTACTCCACATAATCAACACAGTCCTGAATTCTTTACTATCACAGCTTTGGCTTAACGCTTTTTAATAAGTCATCTTTCTGAGGTTTTTTTGGTCCTCTGTTGCACTATTCTCAGTGCGTTGGCACAGCTCCTCAGTCAGATAGTTAGCAGCTGAGGCGGAGTTAGATGCGTTTATCCTAATTATAATAAATTTTAATTTTCGTGCCGAATTGTGACCTCGAAAACAAGGTACGTACCAAACTGTGACTTCTACTATTTGTTAGCCTTATAGCAATGCGGCCTGACTGAGTTCGGCAACTACATTGTTTTAGTAACAATGAGTTAAACTTATTTAGGCAATTACACTTTTAGGTTAACGACATGTGTATTACTATGCTAGGCTAGGAACAGTGGGATCTTTTGTTTACGTAACAACATTCTTTAGTCTGACAGTAATTGTTTTACCTCTCCCAGGTGGGTGTGTGCTTATCTCTGCACCATGGACTTGTCTTGATTGCCTATTGTCTCAGCGACATTCCCCCAAACCACATCTGAATATTCCCTCCATGTTAAGACTTCTGGCAGATTAACTTTGACCGGGAGCGTGCCAGTGGCTCAAAGATAATCACACCAAGGTCACATAGTCTGTCCTCTTCTTTTTTTACTTTATTTATTTAATTAATTATTTTTGCATCAGCAAGACGGCCAATGAGGTGAAAACGTGCTTAGTCGAGACTGCTACCTTTCGTGTGACTGCATATCGATAGGAGTGAATGTTTTTAATGTTGCAAATGAGATCTCCTGATTGGGAGCTAATGGGTAGATTCACTGCAATCTTGTTTTCAAATCAGGATCCTAATTGAAAATCTTCACAGTTCTAGTTAAGTCTCCTCTGAAAAATTGTTAAAAAAAATATACATTATCAGATAGTTTTTAGCCTTCATGGTGAGGTACAAAAACAAATGCTTAGAAAGCAATGAATACAAACAGGGGTGCACATAATTTTATTTGTGAATTTGTGAACCAGGATGTAGTGTTTAGTACGCACGCTTTCCTTCATTAAAAAGTCTTTCTCAATGTCATTGTCAGTGTCACTCCCACATTAAGCGCACTGTCTGCGTAGTTTGTGTGGTGTATGACACTGAAAAATAAAAGTTAACTATTGGACCGAAACAGAGACAGGACTCATAGTAACAAAGGAATGCAAATTTAACAACAAAAGATGCACATAAGACGCGAGTGGAACAGAGATACAGGGGAACAAAAACTAAACATACTGTGGGTCTAAACGGAGACCAAAAGGAGACATCGGCAAAACGTGTACGGTTTGAAGTCCTAATATACCACAGAAGTCAGGAGAGGCAGAACCGACAGAACGATGACGTCGACTCGTAACGACTAAAAGTAACAACAGAAATTGCTCAGAAATAACTCGAGGAACAAACAAAGTGAAAACATAAACAGACTCGAAAATACTCACAGAAGTAGCAACAGAAGAATTAACAAGGACACGAGAATGATACAAAAGCCCGACAGACAGTCCAAGTTGCTTCATTAAACAATCAGAATAGGAAGATATGGGAATCACATCCTTAGCTTAATAAAAGATGAGGAGAACACTATTAGACCTTAACCCTAATTCTTAGGGTCCGTGTTGTTTGTCTCGCAATCTAGCAAGAGTGTGATTCGCTATTGTTTCTCAATAAGCATATTTGTTTGCCATAAGTTGCGCTACATTCAGGTGCTCTTTTCATACTTGTCAAGTAAACGATGGCTGAAAAATGTTGACCCTGTATCAAACGCACCTTGTATTCTTTGCTAGCTGAGGACACGAGTGGTAAATCTTGCACCACATTTAAGTGTGCGTCAAGCCACAGCACATCTTGGAGCCACTTTTCAGGGGGAAAAAAAGTTCATAATGTCCTTTAAGACTGGTATTTTTCCATCAAAAATAAAAACAGCAAACATTATTCATATTAATATAAGAATGGAGAACAAAAATTATATATAAATTGCAGATGTGTCATTACTACCAAAGTTCTGAAAAACTTTAGAGACTCTTTTCATTGGGTTTATATATTGATTGTAAAACAATCCCTGAAGAACAATAAAAGAACACTTCTATGGCAGTTCTGAAATTGATAGATTAAATTGCAACATGGATGAAGAATTTACTACTCATAACCATTATATATATATATATATATATATATATATATATATATATATATATATATATATATATATATATATATATATCTATATATATATATATATATATATATATTTAGAAAAAAATATATTCAAATATGGTATGAGAGGTTTGGCACTTAAATGGCTAAGAAGTTATTTAGATGATAGGATTGCACAGTCCAATAATATGAAATTAAGTCAGTTGAAGATAACTCATGGGGTCCGTCAAGGCTCCGTACTTGGTCCGAAATGATTTATTCTCGATATTAATGATATTTGCTGTGTCTCAAAAATTCTTAAGGAATTAAGTTGTCTTTATAAAATAAAAAAACAAGAAAAAACATGTAGCCAATGTGTTTTAAGTAAAAGATGTTCATTTATGTATTAATTATGGAATAGAACTGGGAAGGTGTGAATAACTATGTTTAAAGAGGTAAAAAAAAATACAATGTTACAAAGATATCAAACAATTGTAAACCTGAGAAATAGCACAAAATCATTCATCCATTCCTTATATTCCGTTAATGGCAAATATTTCTTTTATGTCTTACTATTTATGATTCAGTTGTACATTTACATGATGACATGATTAGCTTTTAACATGAACGTCTTCCTTTTCTTTTAGAAACATATACATTGTAGTAACCAAATATATTGACCTTTTTTTCTGATTGTGTTTCTTTTTATCAAATTTGTCCTTATAGGTTCAATCAATCCACAAAAAAATATGATTATATTAGTATTTTGATTGTTCTGTTAATATTGACCGTAAGGCAACAACAACCTCACCACCAAGAAAATAGTTGACAACACATTGCGCTGTAATAAATTAAGATCTTGCAGTTCCACGGACAGGCCCTCCTTCACTTAGCCAGTGAACATTTAATTTACTCCGGAGTTTCAGAGAAAGTGCTGTGGTCATATGAAACCAAAGTTTAGCGTTTTGGCATCAACTCAACGGGCTGAATCTGAATATCGCCCAAAGAACACGATTTTCATTGATTTATAAGTATAATTATCTTTGTTACTGCAGAGCCTCCATATAAAGCTTAAGGTCAACAAAGCACTAGAAAAAGCATTCACTATGATAGAGTGAGGTTCCACACTCCTGCAAACTTCACAGGGAACGTATTATGGAAAATTGACTTTTTAATTGCTTCTATAGAAATTGTTGGGTCTCTGGAGTTCCTAACCACCCCTCAAGTGTGAAATTAAACAACTAAGTAAATCTTTTGTGAGCCGTCTGTTTCTGAAAATAGATCTGTGAGCAAGCCTTTCTGAATTTTGAAGGGTTGTGACAGTCCCCCCAAGTCGAATTTCTCTGCCCATGACTTGCAACCGAGGCTGGGTGAAGATCTGCTCTTTTCAAGCATTGGCTGAAATGGCTGTGGCTATTTGTGAATTGTGTATTGTATTAAACTGGTTGAAGTGATTGCCGTATTGAAGTCATGAATGCTTTCATAATTTCATACAAAATCAAATTAAATCAACACAAATATGTTAATAAATTTGTTATATATAAATTATGACTCATTCAATGCCAAAGACCTGATTTTATGTTTTTTTTTCCAAGGGACAGTGTGTAAGATTTTGACCGTTTTTCATTAAAAAAGAATAAATTAAGTGATTGTAAATTTCAAAAACTTGCAAATGATTTTTTTCTTAATGACCACCAGTATGTTTTGAATATAATCATACTGTAGGTCTAGTTATCATTATATTATATTACATGGGGGGTGGCACTTCTCCAGAGGCAGCCATGTTTGTTATAGCTACGGACAAAGGTAAATGCAGCACCTGCAGCACATCCTGCTGGCCATAATGAATAACTAAATCTTACACACTATTCCTTTACAGAGTCTATGTATATATATATATATATATATATATATATATATATATATATATATATATATATATATATTTATTTATTTTTTTTTTTTTTGGATGGAGAGGGGGCTAAAAACGGCTTGTACTAAATAAATAAAGTTCAACTTTAGGTACTAAAGCTAGTAATGATCTAAAGTAATTGATTACTTAATTTATTTAGCACCAGCTTTTTTTAGATGGCCGTTTAGCCATTAATTTAAAAAAAAAGTACCTGGGATTGAATGTATGGACTTGAAAAGTGTAAAAAGATGTTTTAGGGATTGAATGAGTAAAGAACTAAGGTAATTAACTATTTCAGGTAGTTAACGCTTTCACTGCCAATGACGGCTATAGACATCAAAGAAGATTTTTTTTTTAAATGACCTGGCAGTGGATGAGTTAATAACCCAAATTCTTTCACGGACCTCCGGCATTTTTTTTTTAAATGACCTGGCAGTGGATGAGTTAATAACCCAAATTCTTTCACGGACCTCCGGCAGTCAGGCCACGGATCCCCAAGGGTTTGCGAACCCCGCTTTGAGAACCACTGCGAGATATTAAGTTTGTAATTCATGTCAGTTTGCTTATGAAGTTTTGCCTCCATGTAGGACAAATTATGTGTTTATTTTGTCCTTCTCAGACATAGGCGAGCTAACAATTAGCAATGGTATCACAGTGTTAGATTTAGGTTTCTGTCACATTTTCAATTAGATTAGCAACTTGTGCAAGAGCAGGTATAATTGCTGTGACCTTTATTCTTGTCATGGCCTTGAGTGTTCCTATCTATTTGCTCACTTTGGTACAGTTACCAGTTGATTGTAGTAAAGTTTGTAGAGTCAACAGATCAATATCTTATGTCACGCTCTTGTGGGTGTGGATAAGGCAGTAAAGTAGAATAATAGTAGCATAATTTCTGACAGGGGTGCATCTCATCTGTTTCAATATTTTTATGTCAATAAATAAACAAATAGTCCAACCGGTAAGATACAGTTGTCAATGTTAGCATAGCGGGCATGAACGACAAGAATGTAATCGCCCTTGAGACACGAAATATTCATTCTCGAACGGTAGCACAACACAGATGTTGTAACAATACTCACAGGCATACATTATTTATCCTCTGCAAAGAATGAATAATATCACTACAGCTTACTGAGGCACTGAGAGCATTTATGTTAGGAGCATGGTCACGGAACATGTTTAACTTGCATCTAAGGGCTCCACTGTAGGCGTGTTGTGAATACAGCACATGCAGTCTTGTGGATCTAATTAGATTGCGCAGGTGTATCTAACGTCTTGCTGTATTATCTCAAAGGGTGGAATATGCCCACTCGTCCTCCAGGAGGGGTACGGGGTCAGCGGAGTAGCTGGTGCTCAAGGATATCATGCCAAGAGGGGCCGGACCGGGTTTCTCCGCATGGGGGTTGACCTGGATTTTAGCGAGCTGGGATGTTTGGATGTTGGAGGCAAGATTGTACTCAGAAATTACTCCAAGGCCCTCTCAGGACTCCTAATACCAAAAGGGAGGCGTGGGGGTTCACGAAGGTTCCGCAGCTCGACCTTCCCTCTCTCCACAACGCCAGATTAAAGTAGAAGCAGCTGTTTGTCGACAGACAAATAGCTCCTCAATGGTGCAATTGTATTGAACATTTCCTCGACGTGTATTTGTGGTGCACCGTGTGAACTCCTCAGGTGTGCATGCATAATACATGAGGTCTCGCTGAGCAAGCTCTGTGTATTCAACAATGAAAGCTTTGCACAGTCATGTGGGAGAAGAGCACTACAGTCGTTTCTTTTTTTCCCGTCCAAACGCTGCTGCTGCTTGGTCAGCGTCTCAGTGTGATATGATAACAGAGGTGCTCAGGCAGGCATGCGCTACAGCGTATGACAACAAAGTCAACGCTAATCCCACTTTTGGAAGGTGAGCATGACACCTTCTGAAAGTAAAACCGCTGTGCAACCGTAAGTGTGCAAAGAAACTGTCAATAATGCTTAGGATAAAAGAAAAGAAAAAGAGTTAACTCATCAGCATAACGTGAAAGTAAAGAAGTAAAAATGTTTTCTGGACACATACCCCGACAACAACTATCTCTACTACTGTTACTAAGACGACTAATCCAATTGATATTATTACTTACACTATTAGGACTACCTCTACAATTGCAATTACTGCCACTATTGCTGCACACTACGATTATTATTACTACGACATCTTTTGCAACATCTCAAATGCACTGGACTATAAACCGAAGGTATATGCTGGTATATGTAACTTAAATTTTCTTGATATATTTTTTAATTGTCTACCAACTGCAACTCTCTTTAACAGACTGAACATGCCTGCATATTTAGTCCCAACATTATATTTATAGAAAATGGATGGATGGATATTACCAACAGAATACTGCAGAATTAAATAACAGTTCAAACTTGAAATCAATACTTAGATAGCATTCTGTCTCCTGTTGTTTAATTGACAGATTATTTTAGTGAACACACTGCAAATAAATTTTATGCACAGTATATATAATATATACAATCATAAATTTATAAATTCAATCATATATACTGTATACCGTATATCAAATTTACACATCACAAACTTTTATACAAGATCTTATTCAATTTAGACTTATTCAATCATATATACTGTATTCCGCATATCAAATTTACACATTACAAACTTTTTTTTTTTATACAAGATCTTATTCAATTTAGACTTTTTTTTTTTTAATAATATATTTTAAAACTCTTTTTGAGTACAGCCATTGATTCACATTGATTTTTATTTCATAGTTGTTTTGACTCCTTGAACACACGTTTGCTTGACCGGTGGGAAAAACCAGCACATAAGCCGCACTGGACTATAAGCCGCAGGGCTCAAATCATGATGAAAAAGTCACGGCTTATAGTCTAAAAAATACAGTACTAGCATTTCATGGCTAAGAGCCAATTAGAGTGATTGTCACGGACACCGCTTTGCCTACAGATGTTGAGCTCCTCTCATTTCTTATTTTCAAAATTTCTAGCTTTTTCGACCTGGAATTTATGGTCCAAAAGGTGATATCTAATCGCCAAATTAAGGAGTGTCTCATTTTTCTTAAATATGTATCAAGGTGCCAGGATCACGCATTAAGGAGTTAACTCTGGCTAGCGCAAATAGAGGGACGTCTTAGGTATCATCTGCGAAAGTCTTTGAGCTCTATGATGGTGATGCACGAAAATGAGTGTGTACCACCTGGATGTTAATGGTGGCAAACTTCAAAATTCAAATTCTTTCTATGGGCACTTGGGACAAACTAACGTGCAACAAAATATAAGGTGGACATTTGATGTGATGGTAAGTATTTTAT
This sequence comes from Hippichthys cyanospilos, assembly GCF_059441005.1. Lineage (NCBI taxonomy): Eukaryota > Metazoa > Chordata > Actinopteri > Syngnathiformes > Syngnathidae > Hippichthys > Hippichthys cyanospilos. The sequence goes on from NC_142377.1 coordinate 4,871,317, forward strand.
ATTTGTGACTGTGACACGCATAGTCAGATTCATTTCACTTCATGAAGCATGACTGTGGAGCGCATAGCAAATGAGGTCCCAGCCATGATCAGCAATCATTTGAGGACAAATTAAGTCGAAAAGATGCTCCAACACATTGTTGATTTGTTTCCAGTTAGCCTCATTGCAAGCTTGCTTACTCGCTGCTAAGTCAGACCGCAAAAGCATGAGGCATTTTCCCCATTAGTCAGCAAATCGATGAATTTGTCATTTGCCAGCTGATGATTACAACAACGGGTAAAAAAAAGTCCATTGTTTCAAAAGTTTTTTTATCATTCGATCGTCGCACAGCAAAACGGGCATCAGTGGGTACCTATGGACTACCCACCACACTAACAAATGTTGCTCCTGTGCCTCCAGTTCACGTGAAGGCGGGAACCTGCGAGGTCATCGCCGCACACCGTTGCTGCAACAAGAACAAGATCGAGGAGCGGTCACAGACTGTCAAATGCTCCTGTTTCCCGGGACAAGTGGCTGGAACCACGAGGGCTGCTCCGTCTTGTGTGGATGGTAAAAGCAAGCTTCTTTTTTCTCGCGCTGACTGAAAAAGTAAGATTTAGAAGAAGATAAAAAAAATAAATAAATGCGGTGCAGTGATGCAGTTTGATTTGATTATTTGGGCCGCGGGCCATAACTAGAGATCAAATCAGTTGATTCACTTGGCACTCACTTGTTGAAGCCTGAACAGTTCACCAGAGGAGACAGCATCCAGACCGGGTCATTTAATATCACGTCAATTGAGGCCTCTGTTGCAACTGAATCAATCCATAACGCAAGTTTTCCCCGACAGGAGCCTCCTCCATGTTGACACTCGTCTCGACATTCTGCGAAGCCCTTTGACAGCTTCAGAGGCTCACAGCCAACATGGGTTGCTTTGATTTGCTTTACAACCCCTGTTGCACATTTCAAATAATTAGGCATTTTACTAAAAGTGATTTTTTTTTTTTTTTTACGAGGTTCTGCATGCTTTCTGCTTTCTTGGTAAACAAAACTATTTTCAAATAGTTTTGTTTACCAAGAAAGCTACTGAGAAAAAACGTTCCGTTTTTAAATTCAAACAGAAAGGTGAGCTTTGATTTTATTGTCACTGTTCTTAACATGCCCACCAGGATTGCACTCCTCATGGAGGTGACATAATTAACATTGTCTATAGTGCATTTACCCTGAACATTATTACTTATTAATTAAAAATGTATCATCTGACGTTGGCAGTGATTTCTAAGAAATAGCAGTTAAATAACAATGAAATATTATTGCATTAAATGGTAAAAGGCACCACAAAGTTCTGCACTCACCTGTTGCAATCTATACAACACAAAGTAGCCTGTTTTGGTAGACATGACGCTAATTTGGTCACAGTAGACTGGGCTTGGTGGAAAAAAAGGGTATCATTTAGCTTTTGTGTCAGTGCAAGAATAGTTCAACATGTTCAACATGTCAGTAAATGTTCAGTTGGATGCGGCGGCTCTCACCCTGTGGTAAAAGGGGGTTTATTTTGTGGTGCTGGTGGCATAGACACGATTCCGCTGGAGTAAAGGGAGGTGCAGGCATAAGGATTCTGCACTTGGAGATATGTGGAGTAGATGTAATCATATTTCTTTTATTAATTTGTGTGTGTGTGGGGTGGCTGGGTAAATGACGCATGGTTGAAGGTTGTCTCAAATTTCACAACAGTGTGGGACAATCCCTCTAAATTATTGAATGAATTATAATCATGGACGAATGGATCTGTGATTATTCTTTGTTAAATGGATTGAATTGTCCACCCATCCATTCATCCATTCTCTTAATCACTTATCCTCACGAGGCATCGTGGGCATGCTGGAGCCTATCCCAGCTGTCTTCGGGCAGTAGGAGGGGTACACCTACAGGGTGCCAAACAGTTGCAAGGCACACAAAAGCAACTTACAATCGAACCTAAGGACAATTTAGAGTGTCTAATGTACCAGGCACAGGGAGAACATGCAAACTTCAGAGCAAGAGATGAACCCACAACCGTTACATGTTTACCAGCCTGCCACCCTGCTGTCCTGTATAGATTATTTGGCAAATACGAAGGTAAGGTAGTATCCAATTGCACATGTCACATGCACAGCCAATTGCATCATCCACAAGGCAAAATCCTATAGTTTACTGTACATGTATTAACATTTGCCAATGTCAAGTACTGACCTGCGACTACATTGCTACTTCTGCAATGATAAACTTGGCATGCATATGGCACACCCTGAATTTTAAGGCAAATGAGGGTTAACGCCAAGATTGGCCAGGACTCATTTCGTTCTGTCCCACTATGACTCACAACGCCCCACTACAACCGATTCTATCATGTGCCAGGAAATTACAAAAAGATGATGAACGCCACCCATATGCAAGACTTTTTGCTTAGGGTTAGGGTTGGGGTCCCCCGCCACACTCCAAAAACGTGCATGGCAGGTCAATTAGACTTACTGAATTCTCCTTAGGTGTGATTGGGTGTGTGAATGGTTGTTCCTCTCTGTGTGCCCTGCAATTGGCTGGCAACCAGTTCAGGGTGTCCTGCCCCTACTGCATAAAGCCAGCTGGAATAGGCACCAGAAAGCCTCCAACCCTTGTGAGGATAAGCAGCTCTAGAAAATGGATGGCTGAATGGATGTATCAACTTTGGGTTTATTAAACTTGCCCAAAATTGACATTGTGTTTAAGTGAGTAAATTACTGCAAGACAAAATCATGTATTCTTCATTCATAAGATTTGAAAGGCTTTATTTTTAGTAGTAAATGTATCTTCAGTTACAATTTGGATGTGTTAAAAAAAAAAATCTTGATTTAATGTCAAAATTTTCTTTCTTGATTTGAAGTCAGAATTGTCTTTCTTCCTTCGATGCTTCCTTCATTTTTTTCATTATTTTCTGTATATTTTTGCTATACTTTACAGCATCCATTGTGGCACAGAAGTGGTGGTGCCAGATGCATCCCTGCATGGACGGAGAAGAGTGCAAAGTGCTGCCGGACTTTAAAGGATGGAGCTGCAGTACCGGCAACAAAGTGAAGACCACCAAGGTGAGTTTCATTTATACGCTTAGCAGACCTCAGTTGCGACATGGTAAAACAGCAGCAGTGGTACGACGCTAAAAATTACAATGGATATTGAATATTTGTTCTATCAATTGACATTAATCTATTCCAACAGTGTATTTTTTACATTTCCTAGCATTTCACTTTGGCTGCACTGCCTCAAGTAATCTATGCTGACTTTTATCCGATCAAATGTCAACCACTATGTATTACCACGACAACCTAATTTGCCCAAGGCCATCAAAATCAGCAGAGATGGCCAATTGAACTTAAACGAGATAAACCCATCACAAGTTTAATTTGCCTTACAGGTCAGCTTTCTGGCCCAAAATAAAGTCGCCATTTTTCTATCATCTGGTTGGTTGGACAGAGCAAGCCTAGTTCGACTAGCAAAATGCATGCGGCGATTTTCTAACAAAAATACATTTACGAATTACTTTATTCACTTTTGCTAAGTTATATGATAAATATTGTTTACAAACTGCTCAAGAGGATTTACTGCGCATGAAAGAGTTCTGCTCCGCTAAGTTGCATTCTTGTATAGTACTGATGGTTTTACACTGAAGGCCTTAAGCATTGCCCCCCCACTAATCTCTATATCCATCAAGAAGAACATGACCTTCAGGATGGGGAGAGAGAGATGATTATGTACAATAATAGGAGAAAATAAAAGTAAAAATAAGGTTGAATCCTAACACATACCAACTTTCATGAGGTGTTTTCAGTGTTAAATGACATGTAGAAGCACACGGCACTTGTGAAGATCCTGAGCAGAGCAAGCAATTATCACATATCAGAATGCGCTCGAGGGTGCGAGGCTGACTTGAAGTGGAATTAGGACGATGATTGAGGGCTGTGCTGGTGGTAGCCATCCGTCATGGTCCCTCCCCCCAAACCTCTGCCCTGCTCCGTGTTTGACTCGCCAAACGCCGTGTCGCCGAGTCGCCTCGTCCATTATTCATGTCCGCAGGAAACCCGGACGAAGGAGAGTCTTTTATTTTAGCCGGGTTAATAATTCAGGCTCTCCCACATTGCCACGGGGGGGAAGCAGAAACACGGGCGGAGACAAGCCAGGTGGCCCAAGAAGAACTCATCACAAGCACAATGACTCAGGAGCGTGCTGCACATTTTATGCTATAAAAAATTGAATGCAAAAACATTATCGATTTTCATTGATTTTGTGTAGCTCAGCTAAAGCTGCGGCTAATGTTCCATGTTTGCGCCTTTCTGGTGATAATTTCAATAGATTCTCTTGACAGTTTCAAGGGTTGTTTTTGTGATTACCAGTCATAAATGGTCATCAAATGTTCAAAGAGCAGTTCCTAATCTTTTGGTTCGAATTTTGTTTTCTAAAGACGTCTCCTGTAGCCATGCAGATACAAATACAATGAACTCCTGTTTACTATGAAAAATATGTTTGAGTTATGTTTCAGACTAACCCGCAATAATACAAACTACACAATACAGGTACATACCCTGGTATTGTGAAGCTTTCCACATTTTTAACATGAAAAATTTTCTCTTCAACGTGACGATGTACAACTGTTTCCTTAATAGTCGTTTATTAAGCATAAGGCACCTTAAAACGAAACACATCATAATAATATTAACAACAACAACACCAATAATAATAATAATAATAATAATAATAATAATAATAATAGGCGGGTTGGTGGCGCAGTGATCAGCACGTCTGCCTCACTGTTCAAAGGTCCCAGTTTAAATCCACCTCACTCCGGTCTTCCTGTGTGGAGTTTGCATGTTCTCCCTGGGCCTGCGTGGGTTCTCTTCGAACACTCCGGCTTCCTCCCACACTCCAAAAATGTGCATGGCATGTGAATTGGACATACTGAATGGATTGTGTGCGTGAATGGTTGTTCGTCTCTGCGTGCCCTGCGATTGCCTGGCAACCAGTTCAGGGTGTCCCCCGCCTACTGCCCAAAGTCAGCTGGATAGGCGCCAGCAAGCTTGAGACCCCTGTGGGGATAAGCGGCTCTAGAAAATGGATGGATGGATAATAATACATTAAAGGCAATTAAAAAACAAAAAACAAATTCAAGACACACCTTTACTCTGCTGGAATGAAGAACTCTATTGATATTGATTTCCTTCATATCTCCTATTCGTAGTCAGTTTTCAATTGATCCTAAAACTCTCCAGTATTATTACTCCACTCATTCCTGCAACCTATTGATTTTGAAGGACATAACCCCAAACATAAGTAAAGAACGGTAATCTTGTAGAGACATCCAATACTTGGGGTTTTGCTGATTACAAACTGCAAGTGAAGGAAAATGCTCAATATACAACCCGAACAAAGGAGAGTCTTTTTTTTTTTTTAGCCAAAATCAAATACAAATCAACATTGCAGTGTCGCAGAATGCAATTATCAAATCACAAAGACTATAATTAAAAAAAAAGAACTAACTCAGTTTCATTTCATTCAGTGGGTAGACTCTTTATCTTGACGCAAACTGTAGTAAATTATGTATTACTACAGTGTCTAGATAAGTTGACTGACTGCGACATAGTTCATTTACATATCATGAAACATGACAACAGTGATGTGATTATATGCATTTATTTTTCAAAATCCGTCATAGTTGCGTATCTGGTTTAACCAAATTGTTCCTTCCCGTAGCTTGCACTCTGCTCCGTCCATAGTCCTGCTGTCAGTGATGACAATCTCCCACTTCTTGCTTTCTGTCAGTCAAATCACAGAAGCCCCAAGATACTCTGAATTTTTCCCATTTGACAGGTGCGGGCATTTGCAAGTGATTGCTTTTCATGATAGTGTGGGGAAAACAACAATGTGGCCACAGACACAGTCACACCTGCCTGGTTTCATCTCACAATAATAACAAGAAGTGAAGGCAACCGGTGACCCTTTTTGTTGCACGCTCTCACGCCTTGCACGTAAGCGTGTCTTAAGCTTAGGTGACTTTTCGTGTTGAAAGTTGCAGGTTTTATCTCAGAAAAAAAGATTGTGATCGCAAAGTACAGTGGGCCCCCATGTTACGAACTTAATCCGTTCAGCGGCTACGCTCGTAACTCGAACTGCTCGTATGACGGGCAATCCAAACCTATGATAATTAGTGAATGCGAGCAACGCGTGCAAAAACCTTAGGTAAAAACATCATGACTTTATACACATATTAAAAATGAGGAACATAATCTACTGTACAGTTAAATTAAATAACATATACAAAGGAAAAATGACATTTACCTTTGGGGCGATGTGACTTGAGCTGGGCGGAGGCGGAGGGGAGCAGAGACCAACCCGCAGAATGTATTCATTTATTTTCTTAAACGGAAACTTTTCTCAAACTAGAATATATCACCGGCGATTTCCTTCTCTTTAATCCATAATAGAAGAAGCCTCTCCATTTTGTTGTCAACCGAGGTCCGTACCCTGGCAAGGTAAGTCTTGCCCTCAGAAGATTGCCGAGCGGTTACGGCCATACTCACGAGCAAGGTTAACTATGCGTGCGCCTCCTTTGTATTTTTTTTATTAGTATTATCTCCTGCTTCGTTTCTATTGTCATCATCCTCTTACTTCTTCCTATACCGCCACTAACAATTTTAGCAGCCACGTCTAACATATAAGGTTTGCAAAATCTTCACAACACTGACCAGCTGTGCCATCAAGCTAGATCCATGTTTTTCAACCGCTGTGTGCCGCGGCGTGCCGCGGCATTGTGCCAGCGACACAGATATTGTCAGTTGTGCCGCGGGAAATGATCCCCCCCGGTCCGCTGTCTAAATTTACGGCAATGACTGAGCCGCGGACAGCACCCACAAGGCTTTAAATGTGACGCGGTGATCAAAAGGTTGGGCAACACTGAGCTAGATGAAGGCGTTCGGCCAAGCATATCGGCATTTCTGAGATTGACGTGACGCCGGCCAATAGTATATCCGCATCTCCGTGAGTGAGACCGGGACTGTACCTTAATCGACCAATAGCATATCGGCATCTCCGTGAATGACTCCGTGACTGACACCGGAAGTCGAAAAGTTTGTAAGAGGGGGAGTTCGTAAACCGGGGCCCACTGTACTTCTGACACTGCAGGATGTGTTGTTACTGAACAATGGCAACAAAAACCGATTCAACGCTCATAATACCAGCTCACGCATCTCAGTGGTCCTCAAACTTTTTGCACAAAGTACGACGTCGAAAAAATTCATCACTGTAACTACACTGTTTGAATATGAACAAATTCAATTCTTATTGACAGTTATATACGTCAAAGAGCCCTGCAATTGGCTGGCAACCTGTTCAGAGTGTTCCCCAGCCTACTGCCAGAAGCCAGCTGGGATAGGCACCAGCAAGCCTGTGACCCTTGTGAGGATAAGCGGCTATAGAAAATGGATGGAAGGATGGATATGTCAAAGATTCATTTGAACTGGGCTGCTATCGAATGAGTTAAAATATACTGTATATTTTTGTTAAATACAAATGTCCCCGAAATAAATGCTATAAAACAGCTCAAAAAGAATAAATGCAAATAAACGTGAACTGAAAACAAATCGTTCAAACATCATGCACACTTTGAGCATTACATTCAGAGTTCCAAGAGGAACCATGAAGACATTTTCAGAATCACTGCTGTAGATCTCAAAGCCTTTCTAGTGGCAAAAAATGTGTGATGGTAATAATAAAATAGGAAATTGAATTGACAACATGTAGAAGTGGTCCAATGCGTCCAAATATTGGGAAACTTAGTAAAACTTTGAGATTTGATCTTAATCAACATTTGAAAGATTTACAAATGGATTCTTTTTTTCTAAACTGACAGTATAAGAGAACAGCATTTTCCAGTGGAAAGTTAGCTGTGTTTTATTTCCATGTGAACAGGCTCACCTCCCAGGCACAAGTTGTTATCCTCCAAGCGTGTGATTTTTTTTTTTTTTTTTTTTTTTTTACTGACAGGCTCTGTTTAAACACAAATGGATCTTGTATGTTCATGCTGGGAGGTGACATTTACATGATGGATTGCTAGGAAAATGTTGTTTTTTTTAAACCACTGATTCTTTTTATAGCCTATAAAATTTTGCCTGAAGGCTCATATTGGCAATAAGACAATCTGATGATATTTAACGGGGTAGTCAAATAAAACAGTTTCATAAAGGGAAAGTGTGTAAGATTTTCATTACAAAGGAATAAATTCAATGATTGTAAATTTCACAAACTTGCAAATGAATGTGTTCTTAAAGACCAACAGTATGTTTTAAAAATATTCATAGGTCTAGTTATCATGAAATTCTATTACATGGGGGGTGGCACTTCTCCGTTATAGCTATGGACAATGGTAAATGCGGCACCTGCAGCACCAGCATCACCTGGTTGGGGCTCATCCTGGAGCTGTCACCCCTCCGCATTGAGAGGGTGCAGGTGAGATGGCTCAGGCATCTTATTAGCATGCCTCCTGAACACCTTCCTGGTACGTTGTTTGCACTTAGGTAGCGTACATTTTGAATGTTGTACTTTTTTTCCTGAAAGAGTGGAATCAGTACTAATACAGTAGTCTATCTGCAGTTTTAGGCATGTTACTTCAAAACTGCATTGCATTATTTATTGTCATTCAAAGCCCTGGGAGCTTTGATAGGGGATGCTGTTGTGTACCCTATACTGAAAAGATGTCTCTGTAAGACCTCTTTTCATTCTGTGAAGCCCTTTGAGACTTCGGTGATTTAGGGCTATATAAATAAAATTTGATTGATTGATTGATTGATTCCGAAGGAAAAGTAATTAGCTACATTATATTATTATTGTATTTGAAATGTAAGGCATTACACGACTATTGCATTAATTTTACATTACTCTCATCAAAATACCTGGAAATATGGATTTGGCATTCTACATGTAGCTCATTACGCTCATTACATTTCTCGTGGAATGACCTTAAACTAAACTTAAGTAAAAATACATGCTCAAAATTATCCCAAAATAAAAATTACTGTTTGCGTGGACTTGTAAATAATGCCTAAATCCCTGGAAATGTAAAATGAAAATGTACAAATATAATGACTTAAACAAAGTTTATCTGCTTACCAACAATACACCAGCGCCATTTCAAGGCAACCAAATGAACTGCATTCATTTTATCTAGCGTTTTTTTTTTGAGGGGGGGGGGGGGGGGGGGCTATACTACATGATACACCATACATGAGCTAAAATAAATGTGCGTACTCTTTTACCTGAGTCTTGGTGAAATCTAGGAACTGATACCCTACTTCGCGGGTTTCAGACTTCGCGGGGGGTTGACATCCCCCATTAACCGCGAAGTAGGGGGATCACTGTATTCCCAACACTGTTTATCCGTACTGTACTGAAGTACAGGGTGTCATTACATTTGCAACCTATGCTGAGTTGGGTGCTTGACACCAACTTGGAAAATTCACCAGTCTCAAGTCTTTCTTTTGTTTGATTCCGAAGCAGCAGCTTCAAACCCTCAGCAGCTTTCGTCTTCTCAGCCATCCCCTTTTGGGTGATTACTCATCGATAACGCTCACAGCAACATCCAAGACACGCCCATCGTGCTTGATCATTCCTGCACTGTCTCCCGCCTTCTGCTGCAAGTGCAGCTGAAGAAAAAAAAAAAAAAATCTTTTTTTTTTTTTTTTTTTCTCACTGTTCTCAAAGTGAAAATGAGATGGCACATCCCGACACAGCAATCCCCATCTTCTGCTTTGGGTTAGCACACTTTGACAAAACATGTATTGCCTTGGGAAGGGCAGCACCTGTTACTGTAATGTCCATAAATATTTACACCGCAGGAATTGCATAGCTGTAATGTAATGCATTCCCTTCTTCATGCATGGCAGAGGATTAAACATTTCCGTATAAGTACCGCATATCATCTTATAAATTACAGAGCTTTTCAAAATGTATTCATAGCTTGTCTGGTTTTAAAATGAATTATTTTTGTCAAGATCCCCTTTGAATGTTTACCACTGTCCCATACAAACAAACCACAAAACTTTTATGGCATGCACACCACACCTCAAGACGCTCACCACTTCACCATTTTCTACATCACTGGTGTCAAACTCAGGGCCTGGGGTCCAGATCCGGCCCGCCACATGATTTTAAGTGGCCCACGAAATGCTGATTTGACTTCAGTTTTCTGACTAAAATGCCACATTTGCAAGTATTCTTCAACTTTTAAAAGTTTTAGGGGAAAAAAAATAAAACAGCACATTTTTTTTCCCCAATCTCTCTTTTGAACAGTATTTACCGGCCTCTGATTTCAAAACTAGCAAAAGTGTGTGACAAACTTGAATATTTTTTTGACTTTGTCATTCCGGCCCTCTGACAAAAACTATAACTATAAAGTGGCCCGTGATAAAAATCAGTTTGATACCCTAGCAGATTTACCATTATGTACAATCCATTTTAGTAGATTGGGCTAATTTTGCAGCAAAAGAACATTTTAAATATCGTCACTTTAATGTATGCAGGTGAAATTTCAAACTGGAAAAAAAAGTTGTTTTTTTAAATGCTATTAAATATCAAAACTGGTCAAATTGTACTGTAACGTTATGTAAGGGTTTAAAGCGATACACTGTCGTGAATCCCTAATCCACCTTGCTTATGTATGGATGGTAAACACTGTTGCATTATGTCTGCAGTCTCTGGCTGCCAACTGGCTCCTTACACAGCAAAAGAAAACCCGAGTTGCCAGATGGCGAAGAACGCACCTTGGAAAGGGCCCACATTTGGCAGGTGTTTTTTGTGTGCACTCTGAATGCAGCAAAATTATGAAACCGATGGCAAGAAGCAGAGGTTCATATCTGTACTGGAGGTTATATACAGTATGTGTAGTGCCTTCTACAATTATTGGAACACTTTTAGCTTTTAATGAATGTTTTCTAAATAGAAGGGAGAAAAACATGTTTTTAATCAGTCTTAAAATTGCGGACTTTCATCACAGATGAAAGTCTCACTCTTGGGATGGGATCAGTGCATTGATGTTGCCTACCTTGAACGATTTGTCCTCTTAAAATTTGAACATCGTATCATTGAAATGTTATTTTGGTGCATTAAAATGTTCCGTATAAAAAACAGTTTTTTGGGACCAACTATGTTTGTCCAACAAGTGAATAACCTCACCCCAACATGCCCGTAAACACGATTTAGTTTTTTTCCACCTTTCTCAAAGACAGCATGTTTATCCTAGTGGAAAGGTCCTAAACGTGCACATCATTTATCAGCACCTGCTGGAAAGTTGAAAAATTTTAGTATTAATAACAGTAAGTTGGCAGACACCAGTTTTGCCACATTCATTAAATTCGAATTTATTTTACCACTACTGTATATCATCATATATTATTTATTATTATTATATATATTGTTTTGAACTCCTGTTAGACAAATTCTAGGGTTTGTACATTTGTGAAATCCAGGGGATTTGCCAATGCCATTTAGTGCCAACCGGAAGAAGGCAAATTTCATATCAGCCTGAGTGGTCCTCTAACAACTCAGGGGTTGCGGGATCGATCTCCAGCCGTGGTGAGCAATGTGGAAATATCCTTAAGCAATAGTAACTGAACTCCTTGTAGCCCCTGATGCTGCGTCATCAGTCGTTAAATAAGTAGTCCATGTAAAGCGCTTTGAACAGCTTATAAGTGTAAAAGCACTTTATAAATTAAGTACAATTTACCATAAATAGCTGAGCAATGCTAAATTGTGAATCTTTTTTTGCTTGTTCTGTCTAATGTGGACGGAGAAAAAAAGTTTAATGATCATTTCTAAGTTCTTTCAATGCTAAATACAGCATTTATTAAGTTTGCCTCATTTTATTTTTAAGAACTGTCCTTTACTAGTAAACTCAATAATGCACAAGACATTGAATCAAAATTTTTTCCCCCGAAAAAAAAAAAAAAAAAGACAAGATCACATGTTCTATGGTATCGCTCTATTCCAATCTAGTCAAATGCCAAATGGATATTTTTTCTTTCCTATGATTGCAAACTGATTGCCTTTGGGCCTTTGGGTTATTTTAGGGCCAGGTCATATTCTTTTCATGAGAGGAAAAAATATGAATAAAACATGGAAGCTTTTTCAAGTGCCCTTAAAAATGTTACTTAGCACTTTCTCAATTTTTGAAAAAAGTATTAGTGAAAGCGGGCTATTGGAAAATGTTATGGAAAATAGAGATAGAGATTAAAGCCATTGATGATTTGTAACTTCATCAGATGTTTGCACTTCATGAAGGCTTATTATGCCCACTGGCTATTGCCTCGAGGACCAAATAAAAGTATGGGTAAAGTTTCACCAAACAGTAGGTCAGTTCCACGTCACAACCGCGGAGCTGTGCCGAGCTCTGTGTTGACAACACAAATAGTGATTTTCCATCTTAAGTAAAAGACGCGTTTAATGCTGATGATTGTCGGCCACAATCTTTTCTGATCAGCTCCCTGAGGGAAAATGACACTGAACGCATCCCACACGATAGGATAATCGCTCAGTATAATCTTTTACTGAGCCGATGATCAGACCTTTACTGACTTATACCGTAATTAGGGGAAAATAATGTTTGAATTTGTTTCCCAGCGTGTGTGTATTCTGCATTCGTCATTATTATTTTAAAGTGGAGAACTGTCTTCCCCAAACTTTCAGCACAATTCAGTCGTGGCAAAATATTTATCCTTGGCAACATGGCTCGGGGTTAATTCTATCCACATACAAGTGTAGGAAATTTTATTATTCACAGGCTTCATTCGTCCTACTTAAATGGCAAAGTACTCACACATTAAAGTGTGTGTGTCGCGCATGCATGTGTATATTCATTTTCATGTGATTTCAAAATGATTGCCTTCGGGTTAAGTGTTGTTGGTGGAGCGAAACAGAAAAGAAAAAGCGTAACACAATCGATACTAGCCGCCCCCATTTGAAGGAGGCGGCGTTCACTTTCACATATGATTGATGGTGTAGAGACGCACTTTATTGTACGTTTTATGGACTGTTGTTTATGAGCACTGCTTTCTAACTCTGCTTTCACTCTCTTTCTAGGTCACACGATAGTTGCCTGTTTGGGGCCAGGTGTCGTTTATTTCACAGTAGGACACTCGGATATCATTTTTTTCCATTGGATTGTTGGAAACGGGAGACCAATAGGAACTTTGGTCACGGACGGACACTCCCTGAAAAAAGGAAAAAGAAATGGGGCTTCATTTAAGACTGCGCATCCGAAAACGATTCCCAACTTTAGCGTCATCAGTAACTCGCGTCCCCGCCAAACATCTCTTTGTATTATAGTTGGACTCCCATGGACCAGAGGACTCCAACATGAAGATATTTATTAGCTGAAAAACTGTGGTTTATCATAACGGAAAAAAAAAAAAGAACAAAAGAAGAAAAATGTGACGTGATACCTTTGTGTTTTTTCTCACCGCATAGCGATCCCGAGACGCTCAATGCATATTTGTGTTGAAGATCAAGTGAAATAAGCATTTTCATTCCTTTTAGCCTTATGAAGAAGCTACATTATGTTTCATCGAGTTGTTAGGCTACCAAGTCATTTGTGCAAAGACTTTTCATGTAAGAAGGGTGGCCGTGCTATGATAAAAACACTGGTGGAGTTTTGCCAAAATGTTTAAATGTTGTTTTCAAAGCCAGACAACCACAATGGATTACAAATGTCAGTATTATCTCAATAAATCTAACCTAATGGAAGTTGCAGTCTGGTTGGATTTGGAATTTCGAGCACTTTTCGGAGGTTGCGCAAAGGATTTTATTGAAGTATAAATAGGTCGGCACAGAAGAAAAAGTGTCTGATTCTGATAAATCCAAAAAGCAAGGAATCCATCTGAAATCATTGAGAGAGACGTGATAATTATCTCTCACCCTGAAACACCCCATATCCCATTTGAATAGTTTCCAACAAGTCTTCTTCATCTTATGAGCCTTTGTTTGTTTTGAGCCGTAGTTGAAATAATATATCCCGTTGTCTACAAAGAGAATTTTCGTCTTTGTTGTTTTGGACCGAATGATTTCCCCCCCGGGTACTTCGTCTCACAATCATCAAAAGTTGCCTGTCCAGAGACAATAAAAGTGTCAGCTTGGAGGCAAAGAACAACAGGGGCAGATGATGGATGAATAAGTGAATCTATCAATGCGTGTGACATGTAGACTAGTAGGATCGATGGTGTATAGCGGTAAAATGCCAGATGGATGTATTTATGGATGAGTTGGTGGAAGGATTTTTTTTCATGTGGTTTAATAATGCATAAATTGATGGATGGGTGAAAACATGAAAAATATTGTTGATTAATGGACATGCTAAGGGGATGACTACCTGAAGAGGTGGCGCACAAGAAAGACAAATGCACATTGGATGGATTACAATAAAGGCTGAAAGGATGGATGCAGAAATGGATGAGAGGGTGAATTTGTGTGAAATTTGGGAGGAGGTTTGACTACAATATAGAAATGGATGAATGGAGCAGGAAAAGATATGTGGACTAACCAGTTAAAAAATAATGTCTATTTTTATTGATGAATGAAATTATTGAACAACGGCTCAGTGGATGGCTGGAATAAAGATTGGTGAACTGATGGACAGATTCAACAGATGACAAAACGAATGAGAGGAAACTATGAATGGATTAGTGGATCAATGAAATTGTGGGAAAGGTGTAGATTACAGTTGGTTACACATTGGAAGTAGGGATAGTTTGATTCTACTTATTACAGTAAATGGGGGTTGCAGGAAGGAATCGATTCATTGGTGGTAAATTAATAGGTGGTTTCTTGGTGGATGGAAGGATGATGGATAGGAGCATGAAGATCATTCTATTAGAGGCCAGATGGATGACAGAGTTGGGGTTGATCTATGGGTGGGATGTTGATTAGACAGCTGGATGGACATGTCTTGTGAAAAATATTTATGGAAGGTCTTGGTGGTCAGATGACTACTGAACAAAATGCATGGATGAATTGTTGAAATAAAGGATGATGGATGGATGGATGGATGGATGGATGGATGGATGGATGGATGGATGATGGATGGATGGATGGATGGATGGATGGATGGATGGATAGGTGGGCGGGCGGGCGGGCGGACGGACGGACGAACAGACGGATGGATAGAATTTATATCTCACTGCATGGCTGAGTGGATTGTGTTGATTAGTGGATTAGATGACATCAAAAGCAGACCAGTATTCTATCCGCATTATCCTCATGTCATTTCCATATCACAGATAGCGAATGATTCTAATTAAAGCATGTAGGCACTCTTATCAGCCACCACAATACTTGAGTCATTGCTGAGGTCTGCACTTCCAACACGATCGCCAGTCAAGTTGCTATGGCGACCGCCTCATTCATCCATCCACCATCCAGTATATATGTTTCATGACAGCCTAGCTGTATCTAAATTCCCCAAAAAGCAAGACTTTTTTTGCCAAAGCACATTTGAACCACAAATTAATCGCGTATCACCTCCATCAAAGCACCACTTTCACTTCCTGTCTGTAATTGAAACATGAACATTCACTGCAGAAAGATCCCTAATATCAAACATAATTAATTAGGCAAAACAATTGTTTGAACGCTCGTTCTCACAAATCCAGCCCACCGGACGGCACTGAAGGGGAGGAGTGTGTGTGTTTTTGTGCGTGTGTGTATGGGGGGGGGGGGGGGGGGGTGTTTAGTGATCCAGCTTGTTTGGTTAGAAATCATTAAATTACAGTAATGACTAATTTCTCATTCCTGCATGTGAGCCACCCGAGACCGCTGCGGATTTAATAAAGAGCCGGCGATGAATTACAAACAGGCGGCGGGAAAGGCTTGATGATTATACAGAGTAATTCAAAAGTGCATTAATAAAACAATACAGAAACATCGCTAAATCATTTGAGATAAAGGTTATTTGCATAATTCATTAAGATTAATCAGAGCGGGGGAAAACAGTGAGAAGATACCGATCCATCGCATGGAATAAACCTTTTCTCTCTGCAAGCATTGATGCAAATCTACCCTTGGATCTGACAATTAACCTCTGTGCACTTTACAGGCCCTTCGGCAGAGAAAATACAATCCGCCTGTCATTTACCTTTATGTGGGCTAATATTCTATTGATGATGAAAGACCTCTCCATAGCAAAGCTCCTTTGGGTTTTGTCGCTTTGTCATAAAAGACCTTCAATGGAAATGGACCGTCAGCGTGTCTGGAGACTGCAGTCGAGAAAATCGGCTGATTGTCATGCCGCGCCATGCGGGTAATTTGCTTTTCTCTTGTCATATGAGGTAAATACTTGAGTTTGGAGTTCCCGCAGTCCAGATAAGAATAGAGTTGTCCTGTTTTCACGCCAGCTGATCATCCCACAGTCCTCAAAATTCTTCTGTTCGTATTTTCTTCTGACACAATATAACCAGTCAAAATCAAATCCAGATATATACTAACTACAATTTCTGGACTGCTTATACTGTTGATGTCAAGCAGGGGTACTCACACTTTTTATTATTGTATGGCATAAGATAACTGCCAAAAAGAAGTATTTATGATTAACAATTTCTAACCGCAAACACGGGTGGAGGAATCGAGCTTAAATTACTTTTCCTGTGAACCTGCCGGTAGCCTGATGGGATGTCATTCATATTACCATATTTTTATTCATATGCACGTGAGGCAATCCACAGACAAGATTTGTTCACAGCCACAAATTCATGTGTAGTGAAGCTTCATAGTCATAGAAGGGAGAGGTGTATTGAGAAGCCCTCACAGGTTTTAGATTTGTAGTCATGAGGAAAAATAATATCTAGCTAATAATATCTACTCACAGGGAAACATATAGAACAAGTAATTATTACTATTACAGATATGACTTGTCAACTCATTAATCACGCATACATATGTGTTTTTCACAGTTTTCACAGTTACCCTACTCCATAGTACATCGGTATCGGTAAAATTGAGCCTGGGAGCCCGTCAAGAGCTGTTGAGATATGATATTGCCAACAGCGGCCGCTTTGATCAGAAACGTTCAAGGGTTATTTTTGACAAAAGCCACCCTCAGACACCTGACAAACACTTTCATAATTTGAAATGCATATACAGGTAATGTCTCAAGTAACCTTCAGCCGTTGTTTGGCACCCGCGGATTTGCATGTTCAATTTGAAAATAAAGGGTTTCCTCGCACTTGTTTTTGGAAAACACAGATTTTCGTTATCGGAGAGTAGGACCCGACTCGATCCGTTTGTAACGGTTGTGGATTCGCAGCCATAATTTAAACTCCTCAAAATTTCAGGAACCTTGAACCAATTTTTCAAATTTCTGTAATTACTGTGCTTTGTCATATAAAACTGTTACACCAATTTTACATTATATTCAATAGAAAATGTCAAAGGCCTCTTCCCTTTGAAATGTTTTGACTCAGGCGTTTTGCAGAATATCCCAAGAAGCCAAGCTCCCGCCATCTACCTCTTGGGGTGAGGGTAGGGGCGATGTCAGCAAACATTCTGTCTCTGTCAGTCACTAAAAATATTGGGAGAGCATTGCAAACACCTTACCGCGGCCACATTAGAGTGACAATGAGAGGCTCGTGCATGAGACATAACATCACCACTCAATTGTCCTGCGCAGCACCCACCCACAAGAACAATATTCTCAATCGTAATATTAGTACTATGCTAAATTTGTTACGTATGTGTATTTTAGCCCTGTGGTTTTGGCCTATTACTTTTTTCTTTGCATGTTACAGGTCATGGGATCTACCAATACTAATTTCAAGGGTTTATGCAGTGCTCAACTCTCTGTCACTCTTCAACAAGTTGTGTCAAAAATCCCCCCCCCCCCCCCCCCCCCCCCCCCGAAAAATTCATTCAGAGACTGCATTTCAATCACCAGCACATAGTCAACTGGTGTTGTGTTGCTCCTGATAATGAAATTCTTTGCGGAGGTTTCTAATACTGTGTGTAGGTCATTAGTTTATAGCTGGTGTCACTGCGACTTTTACAGGCGGATGCCTCTCAAGCTGTTGATTAAAATCCTCCCACTCCTTCTGCCTGAAATGAATTCCCCGGCAGAGCAGGTAGTGTGGATTGGGAAATAAAACGAGTAAAACAGTGGGTTTTAGTGGCTACGGTTGACTCTTTTGACTTTATATCAATGTTATTGTTTGCCCCCAATCACATATTTCTATCAACTCCTACTTGTGCTGTGTGTGACGCAGAATGTTCTTGTATTAAACATTATCGTGGAAGGGGAATATTTGTTGTATTAAAGAAAAAAAAAATGCATTAATTTAGCCATTTTTCTCGAGCGGTGGAGTCCTACGCGGTAGTGGTCTCGAACCACAAATTTTTTAATTCTAATTTATTTTTTATAATTTAATAATGTTGAATATTCAGCTTTTAAAACAGCTTCATTCATGATACATCTTCGTTATTTTCTCATCGGTTGCAGAAATTTCAACATGACAAGCAAACAACAACAAACAAGCGATTTAATGGAAAATAAAATTATCGCAAATTAACCACTTGTAATAAAATGGCTTACTTGTCAAAGAAAACATTTGCCGGTTAATTTTTCTGTGTCAAATAACCAAAACAACAACGCAAAGAGCATTTAAATTTGAAACATGAAGGATCGCTTTACCTAAGTGCTCCGATGGAAGAGCAAGCTTTCACTTACATAAACACCATCTGCTGCATTTATCTTGACAGAATGAATTAGTTTGGAAAAGTGTCAGATACACCAATTTAATTTGATTTTCTCATGTCGTAATGAAAGCTGACAGACTAATGAAAAACTGCTTAATCTCCAAAACACCCGAGATAAGCTGCAAATGCCTTGCAATAAAATTCTTGCACTCTGTACAATATCCTCTCTTTTTATGTCCATGTTTTTTTTTTTCCAAAAAAGGGATGTTTTATTTCATTTGGTGTCAGTCAGGAAGTCATTTCCTGCAGCTTGAAGTGTTGCGCATCACCAGTTTATTTCCAAGTGAGTTGTGCTGTTCTCTCACTATCCCACGGCATAATGGGATTATCCCGCTCAAGGCGAAAGCATGGATGCTCAGAAATTCTCCTATCAAAGTATTGCCGGTGTACCTGACGCCTTCAATTCGCCATGTTTTTCCACGCTAGGCCGGGCCCAAGAGGCGATTAGCCCGTGAATGATGACGCCAGGAACGCCAGCTGCCTCGGCCAAGTCACACACACATCCACAGTCACTTTTCTTCTTCTGATGACTCCTTAACAGCACACACTGTACTTTCAGTAGCATTTGTAACAAGTCTTGTGCAAAGTGGGTGGCTGATAGTCATACTGAAAGAGTGAACACAAAACAAAAGCTTTAGACCATAGACTTCCGCTTGAATTGAAGAAACATGTGCTTGAGAGCTAAAAAAAAAAAAAAAAACGGAATGCCATGCTTGATGTATGACCCACAATTCAAAAGGGGTGGGATTTATAAACATTCTATAAAATCAAAAGGCTAGATGCTGTGAATCTTGAGTTTATGACTTTCTGATGTCAAACAAGCAAATGGTAGAATTTTTGTCCCAAGTGGATTACAATGATTGATCTTCTGCATTGTGGGTCAGACATCATAGGTAACAGTCAATGTATTGCCAGCAGAAAACCATAAAGACCATACTCTACTGTGCTTCTGTATTTTATGAGCCCGCGATGTCAAAAGATCAAATGGGAGAAAGGCCTATAATCATGGTAACGCCACTGTGTATGTCCAATGGTAATGTGGTTATTGTGATTTATGTAACATGATGAGCGATGTACAGTTTGACAACCGAAACAAAAAGCAAACGTGCATCTGTATTTTATGACCCCGTGATGTAAAAAAATAATAAGTGGTATATATTTTTCCATATTAACAAGACTGCTTGTACAAAGTGATTGCACACAATGTGCATACAATTAAAGGACAGGGGCCATTCATGCCCCCTGGCATAATGTATTATACTATACACCTGGATTTTATGGCCATGTGAAAGGATCAAATGTAAAAAAAAATGTAAAATCCCCTCATATACTGTATAGACTGCTCCTGTGTAAAAGGATTGTGGTAATTAATTTATGATTGATTACATTAAAACACAAGGTATAGTTATTTGTAACACCTCATAGAACCATAAATAAATTCCTTTTCCAAACTGCTCTTCTTCGGCAGGTTTGAAGATGTGCTGAAGACTATCCCAACTGCCCTAAGGCAAGAGGCAACGTGAACTAATCAACAGCGGACAACCGATAGTGTTCAATCATTCTAATGAGTATGTGCTTGCATGGCAATTGGTTGCTACACTATTACAGTAAAATTAGTTACTAGAGATGGAACGAGACACAAATCCCACAGGGCGAGATGTCTCACAAGACTGAGTCAGACAACAAGACACAATAGTTTTCAACATTTGTAACATAAACATAAACAGGATCATCACTTTTGTTAAAAGCTCATTTTTCAGCTGCGGCGGTGATAGTTTAACAAAATGCTAGTTAGCTTTGGTGGTTGAAGTGATTTTTTATTTTTTTTTGCAACACTCACCAACTGTGCTTGTCATGTCTGCCAATATTATATCACCTTCTTTTTCAAAAATGGGAAAACAAAATGAATTTTAAATGGAATTAATTAATGCAAGACGCGGCACAAAAACACTGTCAACAGATACAATAACATATCAACGTAATTAAGTTGTTTTTTAGCGCCCTGAGATGGTGATTGAATGTGATTTTAGACCAAAGACATCTTGTTTACATCAACTCGCTGCTCACTCTCTGGTAGAAAAAATCTGTCAAATGGACCGTTATTGCGTCCATGCTTCGGGGAGGCTCTTCAAAATAAAAGCACTCCAAACATGACCAGACATTATTTGTGATGGTATGGTTTATTTTGAAGCATTGACAGGCTTTATCACCACATCATTTTACTATTCCTACTATACCAGAAGTGAGCCTATACCTAAACTGAGCCAGCCAGACTATGTCTCTTGCTATGGCCATTAAAATAGAACGTAAGAGAAGACTTTCCCTTTATGTTAGTTGTCAGTACAAGCACAACAAAGTGAAACAGCGCTAACCTTTACCTGAATATTCATAGAAGAGGACATGGTAAGGTTCCTGCTGGGCTGAGCATTCAGGGTGGAATAAAAATAAATAAACAAATAAATAAACCTGACAGGATAAATCCAACGGTGTGCTGCATGTGCATATTAACTTTGCGAGTTGCCCCTTTTTTATTCATCTTTGTAAAGTGTAACCAAACCTTTGGGGGTTTGTGCTGCAAGGACCCATGCCTACTACTGTGTCGCAATGCATGTTGTGGCGCAACATGCATGGTAATCCATCCCAGCTGATATCGATAACAAAAACGTTAGCACATAACGCCAAGGACTAGAAACATTGAGGACCAGTTCTCAACAAAAAACAGGTTTTTTGATGCCCATCCCAAGTCAACACGATCTTTACACACGTTGAATAACTGGGTTTTTTATTACTTTGATCGTAAGGCTGGAATCAGCCACAGGTGTGGCCTATAAATATAATGCTTTTCGGCAGCAGAGATTTGTCATAAGCTCTGACTGTGAACAGGATCTGCACGAAAGAAAATAGGTGGAGGCTCTTGTAAAGTGCATGAAGAGTCAAGATGTGAGAAGTGAACACCGTGTTTTGTTTACCACTTTCAAGTTCCAGAGGCACAACATCAGAGCAGAGGGGACATCTTCAAGTGGCCCTCTGTGATTCATACTAATGACTTATCAAAATGGGTCGTTTGAGCTCCTCACTCTCATTGCGAGCCAACCAGTAATTAAAGATGTGTAGGCCCACCAGGTACAAAGTAACCTCCTCCAACAGATGCTCCCCACTAATGATCCGTTGTAGCGTACATCCCAGGATCCCACAATTCCTCCACTCTCTTCCAGTGGAATGCCGGTCATCGCTTTTTCACATCCTTGTTCCGGGCTTCACTTGGGGCACGCCTCACCATCTGTGGTAGGGAAGCAGAGAGGTATGATACAGCCTACCAGGCAACAAGCTGCCTCTGTGCACTCATCTATCGCTGTCAAAGCCCAACTGGAGGGATACATCACGTAGAGTGAGTCTTAAACAAAGGCGGTGATTGAGTAATGACTCCTGATGGAAATCAATAAAATAGTAAAAAACAAATCTTTAAAATTTCATTTAAACTACAAATAAATAGAATATAAATATCAAATCAAAATAACAATATCATAATATAAAACAACAACAGCAAAGTTTGGAGACCTCACTAAATGAAAAAAAAAGGAGTTAAAAAAAAACCTTTGTATATAATCTGAATCACTTATTTTACCCCACGACCTACATTACAGTGTTGTTTAAATAAGACGCATATTGACACATTGTGTACAATACAAAAACAACATTTAAACAACAAAACAAAAAAACAATGCAGTGCTTCCTATGCATTAATTTCGGAGTGGCCGCCCATTCTAGCTGTCATTCTTTCAAATTTCTTTTACTGCTAAACATTGCAATGATTTAACTTGCCAAAGTGTCCGTCTTTGTGAAAATTTTATTCGATCACAGGACGGAGTACATGTTCTAATGTTTACGTACACAGATGTAATAGCATTCCTATATTTATTAATGTGATGCGGAAAGTGAAAAACAACCTCCCAAAGTAAAAAAGGTCAAGATCCCATCACACGCCAACAGCTGTGTTGTGAAGGCCAACTTCAAAATAAACACACCAAACAATACAAGGACAACAATTTAATAGCCGTAGGCTTTTATTTTGAAGTTGTTATTCCTTCTAATTTCCATGTGTTGGCTGTACGTAGTCGAGATCACAGGTAGCTGCAGTTGCCCTATGAGTAGGGGCTCAGACATCTAACTAGAGTTTACAGAAAGTAAGAGGATCCCAAAGTTTTCTTTCCTCCTCTCTTCCAGCCGCTCGTGTGGGATTCACACAGATAACTTCCTCCGCAATGACAAAAAACAAAACAAAAACAAAACAGTACTGCCCTTCTGACTGCCCAGTCCATCTGTCAATCAGCTCAAGGGGCACTCCTACAATACGCGGCCAGTCCTACAAGACACATGATTGGCTCCCGGTGCCACAATCGACCAATGAGGGCAGAAGTTGTAACCCACTCCCGCTCAGAAGTTGAAATCCACTCCTCATTGGTGCCTGCGTCTTGTAATAGTGAATTGACTGACAGATTGGCTGGCCAGTCAAGTAAGAACAATACTATTTTTTTCTCTTTTTTCATTGCCGAGGAAGTTCTCTAAGTCATTTACACACTAGCGGCTAGATTACACCTGCAAGGAGAAAAGAAAGCTTTGGGGTCCTCTTACTTTTTGTAATAAATTGGAATTTCAAATGGAAACTCTGCTTTTTAATCATGTTTGGTCAGCTACTTGCTTCACTTTAGTTAGACGTCCAAGCGCCTACCCGAAGGGCGACTGCAGCTAACCATGATCCTGACTCCATACAGACAACACATGTAAACTAGAAAAGGGGGGCAGGCAGTACTTTGCTATTTTTCACTTAACGCGGGGGGGTTCAGTCCCTATTAACCACGAAAAACGAGGGATTACTCTATAACATAAATTAATAATCCTGCTTCTGTCCTGGCTGTACTTCACCCGTCACCCGCGCCCCCATTTAGGACCATAATGCACTTGTTCTCAAAAGGTATTTCTAACATGCCGATTATGGCCGACATGGCTGCAGTGAAAGCTAATTCATGCCATTATGCGGAGTGCTTCTATCAACTAGACCTGCGTTTCTGATTCCGACATGTGGGCTGACAAGCAAAGTGTACTCAAAGGCGCAAAAGATAGATTGAAGATCTTTTCTAGAACATTTTATATGATGTTGGAAGTATCAGTTCCCGATGGGTTCCCTCACAAAAAACCTTATGAGTAGTATCAGTCATTTTTTTATTTTCTGCTTTCTGTGATTTTCTTACACAATGTTTTTTTTTGTCTTATGCAGCCATAATTAAGCAACAAACAGACTATTGACTTTTTTTTTTTGCAGTTTTAGTACAGACTTTTTCAAAAACAATAGTATTTGTACCTAAATTTGTCAGTAAATAATGCATGTTGTTTTTCTGTTGTTGTTGTTGTTGTTGTTGTTTTGTACGGAGGTATAAAGTATGTGGGTCGTATTTTGAGGAGGGATCATAAGTGGCACTCTGTTCACTGCTATTTGTAGAATAAAACTGCAATGTGCATTTTAAAACAATGCATTATTTAATGATTGTGAATCGCTAAACATACGTACCAGTTTCAACTTGTTGATCGATGACGCTGCCTAAGATAACTAAATTAATTTTGAAAAAGAGTTAGTTGTTTTGTTTCCTGCCTTAGTGCTCATTAAGAACTTCTGTTTGAAGCAATAACGCAGAGTTGCTATGCGTTTCGTTGTGGGGTGGCCCCGGCGTCATCCAAAGGCCTCTGCTGCGCTCCCCATTAGTTTGGCTGATTCAGGGTTGTTAGCCATTTTAATTTCCCATTAGACCCACAAAAGCTGTCTGCTCTCAGGTAACTCATTAATCTGCGCTGATGTACGTACGGTGGCGAGAAGTGAGGTTCCCTTTGCCAAGGTTTGCTTGGGCATTTAATGCATGCGAGAAATAACACAGAGAAAGGAAACAGATGGTTACATTAGGGAGCAGTGATACTGACACATACTGCGGCATATTTGCGTGTGAATAGATTACAAGCAGTCCATTTATGTGTGTATGTGCGTGTTTTGCTTTGCTTTTTGTGCTTGGATCGCATGCTGCCGCATGTTTTGCATGTCAATCTCGACTTGCCTCCTGCACAGCTGTGCCATTTTTCAACCTTGAGTGTATACAAGTGTGCAGTAGAAGTGGCTTTGGTCTCAGCCACTGTCTGATTGCGTTAGTTGAGCTGGAATGGTTGCCTTTAACTATTTTACTTTGTAATGCCTCGCGTCTCCATATCTCCATATCTTCTCCATATCTTTGTTTCGGCAAGTTAAAACCATTAAAGGGACAATGTGTAAGATTTAGACCGTGTTTCACTACGGACTGCAGGAGGTGCTGCCTTTACCATTGTCCGTAGCTTTAACAGACATGGCAGCGTCTGAATGAGTTCCACCCCTTATGTAAGATCATTTAATGAAAGCTAGACCTACAATTATATTTCAAACATATTGTTGGTCGTTAAGAACACATGTATTTACAAGTTTTTGACTTCTGTAATCATTTCATTTATTTCTTTTTAATTAAAAACAGTCTAAATCTTACACATTGTCCCTTTGAGACCAAGAACGACATTGTCAAGGCTATCTCAATGCTTCTCAATAATTTGTTGTAAAGCCACACCCAGGAAAAAGAAAACCTTTCCCCTGACTTTAGTGGTTACATAGTATAACACGTGGTGTGTGTTATTAAAATGACAAAATCGCAGTACTTTTTGTACATTTCTTCATTGTATATTGAATAATACATTGTTGCAGTCCTGGAGGGAGTGGGTGGGACGGAATCGAGACAAGTCCGAGGCAATGTGTGGGTGCGCAAATGCTGAAACTGATGTTGCAACAATAAAATGATTTAAACTTTCAATGCTTGATTTTTTTGACACAGCTGAATATTAATTTGTCGAAAAGCCCTAAAGTCATCATCACAATCTGACACGGCAAATAGCTCCTCCCATTTAACACCCAGATGTCCTCCCTTATCTCTTCATCAATTGTTCAAACATCTTTGAGTGCAAACGCTCTAAAATGGATACTATATTGAATTAGAGGTATCTATATATAATAATGTTAAGCCTTGTAAATGGCATGATAGTACTTTTGAACTAATATTATCCAAACACAGAAGTGAGGAAAAAAGTGGTCTGTTTTGAGTTATGTCCACCCCGAATATGGGGCTTAAAAATGAGGCAAAAAAAAACAAAAACTTGACTTGTACCCTGAGAAATACGATACGTAAAGCTGTATGTTTTTTAACAATGACTAAAGAAAAAAGCAATATAAATCAACTTTCAACAACTTTGGACTACTTTTTTCCAATGTTTATACAGTTTACAGGTTAGTCTAAAACTGGGGAGAAAAAGTGCTCATCGGTTCCTCAGAGGGTATTTATTTCCTTCCTTCCTTCCTTCCTTCCTGCCATACCATTTGTTGCATGTGTTCATTTTACATTCTAAAATGATTGCTTCTTGCTTTGGTTTCAACTGCCTTCAAACAGACTTCTTGCTCATTGTCAGAAGTTACAAATTATTGACCAAATGGTGTCTCTGGGGTGCCAAAAAGGAAACGATGGAGATTTAATATCATCTTTTGTAAACTCTTTTGTAAAGTATCACCTTTTGTAAACTCTTTATATTTTCATGTATTCATAAGTTATATATTTGTTGCATGTTAAGTTAAGATTGTTAAGTTATTATTGTTGTGATTCAGATTTCCTACATTGTGAAGGGCCAGTGGACACCTCACCAATATAATGTTGAATGTCCTCGAAGTTTTTGCTATTCCTATTCCTCACGACATGGTTCAAGTTCCTTTTACCATAAATACCTGAATTTGAGCAGCATCTGTGTATCAGCAAATTTCTTGTGCGTATATGCCAAAAGACCGCAATAAATAACCAAGTCAAATGGCATATCTTTCCATGTACTCTAACCGGCGCATTCTTAATTTTGAATCAACTGGAGTCATCAAAACTTTTACATGAGCCTCTCGGTTTTTGTAATATTCCCGTGTGAAAACAAGGATAAAGTCGGACACTGGTTCGGTCTGCCTGCTTCTTTTGTTTTTTACACAAGCTGTTGTTAGCTGCAACAGGCACCTGATGCTAACAGTGAACTGTCGTTCTACTTCTCTAGCTCATCCCATTACGGTAATTATTATAAGTAAGAATATGGGCCATATAAAAATGCTCACCAGTGCCTCAAAACTCTGTCTATGTTGCTTACAGATCAAGCTTCCTTGAATGGTGTTAAGCCATTCTTGCTGGAAAAGAGGCTATTGGGTCGTAGGATATTACTGAAAGATGCGCATCGGGGGAGCTTGGAAGTGGGTATACACAATGCTTACTCGAAATAAAGTGGGTATACATCGTATACTACTGTATATCCTTCACACCACCACTGGGCGGGGGACGCTCTAGACACTCTAGACTCTAGTTGCCAGCCAATTGCAGGGTTATATTTAAGAAAACTGAAATTGGTGGCCCAGAGGTAAAACTGCAAGCCTTTAACATTCAAAGAGCCATTTTGACTCACTTTTCACAGATACTAATAATGCTTACGTTTATATAGCGCCTTTCATAAAACCAAGGCGCTTTACAAAGCACGGCACTATCACAAAGTAAGACTAGTGGTGGTAAACTACGTTGCGTAGCCACAGGTGCCCTGGGGCAGACTGACAGAGGCGAGGCTGCCATACCGCGGCATATGGCCCCTCCGACCAACCACTGGAGGCAAGGTGGGTGAAGTGTCTTCACCCACCTTGCTCTGTCAGGTCTACTCTGACAGAGCAGGGATCGAACAGCCGACTGGTTACTAGACAACCCCCTCTCCTGCCTGAGCCATGGCCGCCCTGTGACATAAGACGACACTGGGAGCCGCAAACAGTTTATTACATCTGAAATGAAGATGTATAATAATAACGCCTTAAATTTATATAGCGTAACCAGTGGTGGTAAACTACGTTGTGTAACCACAACTGCCCTGGGGCAGACTGACAGAGGCGAGGCTCCCATACCGCGCCTATGGCCCCTCAGACCAGCCACTGGACACGTGATTTTGACAGAGTGGGAATTGAACAGCGACCCTTCGGTTACTGAATGACCCCCTCTACTGCCTTTATACATACACACACATATCAAACGTATTCCAACAGAATCAGTTGGGTGCTAGCAGCCAGAGGAGTTGCTCATAGCAGCTTTTGTCAACCAATGTTGTACCACATTATTTTTACTAAAAGACGCAAGCAGACCGAACCAACGTCTGAATCCATCCGTGTTTACAAACAGAGAGATTAATATGGGATTTATTCTGTGTTAAAAATTCCTCAAGTGCTCCAGTTTATATTGTTTATTTACCTGTATTATTTTATTCTGTAATATCTATTTTTACACCGCAAGGCCGTATTTCCTTTTTATGTTCTCCGTACGTCATTTAGCTTTTTTTTTTTAAGCAGTGTTCATTTCATTCAAGGTTGTTACCTTCTTGGATTCAACAAAAGAACTAGCAGACTAGTTTTTAAATCTTCAGTTATATCTTACTTTGAAAATGTGTTCTTTTAATCTGGAAGACCGCACTATATTTCCGTTTTCTGTTTTTAACCTTTCCCAAACTGATCGCCTGTCTCGTGTCACGTTTCGTGTTCCATCACACCAAACACATCTTATAGATCTCGGACTATCATTCAATCACGCAAACCTTATTGGCTGCGATTCATATGTGTCGCTTGCAGTATAAGGTGACATTGTTCCACTGTCTTCGTCTTTTCTTTCTCCCCTTCTTGTTTGCGAAATTTGTGTTTTCACTGTGGAGCCCTGCTATTGGCTCATACCCAATAAGAACAGGAAGCACGGTGGCAGTCTGGCTCGCACATTCACCTCACAGTGCCGAGGTCTTGGATTTGATTGAAGCTCTGACCTTTCTGTGCGGTGTTTTCATGTTCTCCATGTGCTTGCAAGGGTTTTCTCCAGGTCTACCAGGTGATGTATGGGTACATCACACACTGTAAACTGTCGTTAGGTGTGTATGTCATTGCGAACGGTTGCTTCTCTTTGTGTGTCCTGCAATTGGCCCACTGACAGAAATGCGCTGGGATAGACTCTAGTATACTTGCAAACTTTGTGAGGATAAGCGACCAAGATGATGGATGAATGGATATACAAGAAAAACTATATAAGGTTTTGATAAGCTGATGACTGATTTCACTTTGGAGATATTCAGGCGGTGTCATATTGGCGCATCTAGCGGCAAATGTTCAAAAGTGAATGACTCACAAGCCATTTATATCGTGTATAATTAGAAGCGTTAGTGATGTCGACACATTGAATTCCCATGCAGCAAACCGTAATTCTGTTGTCAAGTGTCAAAAGCACGTTTATGTATTGATTCATGGGAATGTCTCAATGAATGTGGTTCAGTGTAAATCCAGTCCTCCATTATATGGCCTTACAGATTCATCCTGTGTGATTAGGACAAGTCATTCCTATCAGTGACGCATGGGCCCTTGTGGGCTGGATTTGCAATACACGTGTCCAGAGACACAATTCCTCCTGTGAGTTTCTTTGCTCTGGAGCGGCACTATTTGAACTATCAGAATCAAGATCGTCTGTGCAAACAGAAAAAGTGCAAAATGAAAATGATTGATGCTAACATACAGATGGTTGCAACCATGAGAACACAGCTATCACTGTTCGTGTCATTCAATACACGTTTTCCATTTTGTCTCTTCAGTGGTATTGTTTTTGTCAAGTCTTGTTTTTTGGTTTGCTGGCATATGAATGTTGACACCAAACTCCCTTTTAGGATTTGCTTGTTCTTATCATTCATTTGTGCATCCTGACTTAATGCCCACCATTTCTGCATTTGTCTCCAACATGCCTAAATTACTGTACAGCCCCTTTAACTAATAGCTGCAAATCCTGGGGGGTTAGGGTAAACCCTGACCATTACACATGTAATTCTGGTGAAGAGGTGTTAAACAATATACATGTGCTAGTAATTTGCACCGGGTTTCCGATTTTCTGAATAAAGAAAGCAAATAGGGAGATATCAGATATCTCTGAAAGATTATCCTGAAGTTTGGAACATTTTAAATATAATTTATATGCCTTATCAAAAAGTTGCGGTGCTTGATTGGGCATTTTGGTTGCTTGTACGCAGGCAAGGGATGAACCAGGGAAACATAAGAAGCAAGGCAGGGGAGCAGGTATAATACCATGTGATTATATGCAGTATTTTTAAAACAGAATATAGGCTTCATGGAAAAAAACTAAATACTGTATTTCTCCGAGTAAAAGTTGACCCCCCCCTATTTATTCCTTCTATTTGGGTAAATTTTACAAAAACGCGATCATAAGTCCACCTCTGACTGATCGAATGTCATAGTGAGGAAGAATATCCTTGTACCCACTCTGCAACAGCCACCCCAGCAAACACACGCCCACATTATCCAAGAAGCTCCTTACTTTAGTTTTCCTTCCGAAGTTGGGGAAAAGAGATTTAAAGCGAGTTGAGGAGGGAAAGAAATGTAAAATTGATCGATTACAAGATTTTACTGTAGAAAATGTCAAATTGGCAAAAATGTGTGCTGGCTGGACAATCAGCAGGGGTTTGTGATCATCATTTCACGGAGGAAATGCATGGCGAACCTTCAACAATACAAGAGTGGATTTGCCGCAAAATTACAAATTAAAGTTAGCGTAATACCCATTATTGCACCCGATGGAGGCACCATAGCTCTAAGTACTCATTAGCTTTGTTGTATAATATTAACCACCTACATTGGATGAATTTATGTAACACATTCACAATGTATAAAAACTACTTTTATGAGACCATTTTCTTCTGCTACTAACTTCTTATGATTGTCAATGTGATGTACACATTGTGAAGTACAATGGGCCCCCGGTTTACGAGATTAATCTGTTCCGCAGTTGGGATGGAACACGAATTCACAACAAAGTGGGCAATCCAAACCTAGTTAATGCGCGTAAGACACCAGGTAAAAATATCAAAATTATATATACACATATAAAAATTGGTATCAAAATAGTATAGTAAGCGCTACTTATATATAATATACAAGTATAC
Organism: Hippichthys cyanospilos; assembly: GCF_059441005.1. NCBI lineage: Eukaryota > Metazoa > Chordata > Actinopteri > Syngnathiformes > Syngnathidae > Hippichthys > Hippichthys cyanospilos. Next base: position 4,902,175 of record NC_142377.1, read on the forward strand.
AATTATATAAAATAAAAAATGAAACATATTTCAAGGATTTATTTACCTTTGAGTGACCTTAAGCTTGTTTTGGGCAGCCTAGCCTAGGCTAGGCTAGCTTAGCTTTCTTCGTATTTCTTGATTATCTCTAGCTTTCTTTCCAGACAAATCATCTCCTACTTCCCTTTCTGACATCACTAGCAATCTTGGAACCCATGGCTAACCAATTAAAGTCTAAAATTAGCCCTAAAATTCAAAATAAATTCGATATTGAAAGCACTCACATGAGATCAAGTCTTTAGGCAGCCATTTTTGTGACCCCATGCGCCGACCAAAAGCAGACCAGCATCTAAGTGACCCCGAGACGCCGACCAATAGTAGACCAGTATATCAGGGAGTCGTGATGCCGACCAATAGCAGACCGGCCCTGCAGTGACGTAAGCGGTGACGCGTGTAGTGAAGTATGACCGTGTTTCCCCTAGTTGACACGCATGCACACTAGTTGTTTGATATTTGAGAAGTTGTCGCAAGGCGAAAAAATGGCGTAAAGAGATGACAAAATAACATCATGGTAAACGTCGTAAGGTGAAAAAAACGTAAGGCAGGGATGCTGTAAACCGGGGGTCCACTGTTCATCTACTTTTCTGTCTCTTTACATTGTAACGGTTACACACATCACTTAACATGCCCCAAGATTATGTTATTTTTTTTATTTGTTATCGTTCTATAGCCAGTCGACTTTTGAATGAAGTCATGAAGGGGGCTCGGCAGCCACACAATGAGAGACCCGCTTTCAGTTTTACTTCAGTGTCACTTCTAAAAAAAAATCCTATTTCATCAAAAATCAAATTACCAATTTCCAAAAGTAGAATCTCATTATTTTTATGCATATATCTAACAACAGATCATTTACAATACTATGCTACAAACTCTTTAATATTGAAAGAAATTCATCTACTATGTGAAGACACTGAAATAATTTGCCATAATAATCATCAACAATTATATAACAAGATCAGAAATGGGTGAATATCAATATGGAACACTTTTCCATGCAATCTCTGTAGGGTCAAAATGTTTACTCATTCAAATGATTACTTCTAGAATTTAGGAAATCACAATGTCACATCACTATTGACATATCTTTAGAATTGGTTTCTCATGTGGTCCTTGGGGGCTATCTGTTGGGCTATCTGGGGTTGTCTGTGAGCGCCACATTGGTGATCCCTGGGCTGAAAGTGCCTTTTTGGTAGACACAAAGCACAGCATGTGATGAGAAGTGGAAACTAAACTCTAATTAGTCGGCAACAAAGGACACACCCAAAAACAACAGTAAAACAATAAACATTTTTAGTATTTGGACAGTCACATAGCTTTTTCCACAACATTTTCAAGAAAGGGTAGTGTGTTAGTTCAGTGGTTAACCCATCTGTTTGTCTAAGAGTTGTGAGATCCGAGTTAGGGTTTTGAAACAAAAACATGTTTCATCAACGTATAATGTCTATTGGGGTGAATGTGGCTGTAAATGGTTGTTTGTCTGAGTTGTCAGAAGGCAGGACCTGCAGTGCAAATCCTTAGGAATTTACAGCTATTTAACAGCCTAACACATATGTTTGGACAGTTTTGAGTAAGTACCCACACAGAAAGTCCTACATTTAAAACACACCAGTGGAGAGTCTTCTAATCAAACTTCGAGCATTTTCCCCTGTGAAGCCACCAGTGAACTTTGAAATGAAGCAGCAGATCGAAGCGATCATCTCGGAGCGATGCCTCCTACCAGCGCGCCGCTCAAGATGAACTGCTGTCTTACACTCACACACATCTGTATTTGGCCAGGACACTGACAAATGGGACAATCTGCGATGGCAGAAAAAGTACTCCTAGTCCTCTCGCCGGTTCGGATAAGGCGATCCATCAGGCTCGCCCGTTGACCCGCCGCCTCCGCCTTGTCTCAAAGTGCTTAAATCCCAGTTCCGCCCACGCGTCTCTCTTGACTTTATTCCTGCCTCTTCTGTGACCAGCGTGGCTTATCATAGGCATACGAGCCTGTGATCCTTGCAGGGGAGTAGTCTAAAAATCTGCCCAACTTCAACCACTACTGGCTGTCATTTTAAAATAGAGTTCAACCGATTTGCATTATGTCCAGTAGGCAGCTGGTGCTTCTTTAGCACTGCAAATTGATCTCACATTACTTTGCATGCTAATGATCAATATTTATAACTGCTGTCGCATCCCAGCTGGTTACTTTCAGCCTGTGACTAACAGAAGGTGTAGCTGGCATATGTTCCATTTAAAGGATCAGGTTTTTTTTTTCTTTTCCCCCCACACACAGAGGACTTTTAATAGGTTTGATACTGTAACATTATTCAAATAGTATTTTTGTCTGTCTTTTCTTCCGGCATCCATAAGCACTACATAGACTGTTCTGGTGCCATAAATAATTTAGGTGAATAGTATATGTAACCAAGTTTAAAAATATTACAGCATGTTCTGTGAAACTCTTTGTTCATCAAGTTTACCAAATAGACATTTTTAAGAGGTAAAGTTCTATAAAATTATTGTCAATATGCAAAGGCTGTCGTTAAAAGTGTCAATAAGGACTCTTTAGAACTATGAATGGCAAGTAACTGTATTCGTTGTGATGGACTACTTGATGGAAGATGTCAGTTTGTGGACTTAGCTGCGTACACAAGGGCTAGTCAGCACGCACGGACTTAGTTAGTTAGCTAAGTAGTTAGCAACCGGCTAACTGCACAAGCAAGGCCGGTGTGAGTGAAAACTAAAAAACGAGAGGACGACCAAGACCCCGGGGGAGTCGGACAGCATTGCCAACTGGGAGGACATGGATCTGTATTTGTCAATCAAAAAACTCAGGTTAGCCACCTCTCAATATAGTCACCCATCCTGGAGAGGCACTTCATATATCATTTATTCATTCATTGGTCCCAACTGTAGAAAGTTAAACATCAACATTGCTGTTTTTGTGTTAATGTCCTTAAAAAATGCTTGTACATTCAATCATATTTATTGCTATATGTATGTACTGGTACTTGTAAGGGATTCAGAATGAATGTCCCTGGTTAACAAGTGACCCTTGAAAGTCTCCATTTAGGTAGTGCCAGGTTGAAAAACACATATTATAAACTCACGTTGCAGTGTAAGTACCTTTATATCAGGGGTTCTCAAACCTTTTTGAGTCAAGGACTTCTTTTTGGAAAGCAAATTTTCTAAGGAAGTCCATTGCAAATGTCTGGGGAAACAAAGGGAAAAAAAAATCATTTAAGCCAAACATAATTGCCCGTTTCATTCACCAACAGATTAAATTTGACAACAAGTATAATTGTTACTTTTCAGCCTTACAAAATAAATATTTTAGATTGCACACTTCCTTATAACAAACAGGGTCAATTTCCCCCAAACTGATTGCTGCCACAAATTTAGTGACTAAATAATGAAGCTCTTTGATTACGATGTCGATTTGACAAATTTCAAAATGATTAATTACATTTAAAAAAAAAAAAAAATCAACTGGTTGAATTGATTGCTTTATTGAAGATTCATGAACACATTCCCAATTTAATATAAAACAAAACATATTTTTTTTTTATGAATAACCCCTAGTTATTTCATGGATCCCTTGCAGTTGGACCCCACTTTCAGAAGCACTTTAGATGACCTGTTGTTTTCTATGCATTAGCTTTGGCATGGCTTGTTAGGAAAAATTGTTTTTTATAATTATTGTTGCACGAATTGCAGAACACATTTTCCTAGATTTGAGGCAAGTTGCAGCATACTATTTCAAAAATAACAAATTGTATTTTTCTTGCAAATGTAATGAAAAAAGGAGAGTGGACAGATTTTTTTGTGAATTCTTTTTTAAATATAGAGTCTTGATCTTGTTTTGGTTTCCAAAATTGGTTTTGTCTCCGTCTTGATACTCCCAAGACATCTTAGTGTGGTCTTGATTAAAACACTACCTCAGACTACCTGCACTGAAAGCAAGGCGTATTGAATCATAACAGTATTAATTACTTCACTTAATAGTGTGACTTCTTTTAGACAATAAGAAAGTTAAACACCAGCAGCAATGCATTGTAAGGTGTGTTAAATTGCTACAATTTATCAGGGACAAAGGCAAATAGTTTTGAATTGTTTTCGTTAACGAGTTATCAGCCTTCAGAGAACAAAAAGGCGACTCTGTTAATTCCACCGCTGCCTGTTTACATTTGGCTGCTCGTTAATCTGCGGTGTCTTGCCAAACAGCTATTGTGAAACACACAAAACGAAACAAGAAAAAAAAAAAGAGCATCTGCACTTTTTGCCGCCCTGAGAAATGATCAGCGATGTTTCACAGGAGGAAAGTGCCTCAGAGCCAGAGATGGAAAGATCGACGTCCGCAGCATACTGAGCTCCTCACAAGCCTGCGGGCCTCCTCGATGCCTCTGCTGAGTGAATTTAGAAGAGTTGCTGGCTGCAGACGAGGCACAAGCTGCCACCAGACCTGTGACCTTCAAAGTTTACCATGAATACCAATCGTGTACGAGCGCTTAGACATTCAATGTAGCGTATTATGGCTAATTGAGCTATACGGTAGGGCGAAGAAGAGTGAGTGTGCCGCATTTGTTTAAGTGCCACCCGATCAGCAAAAAGTTGGACATATTTTCCTGCTGCTCAATTAATGTGTATTTACAGAAGTGGGAAATTACTTCATTTTTTCCACCACTAGTTCCTCATTGGAGTTGATGGGGAAAAGCTGAAGTCAGAAAGAGTTACATTCTGTCATGGCTTGAGAGAAAGCCAATGGCAGTGTACCCTAAGAACAAATGTCGTACTGCGTGAAGGAATCTGAAGTACCGGAGATGTATGTTTCCATATTACAGAACACGTACAAGGGTGTAAGGTGAACTGTAGGTGTGAAAGAGGAGGTAGGACTGGTAGGATTGAGGGATGACAGTATCAGGTTATCAACTCCTTTCAGTGGACTGGGAGAGAGTGCTGCCTATCAATTATAGTAAAACAGAAATCACGTTAAAAAAAACAACCAACAACCAAAAAAATAAATAAAAAACGTGTAGTGTTGAAGTCACATTCACAACATGGTGTTGCTCTCAAATCCCTTTCAATTGTCAATTCATGGGGCGAACAAAATCCTGCAACGATTCCCAGCTGATATTCCTTATTTTCAGTTGCTCTTTTTTTCTCGATTGATGTTCTATTTTTTTGTGTGTGTTATTATTTCTTTTCCATGTAGGGCAACGTCATGCGGTCAACCAGCAGTAATTGACAGTCGACTGGTTGACCATGCTCGACGCATTGAGCATCACTGGTCTGCAGCAAAGGCTACTGTGGAAAGAAAGTGAAGAAATAGATCTAAGGTTTAAATGGGTAGAGAAAAATGTTGGAGGAGATAGGCTAGGTCAGTGCTTCTCAGTTATATTTTTATATATATTACATCACAACTCAATGCACGGACTATAAATTATTATTATTAACAATAATAATTATCTATACAAAAATGTACACCTAAACCTGTACTCTTTTATACATTAACAAAAGAAATGTAAATCAACTTTCAACAACTGTTTATTTTTTACAGTGTTTATACGGGTTACAGCTTAATCTAAAACTGGAAAAATAATCAAGTGCATCAAAGTGCATGAAACAAACAAAAAAAAAAAAGATGGAATTTCTTATTTTGTTTCATTTACACTTCACATAACAAAAACAAAGCCTTTTCCATGGGGTCATCCCCCCCGGCATCACCTCGCGCCCCCCGTGGCTTCCTCCCCACCATTTAAGAAGCACCGGGCTAGGTTCACACTGCAGCCTGAAATTTCCCCATACTGATTTTTTTGCTCACACTTGCCTTCTTTAATTTAGTCCCTTAATTTAACAGATTGAAAATATTCTGGCTCTGCTATGAAAGCCATTTCAACATTGCCATGTCTTTCTGTAAACATGCCCGCTGTCTGTGATACCACCGTGTCCTCAATGTGCATGCGGGACCGTTTTGAGCTGTCTAGCAGCATTACAACACGGGTGACACCCACGTCACATTTATTTGGAAATGTGAACAGCCTTACAAAAATATCGGCTTTCAGAAAAAAAAAAAAAACATCAGAATTGAGCATTAGGCCCTATAGTGTGAACCTAGCCTCATAAGATAGAGGAGCCTCCGGTTGAAGGGAGAATATCCATGAAAATGTTATAGAGTTGGCTTAGTTGATGCATGGCTTAGAAATAGTGACACTAAAAAGACAACCAGAAGCAGAGTTGGAGGTGACGAAGATGAACTCAACTTAACCTTATTTTTAGAGCATTTTGAAAACAACCATAATAGCATACGAACTGCTGTATGTAAAGAATAAAATAAAAATCAAATATATATATATATATATATATATATACTGACGTCGCGGGAGGTGTGGCAGGGCAGACGTCCCAGAGGTAAGGTTTTCTAAATAGGATGTTTATTTCATCACACGAAAGTTCAAAGAAAGTATAACAAAACAGGTGGCCCAAAGGCAGTAATCAAAATCAGGTTGGTTCTTAGAGTTCAAAACTACTCTCTTTACAAAGTACAAACGAAAGCCGGAAAATTAGATGATCAGAAATGCCCAAACTTGAAATTCTCACTGCTCTCTGGCTTTGGCTTCAGTGGCACTCTCCTTCTTGTTTCACAGGCCTCTTTTCCAGGAGCACAGTCTCCCTTCCCCTCAATCAGCCAGGCGGCCTTTTATCCCGTTACTTAATCAGCTGCACCTGTTGCGGCGGTAAGGCATGCTGGGCAATGGAGTCCTTGGCATGTCAGCCATATTGGGGTGTGGCGTTTGCCCATAGAAGGGGAAGTAGCGGCCCTCCACCACACGTCCCCTTGTGATGCCACAATATATATATATATATATATATATATATATATATATATATATATATATATATATATATATATATATATATATATATATATATATATATATATATTCAAATGACCAATCTATTTTTACAGTGTAGTAAAGGTCAACTATAAACCAAATTGTGAACTAGAAAACTTACAGCTAGAATACTAGATTCATACTAAATTAGTATACTTACAGAAGGGCTGCACGTTTATGGCCAATCAATCAATCAATATTGCGATCAGGATTATGCATCATGTTTGGTAAAATTTGTCTATTTATTGCACTTTTTTTTTTAAACAAGCAGTATATACTGTATAAACAAGATTTGATACTTAAAAACAATAGTAATAAACTAAAATAAATAAAGTAAATAATATTTATGGCAAAAACTTGCAAACCATTAAAAAAAATGAAGCCGACTTAGAACCAAGCACATTCTACTACAGACCTGTAAGAACCCCTACAACAGCCTTTTTTTTGCTAGAAAAACATAATAATACAAAAGAACCAGAATCACTCGAAGCGAGTATAGACTTAGCGGTCAAAATGCCAATTTTGGTCATTTCAAACCCAATTTATTCGAATTTCGCTAATCGGATTTTCCAAAATGGATCTCAATTGACAGCTTGGGGTATACTAGGAGCTGAGAAAAGCAGAGGCTTTTGGCATGTAAACATGTGGGAAACATTATTTAAAGGCTTTTAAGGTGGAATTGAAACCTGATATCTCTGCAGCACGCCAGTGAAACCAACTTCAGCATTGTCATCGAGTCCCACTCTTGATGCGTGAAAGAAGATTGGTGGAATCTCGCCGGCTAGTACATTCAAACGATCGAAAGTCTTCCAAGCTTTTTTTATTTTTTTTTATTTTTTTTATGAGACTCTTCGCTTTTGTGTACTCGCTCACCGGTATTCAGCGTTAAACATCGATAATAATCATAATAGATAGATAGATAGATAGATAGATAGATAGATAGATAGATAGATAGATAGATAGATAGATAGATAGATAGATAGATAGATAGATAGATAGATAGATAGATAGATAGATAGATAGATAGATAGATAATAGTCGATAACAATAGTTCGTCCGACATGTTTTCTTCCCGGCGCTTCCACGGGGTAACGAAATTCCAGAAGGTATGCGTTGTGGAAAATCTGGCCAGAGTGGACACCGCGCAGAGTGGCGTGATGACCAAAAAGACGACATTTTGACGCCTGGAGCCGTGTCGAACTCAAGGACGCGTCAAGCATAAACCAAGCAGCGGACGTTCTTGCAGGATTTGCTCGCTTGGTACTTCATAAGCTTAATGATGTCTTAACCTTGCATTTGCCCCCTGGTGGAAGGAAAGTGGTTGATTCGACATGTACTGCCAGGCGGCTTTTTAAATGTTAATATCGCCAATTTTCATCTTAATTAATCGAGCCAGCCAATATCGTGATCGCGATTAAAATTCGATTAATTTTGCAGCCCTAACTTAGAGTATACTTTTTAAAAACATAATTTATCCCAATTTATTGCGAACAAATATTACATTTGAATATTTTATGGTGCGCTGCAAGTACATACTTCATAGTATATTCTACTTGAATATAGTTGTTTATTTACAATACCACTTTGTGCCAAGTGTACAATGCAAACAATCATAGAAGATATGATTTTTTTTTCCCCCTGGAAGAAAGTATAATGTAAAACAAGATGATGTGAAACAAGCGTGGTTAAGATCCTGATTGGCTTAAGTACAGAGCGTGAGTATTTTGCCATCTCTGGCTAATTGAGCTGTTGCGGGAAGAAAACGAGCGAATGTGCCGCATTCGTTTAAGTGGCACACAATCAGCAATCATTTGGAGTTATTTTCTCTTCACTCAATTAGAGTAATGCAAGATGTATTTAGAGAAAACATCTCAGTGCGGTGACAATGTCCGTTCTAATCAGTTGGCAGATGATTAATTCATGTCTGCAAAGTCAACAGGAATTTAATACCGAGGTTGTGTTGGTGTCATTAACTCGGAGCAATTGTCACTTTATATGCGTGTTGTTGAACTTTTTCAACATCATCTGCATGGGTATCCATATTCATGAGCGCAGCCGCTTCAATTCGCAGAAAGTGAAGTGCTAACAAAGGTGAACGAGAGGCTGAGCCCTCTAACCATAAATCATTGTGCCTGCAAGAGATGTGCTGGGAGGGCAGCTATCAATTACGCAGACGTGGCAAAAGAAATCCATGCTCTACTTAAGATGAGGTACAGATACAGTTCTCGTGTATCAAAAAGTTTGGTAACTTATTGAACTCCCTGACTGAATATGTTGTAAAATTAATCGGCATATTTCTTTCTAATGTATTAAATTAGTTTGAAAATAATTGCTGAAAATGAAGTTGACAACTTTCCGAGCCATTTTGTAAAAAGGAAGGATAAAGATCTCTGTGTGTGTGTGCTGGCATGCGAGCGAGCGAAATCCAGTAAGTGTTCCTTCTCTCCAACCTGAGGCGCTGGCAGCTCCTTCCCTCTCTGAGTCTTGTCAATAACAGCTCCAACACCTGCGTCCCACTCAACGCAGGGTGTCCCTCTGTTTGGTTCAACGGCAGCCAGACTCCCCTTTGACGCCATTAATCCACTCCGCTAGCAGACCAAATCCGTCTCCCCTCGGCACCTGTTTGACAGAGGCTAAAAATGGGGATGAGATAGCAGGCCTTGGATCGATCCTTTCGATCTCTTTCTTGGTCCCTGCAGTCATTCATTCATTAGTGGTTGTTGATGTCGGTCATGTTGTTTTGGGCCTGATGCTGATACATGTCCAGACGCTGACAGAGGGGAAGTTACTTGATGACGAGTAGGGTTGAGTCTGAGGGGTTAGGACTAAAGTTAGGGTTAGGGACATACTAGGTGGGTGGACTAGTCCAAAATTATACTCAACTGTTACTTGATAAAACAGTATGACTCAAAATGAAAATATAGTCCTCCAATGTAATTACAGAGGTACTTCCACTTACAAAATAAATAAGTTCCGGAAATAATTTTCGAAGGTGAATCTTTCGTAAGTAGAACCCCTTTTCACATGTAAATAGACTAATCCATTTCAAGACCCCCAAAATGCTCCCAAACCCTTTAAATTATTCATATTATTTGTAGCAGTTGACAATATGAATGCAGTTCACTTGCTTGCCTTGAAATGGTGCAGGTGTTGGTGAAGAGTGCAGAGAGAGACACCTTTTTAGGACTTTAAATTTGTACATTTTTATTTGAAATTTCCACTGATCCGGGAATCATTTACAAGTCCAGGGGAGCAATAATATTTATTTTTTGGAATATTTTGCGCAGGTAAGTTTAGTTTGGGTTCATGCTCAGTGCTTTCTGTGTGATGTCATTGCTAAAGATCTAAATATGTGCTAACAACGCGAACGTCAGACGCGACAGCCCGAAGTGGTATGTTAATATTTGTTTTTATGCGAATATGTACAATGTTAGCCGTAGCTAATGTCAAATTTATGTTTGTTAGTTCTACGGTGTAAATTGTTGGTGCAAAGTGTGGATGAAATGAGTAAAGAGGATTAGAAACAGTAAACATTGGTGCAAAAAACTTGTATCTCATTTGAAGGCAAGTGGCATATTAATAAATTATAAAAATGCATACTGTAACAAATACAGTAACATCGCAGGTTGTGATAACGCACTACATCAAAGTCACATCGGTGTGAGTGTTGGTGTCTCGTGCCTCATTATATGCCACAATGTTGCCTTTTGTGTCTTGAATTTTATCTCGTTACTATAGACAATATTTGAGCATTGGTATTCAAATGTTCCCCAAAATCAATTTTGAACACATAGTACAGGTGAAAGTCCACAGACCTCTGGTGAGATTTTGGCAAACATCAGCCACTACCTTCACTGGAATTGACATTCCTAACATCCGTCCTTCGTTGGTATAGGGGCTGTAAAGTGAATATGATTTAATATTTGGTTTTATAACCCTTATTTGCAATACCTTTTTTTTTTTTTTTTTTATAAAACGTGTGACTCATTGACTTCATCACACTGTAGAATTCTTCTATGTGAGTTGCTTTTCTAGGCCAGCCTCTTTCAACTCCAGTTTGTTTCTGAGAGTTTCTCACTTTATTCTCCTTTTATAATACATAAAATCACTTTTAAGACAAATTACTCTACAAGAATTTTTTTTAAATTTACTTTATTTTTTTAATACTCATGAAAAGGGACAATACGCTTTCCAGGCATATATAATGAAGTGAACTAGAAAATGTGCAATTCCTGAAGAAATTCTGTGTGAAGGCTAAAACGCTGAAGGGAGAGGCATTGAATGGTGGAATGATGTGGAGCGTTTGAATCTGTGAAGTATTCTGATTATTAGTAATTTGGATGGGTTTGAATAGCCAAATAATGTAGATGATACAAGAGAAAAACTGAAAAAAGTGGAACTGTGGGAACATTTTGAATTCAGGGAAGAGGAAAATGGATACACCAATGAAATGGCGGGAATTGGGGGAATCAATTAAAGTTGGAACAGGTTAAATTGGATGAGTAATGGAGAAGAAGAAAGGTTACAAAGTTTTGGTGAGAACATTGGGAATGAATGTGGAATTATGGGTGGTAAGATTGAAATAGTTATGAATTATTGGAATGTGTGAAATAAATTAAGGTGAAAATGTGAAAGGAATTAATTGAATGATGTATTCGTGAAATGGGGAAGCTTCTAATGTAAAATGATAAATATGCCATTTGGGAATGAATTGTGAATAATTATAGGTGAAAAATATGGAATTATGGGAAAATATTAATCTTTATGAATTATTGGAATGAATGAAATGGTCCCTAAGGTGAAATAAATGAGATAAATATTGTGAATGTGTAATGGGAAAAATGTGAAACGTTAAATCTCCCATTGGATACAAATATTGGAATATTGAAGTGAAAATATCAAATTATGGGAAATATTAAAATGTATAAATTATTGGAATGATGGGAATGATCCATGAGGTGAAATGAAAGAGTTAAATCTTAAGAATGTGAAATTGGAAAGCTCAAAATGTGAAATGTTAAATCTCCCATTGGGAATGATTAGGGAATCTTCCCATTGAATATGAAATGTGGAATATTAAAGTGGGAAAAATATGGAATTACGGGAAAATATTACAACGTGTGAATTAGTGGAATGATCCCTAAGGGAGATGAATGAGCTAAATATTGAAAATATGAAATGAGAAAACTGTAAATATGAAATGTAAAATCACCCAGTGTTAAGTCAAAGGGATTTTTGGCGTAGAAAACAGGGAATTGTTGGGAATTTAGTAAATATTTGGAATGAGAAAAATTGAAGCAGTCGTTTCACAATTAATTGGAATAATTTTGAAATTGGAACGGTGTGAATCGGATGAACTGTGAATTAGTTAAAACACATCAAAAATGGGTGGAATAAAAAAGAGGAATAACACTAGAACTTCACACAATGAAGGCTTTCGCCTTCAGACAACTATGATTTGTTTGCTTAAACTCAAAATGGCATAGCTATCTGGATAACATCGCTCAGCAATCGCAATTACATTGTGAGAGTGTGATGAATGAAGTTGGGGCCAAAGTTTAAAAAAGCAAAAGTTTATCGCAATGTTCAGTCTGGATGGGCGCGTGTTGAATTTTCTTTCTTTTGGCATTTTTGAAAACAGGTGCAATGACAAACTGCCGTTTATTCTGTTGTCGAGACCGCATTCTGTCACAAAATTGTCAGGTGCAATGAGAGCGCATAAAAGTAATCACACTTGGTTCCCTGCAACACTCAGCATGGCATAGAGTGAGCTGCCAATTTTCCAAATGCTCTAAACTAGACTTGCCATGACACAAAATTGAAGATACAACAGTTTTCACAGAAAAAAACATCTAATGGAGAAAACAGCCAAATAGGGTAGTCCCACAAATCACTCCTATATAAGTATATTCATGCATTTATAATGTATTTACAAGTACAGAAAAATCTTGGCGTTCATTTGACAGGATTCCGGGGGGTCTGATAAATTTACTGAAGCTGTGTTGTTCTGCGCAACCTCTCCCTGCTGAGGCACCTAAATGACGTTTGCTTGGCTGCATGTGCGCTGTCACGACATGTCGGCTTCATTTGCATGACATTTTGCTGGCTTCGTTTGCTTGGAGGCGGCGCTTGTTCGGTGGAAGAAGCCCCTATTTGTTTGAGGTGACACAACTTACTCTATTGACTTGATTTTCATCTTTATGGGCGTGGAGCTGCCTATGGTGCCAGCAAATGTTTGACCGCTCAATGAGAAATGACCTCAAGGGTCACATTTTAGAGGGCGTGTTTGCAATAACCGAGACGTCTGCTTGGCTCAGTTTGCCCTTTACTGTCATACAGTGATACAGTACCGGCACCGTGTGCAGTCGTTGAAAACTTTTGATATGTTGTTTGTGTTCCGTCCTTCGTGTCCTCAATGACACGCCGTGGCTTTAAAGTGAAGCTCTCCTTCAGGGCGACATCAAGGTGGATGAAGGTTTGTAAAAACAAAACAAAAAATCCATCACAGCATATAAAAAATATCTTCCAGTAAAAAAACAAGAAATTGTTGTGTGCGGTTTCTGAAAGAACGTACAACAAAAGCAAGAAAAAAAACACAAGGCTAGACCACCGACAATTCGAGAAACGAGACGCATCAACAATCTTGCTGGCAAAATGCTCCGTATAACCTTGTGAAAGTCACATATCAAGTCATATAATCAACAGGAAGCTCACAGTAACTCACACCTGGATGATTGCAATATTTTATTCGAGATTATTATGAGATGACACTGTAAGAAAAAATACTTCTTAATTCAAAATAAGCAACAACAATTATTAAAAACTCACTTAATAATCCTAGTACACCATACTTGGATTGTGAAATATTTTTTTGAATTAGAGGTGTTTTTAAAATCGTTAAAATATTTGGCAACAGTATCACTTGCATCACAATATAATTGTATGATGATTGATCTATTGGAAGACAACTTCAGATGCATCATTATGTGACGAGAGGAGGAAACATTTTTGGAAAGTCTGTCGATGGAAACAATTGCCAGTGGTTTCTCTACAAAGTGGTTTTGCAGTAGTGATAATGATGGTCCTATATTGCAAGTAGTAGTGTGGCAAGACGAAGAAATCACACGTTGCTGTGCTAATGTACGTCTTTACTCTTCGCATGCCATCACAAAAACTGTACAACATTGTTCAAATCATCAAAGATAAAGCCACCAGGTTCAAAGCATCAAAGGTTTATTCCAACATGCCTACTGGGTGAGAGGCATGGTCCTAGTGCCCGCCACAGTAGTAGTAGTTTTAGGAGTGATATAATAAAAAGAGAACATATCTTCAACATCAGCATGTCATGAAATATGGGAAACTTATATGATTTATCCTCTTAAAAAATTACTACAATATTGCTAAAATTGCTTTATAGCAATAATGTGAGAAAGAATTGGATGACGTGACAATTCATCATCGTCCTGATAGAAAGCGTTCTTGAAATGCAAAATAATCCAGCGATTAAAAAAAAAAAAGGCTATGGATCAGTAGCAGTAGCAGTAGCAGACCATTCCATTGCTCGAACATGGAATGTAGTCTGCTACGCGGGGAAGTGAACGGAATAAGAATTTCATTGTGTGGTATAATAACACATTATACATATGACAAAAAGACACTTGAATAGTATGACAACACAGGGATTGTGTGATGTAATTTAAGATTGGAGACTTGATACAAAAAAGTCATAATTGAAAAGAGAGCTGTCGCTTCAAGGTCTTGGCAACGATATCACTATTCACTAGTGTCAAATTACAGGAATAGGGAGCGCCTTGTCGGCCAGTGGCCCACCTAATAAATTAACAGTTGGCGTCCAACTGTAATCTGAATTGTAATTTTATTTAGCGCCAATGGTGTGGGACACCATGCCATGATTTTGAGCTCATCAGTCCAACAAACCTGGCACTGAATTATTTGACCTTGGCGAAGGTCTGCACTCCAAAGAGAATGAGTCGGAAGTTATTTTCTGAGGTTTCATACCAGTTTTGAGAGCGAGGACACTGAGTTCCGCTGTCGTTGTGTGACGGGGGGGTGCAGTGAGGAGGTTAAGAGGGTTGGGAGAAAATCATCATAGCACCCCTGTGTGGCGTGCAGGCTCGTGTAGAGGTGAGAAAAACAAGGAGGTGCTGTGGTGCATTATATCAAGTGAGCAGGCCGAGCTGCTTTGAGATAGACGATTCGGGCAGAGATGTCGAGATGAAAGCGTTTTCTCACTATTAAAGCGAAAAAAAAATCCCTGAATAAAACAGAGATGGCTTTAAATTTACATCAGCAACTCTCATCTATTTATCTTGAGGACCAATGCGGACAAGAAAGCGGCCAAGATGAAGGCGGCGTGAGTTCTGTGGTACATCCGACACCGGAGGCTAAATCATGCTTAACATAAGTTGTCAGTGGACCTTTAAAAGTGTCATGGTGGCCAATATGTGCTGTGGGGATGCAGACTGGGTAGGAAGCAGCTTTTTTTTTCTTGCGTGTGCCTTTGGATCTTTGATTCATTTAAAACTTGAAAGACTAAAGAGTTTCTTCTGTTCCCTTTATCTTTTTCAATGTCCTACGAAGTGCCGTAATTGCCCAAATATAAGAGACAATTTTATTTAATAAAGGGCAAAAGTTTTGGTGCGTCCTGTAAATGGTAACTTAAAAAATCAATTTTATTTATTATGTATTTGAGATCATTCGAGGAAGATTGATCCGTCAGCCAGATAAACCGACTTTTGACACACCGATGTGCATTTTTATATCGGCCATATTCTTACTTACAAAAATTACTGTCATGGGTCGAGCTAGAGGAGGGGGGACGTCAATTTGCTGTTAGCATCAAGAGCCTGTTGCAAGTAACAGCAGCTTGTGTCAGGTGATGTTAACATCATTATTTTCAATAAAAGAAGCGGGCAGACTGAACCAACGTCCGAGTAAATCCTTGTTCACACACACGAATCTTACTAAAACTAAGCGGAAAAAGCGATGATGTCTCTAGCTGATTCAATTAAGAGTGCACCGGTTAGAGAACACAGAAAGGTAATCAATTAAACTCGTTTATTCATTTCGGTCTTTTGGCATATACGCATACTGATATACTTAATAAAACACGGGTGCTACTCAACTTTGAAGTCAAAATTGAAGTCGAACCACGTCGCAAGGAAAAGGAACAATAACAGGAAGCGCATTCAACATTACATTGGCAAAGCATTCACTGACCTCTCATAATGTGGGTAATCTGAAACCTGCCTAACACACAACAATTATATAATTTATGAATATGAACACAAGACAAGAGTTTTGAGATAAGATTTGTTCTGTTTTGCTATAGTTTTTACATTGTTGACAAAAAGGTGGTGCGTCTTATACATGGTAACACAGAAAATACAAGAATTTGACCCCCAAATTAGGAGTGTGTCTTCTACACAGGTTCGTCTTATATTTGCGGAATTGCGGTAGCTATTACCAAAAGTGCAAGGTCCTAATTTTGTAATCTTCTCTTCCATTAATTTCATTTTGTGCGATTCTTCCCTTCACCATAGTGCAAGTTGAGAGATGGGTATATTAAACATTTTTGATGTTCCGTTTTTCATCAGACACCTGTCAATGACAGATCGACAGACAGTTCATCGCTCCCCGACGTTTGAGCAAGGATTGAGTATAATCGCTCCTACAAACTGGCGAGCGTTGCAAGTAATGGGTCAAAATGTGCCGATGGCTTCGAAGCATGCTTCGGGCAATCTATGATGAACTTTCTAAAGCGCGTATTGAAGCGTGAATCATTCAAAGCAAATGATGCCATTGAGCCTCACCGTCTCAGGAAGTGGTTCTCACATCGGTGCGATTAATTAACAGAAAAGAACAATCTGTATAAATATTTTGTTTTCCTGTTGAAACTCAGTCAATTTTCCGTGACAAATAGGTTTATTCATGGAGTTCAAAATAATTCAAAACAATGTTCCAATATATGACGAGACACAGGGTAAATCTGCCCACAATATCACATCATATGCCTGTACGACATGAAACGTATTTCACAAATATTTGGTGGAATGTCATGTTACTCTTAGTAACATACAGCGGTACATACGAAATGCCTCTTCTTACGAAAAATTCAGCGGAAAAATATTGTCACTGGTAACGAGAGAAAATTCAAGACACAAAAGGCAACATTGTTGGCATGCAAAAAGAGGCTGTGACAAAGAGGCTGTAATAAAATGTTGTCACAACCCGCGATGTCTACTATATTTGTTTCAGTTTGGTACGCATTTTTATACAGTGGTACCTCGGTCCTCGAACGCCTCTATACTCAACCAAATCGGTGCTCGACCAAAAAAATCAAGTACGTAATGCATCGGACCTCGATCAGATTTTCGGTTCTCGACTAGCCGAGCCTAGCCGAGCCGAGCCGAGCCGAGCCGACCCGAACGCGCTCCTCGGCCCTTCTCGGCCAGCGGGTAAGCGCCAGTTCAACTCAGACCGCCAGCGGAGTAAGACGTTTGTTCGAGTATTTCTTCCCGGATTTAAACTTTTTCGTGTTGCTCTAGCCCTTAATAATGGGTCCAAAGAAAGACAGTGATAAGGGGAAGGCAAAGAGGAAAACAATGAGGACCACTATTGAACCGAAGAAGGAAATTATAGCAAAATATGAACGTGGTGTACCTCGCGTCGCAGTTAGCTAGCGTCATCATGGAAGGAGTAACTCCCTCCCGTCCTCTCCACATCCATTCCTGTATGCCATCAACCACTCTCCAAAACGTAAGTAAATTATACAAAATGGTTTATAATGCTTTATTTATCTTTATCTTTATCATGTACTGCTTGTGCACATTTACTTGTGCACACATACTTTCCATTATTTCTTATGGGAAAATTGCTTTCGGTGTTCGAACAAATCGGTGCTCGACCACCACCTCAGAACGGATTATGGTCGAGTACCGAGGTACCACTGTAATTTGATAATATGCCAGTTTGCCCACAAATGAGACACTAATTTTTTGCACCAATATTTACTGTAGATGTTTTCCTCTTTACTCGTTTCGTCCACACTTCCCACCAACAATTTACACCGTGGACCTAACAAACATAAAATTGACATTAGCTACAGCTAACATTGTACATATTCACATAAAAACACATATTAACATACTACTTTGGGCTGTCGCTTCTGACATTCGCGTTGTTAGCACCGTTAGCACTTTAGTCAAAACATCCCACAGGAAGCACTTCGCATGACCCCAAACTAAAATGAAGTAAATTTACATGCTCAAAATTATCCACAAATATTAATGCACCTGTGGACTTATAAATGATTCCTGGATCACAGGAACTGTAAAGTGAAAACGACTTAAAAGGTGTCTCTCTGTACTCATCACCAACAAATCAGCACCAGCTCAAGAAACAAGTTGACATATTGTCAACTTCTACAATTAATGATACATTTAGGGTTCGGGGGTGTTTTTGTTTATCATTAGCATTATTCTTTACATGGTTTATTTTGAATTTTATGATTATTATTCCCTAATGTAATTCTAATATGATTTTGTTACCATTTTTCATGCATTTTTGTACTGTATTAATATTCATATAAAGGGTTTTGGAGCATTTTTGGGGGCTTGGAAAAGATCAAGCTATTTACATTTAAAAAGTGGCTCTTATGAAAGATTCACGTTACGGGACAAATTTCCTAAATAGATGTACCACAGTATGTCCTAACTTACCGCTGGTCTCAGAAGGTGTTTTAAAATTCCAACCACAAACAAGTTTTTCTTGTTCTTCAATCATCTTCAGAGATAATATCATATACAGTAATAAAGAAAATCACAGGTGACAAAGAGGTTTGATGTGCCTCTCAAAATCAGACATTTGCAAAATTTTTGTTTTAAGTGTTGTAATTGGTCAAAATTAAATGTAAAGATTAAGGGACTCCCCTTTGAGTAAGGAAAAGGTATATATATATGAATATATAAGCATTCGGCAACATGGTGGCAGACATCCCCCAAACAAATTCAGAAATCCCAGGTTTGCTCTGTGCGGCAATTCTGTGTGGAGTTTGTATGTTTTCCCCATGTCCATGTGGATTTTCTCTGGGTACTCCGGTTTTCTCCCATATTTCCCAAAACATGCATGGTAAGTAATATTGGACACTCCAAATTGCCATTTGTGTTTTGAGTGTGGACAGTTTGTCATGGCGTACACCTCCTACTGCTTGAAGTCAGCTGGGAAAGGCTCCAGCATGTGGTTAGGAAAATTAATGAATGTATAAAAAGTATGCATAGACACTATTGTCTTTTGTTATTAATCAAATGACAAATACCATATGTGTTGGTTGAAGGGAAACAGGCGAGTTTGTGGATCTCGAGGACTGGACTCGAGACTGGACTCAAGAACAAACCGACATTCTCTTTTTGATGCATTCAGTGGTGGAGTGGGTGTCTTCCAACTATGAGGTTGTGGGTTCGATCACCAACCATCATTTTGATGAAATCACCAGAACGACAGCTTTAACAGAAGATGCAAAGGTGCCTGTCAGAAAACAACCAATCATGACCATAGTTCACATGAACATCAAATGCCCACATAGATCCTAATGGACATCTGACATGAGCGTCTTGGAGAGGAAGATGATGTTATATTCATGACCTCATTTAACGTTCATTAAATCCTAAATATTAATGAGCTCTTTTGATATATTCAGAGAGCATATATGTAGTGATGTGCACAAGAGTCTCCATGTTAAAGCTTTCCTTCCATATAAATGTCACTTGGGACAGTCCAGCCATTGTGAAGCACCTGGCCTACAATGCGCCTCCGTGTAAGTGGTCCACCAATCACGTAAGAGAAAATCATGAGAGATTAGGAAAGAAACCAATCATTTGCATGTGAAAAATAGTTATGTACATATGTAAGTAACCCTGTGTTGGAAATATAGAATTTTCAAACATTGTTGGTCAAGTTTGTACACCTCAATACAAAAAATATAAATATATACCGTAATTTTCGGACTATAAATCGCAACTTTTTCCTTGTGAGTTGAGAACTGCGGCTTATAGTCCACTGTGGCTTATCTGCGGTTTTGTTTTTATGTTTTTTTTTTTTTTTTTTTGCTAGCCACCGGAGACAATCCATGGGTCAAGCAAATTTGTGTATCTTTTCAAGGTGTCAATTTATGGAACAACCATTATATAGACCTGAAAAGATGTGAATCAATGGCTGAACTCGAAAAGTTTTAAAAATAAATCATTCAAAATATTAAAAAATGTGTAAATTTAAAAAGATTGCATATAAAAGTTTGTGATGTGTAAATTTGATATAAAGTATACATGATTGTATTGAAACGTTCATGATTGTTATGATATATCTGCAATGTGTTTATATGTTCACTAAAATAATCTAGCAATTAAACATTGGGAGACAGTAGAAGAGGATATCGAAGAATTGATTTTGAGTTTAAACTACGATTAATTCTGCAGTATTCTGTTGGTGTTATGTTGAAAATAATCCATCCATTTTTGCATAAATATGTTGGTGCTAAATATGCAGGCATGTTGAGTCTGTTAAAGAGAGGATGTTGCTGTTGGCAGAAAATTAAATCTGTTTAAATAACTATAAAAATTAAAAGACTTCCATATAACATACAGTATATAGGGTAATCATAGACCTGGTTCTATGAATGTAGAAAGTACCTGAAAAGAGATTTTTCCAATTACAGTATTTACTTTTCTAACATTTTGTCCTTGGGGTGGACCAGGTTTTGTCTGAGCCTGCTAGTGAGTCTAAGATGGATCAGTAGGTTAAATTTGTAGTAAATCCTCAAAACAGCCACTTCAACAGCTAGAAAAATCCAGTAACCCCCAGTCAAACTTTGGGAAATTACCATGACCTGGGTGACTACATAAACACATCAATTGCACTCAATACTTGTTACTTTGAGTCGCTAAAATAATGCCTCACCCCTCACCATTTCAGCACCTGTTGCATGTTTTCGCTCAATTGCTGTTAACTGAGGGATGACATTTTTTTTTTTCGCAGAAGAAATATTTTACGGTCCTGTTGTCTTAGACAAAACATCTTTTTTTTTCAATATAAAGCCATTCACAGCTGTTTTAATGAAATACCCATGATGTGTATTTCTGAAAATCGTCCAAAGGGTAAAAAATAATCGCACTTCCTTTCAAAGCAGACTTTGTTTGGCAAAAAAGGCTGAATACAGGACAACCTGGATTCATTTCCATGATGACTGAGAGAATGGCAACTCTAGTGGCTTCAACAGTACTTAAGAGAGGTTCAGAATCCAGAATTTGCAGCTGTTAGGACAACCAAACCATTTGTAAATGCGAAAAAAATGCAAATATTTAAAACATAGAAAACATATAGCGCTAGCATCAGGTGGAATTCGTAAACCTCTTCAAAATCATAATGCATTCAAGAGATTCCAAAATGGAAAGTTTGTCCAAACCTTTGCATCATGAATAAGAGCAAACTACTTTATAGATAACACCCATGTGTGTGGACTGAATAATAGTGCAGTATAGATTTTTGACAAGATATGAAATTCAATGTTGCTTACAAAGATTTGGTCTCTGCCACCTCTTTCTTTCTCTTTCTCTTTCTCCCCCCTCCCTCCTTCACTCTTAAATTGCTCTATGATAGATGGACGCACTGTACCTAAATAATATGATGAAGGTACCGAAAATGTAATAAATGCATAAAAAAATTGCAATTGGAATTATGAGAGTCACAGTGATTGTGTTGCTCTGTGACATAACTTCCATTCGTTTCCCAGTCACTGCTGTGCATTAACGGGTCAAATTAAAAGAAGAATTTGACGACATTTGAAACTGTTATGTCTACTATCATTGTTAGGCAGCCTAGTGATCATATCATTTTTTTTTCTCTTGCATTTGACAATGAATTTTGATATGAAGCTGAATATTGAGTTTTCTTCTTTAGTGGTTGTTTACACTGTTAATGCATTAAGGGCTCAAGTGCATTAAGGGATCAAACTCAAAATTCCGCTCAAATTCATGATGGTTATATTACATTATGTTGTATTTTCAACCTTCATTGGTTGCCTGGTACATTCATCCATTTCCTTAGCCGCATGTCCTCACAAGGGCAGTAGGCATTGAAAGCCCTGACCTGGTTGCCGGCCAATTGCGTGGCACACAAAGATAAACAATCAGTCACACTCATAAACATACCTAAGGTCAATTTAAAGTGTCCACTATTCCTCCCATGGATGTTATTTTTAATGTAGGAGGAAACCATAGTACCCAGAGAAAAAACAGGAAGAACATGCAAATTCCACACAGAAGCCGGAAGCAAACCCCCAACCTCTGCTCTTTGAGGGGAACGTCTGCCACTGTGCCAGCCCCATGTATATTCATATAAATAATTTGAAAAGTGATGGTAAGGGTGAGGTATTCGGGGTCATTATTAGTGCTGAGCACTATATTGTGAAAGCATATTGCAATAGGCTCCAATATAAAAAAGGCATATTGCAATACATATTGTGATATACTAGGCAATGTTTGTGAAATAATAATAATAATCATAATAATCATAATAATAATAATAATAATAATAATAATAATAATGATAATCTATGGTATATGTATTGATAACAACTGAAAAAAAAACGTTTTAATAAAATAGATAACTTTTTTTTCTGAAGCAGCACATGATTGACATCAGTATGGCATGAAATGTAAGAGTAAATAAATGTAGAAATTTTTTGAATGGAGATTTGTCTTGCTACAATACTTCTTTGTTTAATCGTTTGAAAATAAGTCCATTATAGCGTAATTTCATTTACCATTTGACCAAGCGACATGACTCACAGGTTTTCAAGATATGACCCGAGCTTCAGAAGATTGCTAGACATGCATAGAAATAAATCAAAATACAAGTTCTGTGTGGACAAAATGAACTCAAATTTAGTCACATCACAACAGCCAAACCTTCAAGAATGAGGCTACAAGCTGTTTATTGCCACTCCTAGTTGAATTCTATAGTCAAATTAAATATTTACCCAAACTACATTGCTTCGCTTTAAGTTGGTCCACTGAGTGCTAACAATACAACAGGTCAACGCTTGAGATTTTTACTGCAGACCGGGGAGAGAGACGGAGGCTAAAAATGTACAAAAATGTATGCAAATTACATTAAGTCAATCATAAAATTGAATTACAAAAGCTATTAATTTGAAGGAAAATACCTGGCGCAAAAACAAATACACAAACGAGCGTGTACACGGCAGCACTATATAACATGATGAAAATAAGAATTACAATTAGCTTTCTTTTTATCCAAAGTCACAAGTTGTTGGATCAACATACGAACTAATTTTGGCCATGTTATCATACATCAAAATTCTCACAAACTAAGTACAATTTACAGACAATCGTGCGCCAGATTTTACAGAGACAAAACAATGCGTCACCGACTGACAGCTATCAAAACCCTACCATCCTTCTCACTACAAAATGTAATAGCTACAGCGGCCAGAGGCGGCACCAAAAAACAAAGATCAAGCCAAACAAAGCACAGATGAATGAACTGTTAAACTAAATCAGTTCCAAACCATTATGTCAGGTGCGGCCCTCTTGGCCTGGTACCAATTGGCGAACCGGTGGTTGTGGACCACTGCCGTAACTAGAACTAATTTGGATTCTAGTAAACAATTCAAATTCTCCAACCAGCTTATCGAGGAATGGGTGCATGTGACTCAAAAGATGGTATCCAGTTCGAGACTACTAAACCCAGAAGAGTTCAGTAATTTTACCAATAACTTAGGCTCCTACTCCTGGATCCCTTCACTATTTATATGCTAAGCATGACCCTCAAAGGTCCCACCACCATACCACCCGTCCTTCCTGAGTAATTCCAGCCATCCCTTTTTAATCAATTCTCCTTTATCTCACTGTTGTTTGAACGCTGATATATTCGATTTAATTTCTACAATCAAGGGGCACGTGCGTGTGAAGAATCATGAAATATGATGAAAGGGGAGACCCCGTGACCACATTCACACGGTTTTAATAGACTCTTCCCTAGAGAAGTTTTTTTTTTAATCATGAGTGCAAAGGCCAAAGTCACATGAAGTCTAGAAATAATCATTTAAAACAGAAATCACAAACCCAATCAATTTGTTGCTGTCAGAAAAGCTCGAAAGATATTAAACAATAAATTGCCGGTTTTTATCTATCTATCTATCTATCTATCTATCTATCTATCTATCTATCTATCTATCTATCTATCTATCTATCTATCCATCCATCCATCCATCCATCCGTCCGTCCGTCCGTCCGTCCGTCCGTCCATCCATCTATCGAAGTTCTTTTTTATCCCCTAGTCATTTTTCACAAGCAGGATTTAAGTTCCTGGGTTAATTTGCCCTGGAGAACACATTTTATATATTGCCATCCATTATTGTAACCGCTTATCCTCACAAGGCATGCGGGAGAATAACCCAGCTGTCTTCAGGGAGTAGGCAAGTTGGTTACTAGCAAATCGCAGGGCACACAAAGACGACCAACCATTTGCACTGACAATCACACCGAAGGACAATTTGGAGTGTCAAATATACCTGCCATGCAGGTTATTGGAATGTGGGAGGAACTGTATGTAAAATAATCCAAAAGTGTCAAAAGAGTTAACGTGTCAGTTACCATTTCAGACGGACCTCCTTTTAAGGACCAAGGTACACCATTAAAGAAGGAATTGTATTGATTTTGGATGATATCAACTGCCATGAGGTCAAATTAGAATATCCAACCATCCTTTTTCAATATTGGTTGTCTTCATTAGGGTCATGGATGAGCTGGGGTTCATTTTAAGTGACTTTGGTCCCTGGACTGGTTGCCAGACATAAAACAAAACCAAAAAACAAAAACCTTTTACATTTAAATTCATACTTGTGGAAAATTGAGCATTTTCATTAAAGTTCATCTGCAAATTTGTGGGAGGTAGAAGACTGGTACAAACACAATCAAGGGAAAGCTTCACACCAAAGGGATGGAGCTCATATTCCAACTAAGAATCTCAGAAAGTGTGAAGCCCAGGTGGTAACCACTCTTCCACTATGCAGCCCCAAATGAGAACATTCCTGTTGTGCAGGAGTGGTAATTCACTCCCGCTCAGGAGTTGCAATCGTCTCCTGCCCTCATTGGTCAATGGTTGGCACAATCACATGTCTTGTCTTGTAGGAGGGCCCATGAGTTGAATGACAGTCTGCCTGGCCAGTCAGTTGAGAACAGTATCTTTCATTTCTTTATTTGGCAAAATCTTTATTTTGCCAGCTTGACATCTTGATCCCTTGTTTTGTGGTTAACCAAGCCCCCCTAAACAGCTTGGTGGCCGAGCACTGCCTAGTTTTATTATGTACTAATGGGCATGTAACGCTGACAAACTTAATCATTGGTTAGATGGCAGGCTCAACCCATGTCATTTATGCCCGAATGGCAATAAGGGCTTCAAGATTGCTTACTGCAAGGGTACCACTTAAGAAAATAAATGGTTTTCTCAAAACTCTGTTGTTCTCAATGCCTTGAAGATGTATACTTAGTTTGGCAAATCTGTCTTAATTGAAACATCAGCTCTTGCCCCTATTGTCAATGACCCTACCTTTTCCCAGGTGAAAACTGATTAGATGGATGATTAGAGATTATGAGAATGATTGGAGATTATGAGAATGGCTGCTTCAGTGATTTCACGTAGCACTTTTTTATTATTTTTTTTCCTGTCAGGTTAGGCAACTTTTCTATCTTCCTCAACCAGCCAACGATCTTAGATTTACTTTGTATTCACTTTGGAATCCACTCAAAGGTGTTCCATATCTACTATTTTTACTCTCACAAAATGACTCCATGACTCCTAATCTAATTACTTTAGACCAGTGTTTCTCAAATATATTTTGCCAGCCCCCCCCTAGAAAAGAGAACCCCCTCGTCGATGCACTGACTATAAATAAGATTATTATTGATGAAAATTATTTAAGTATACCGACACATGTATCCTTTTTAACATTAACAACAGAAAAACGCAATATAAATCAACTTTCAACGACTGTTAATTATTTTTATCGCGTTTATACCTGTTACAGCCTAAGTCTAAAACGAAAACAAAGAATGAAGTGCACCAAAGTGCCTGAAACTAAAAGAAAATGATGAAAATTATTACTTTTTTGCAATTACATTCCACATGACAAAAACAAAGCCTTTTTCCAGGGATCATCCACTCCTGCCCTGGCATCACCTTGCACCCCCCCAGGGCTGCCCACCCCACTATTTGAGAAATAAATTCAATACTTTTTTTTTTTTAATTTAATACCTATTTCATAGCCATATCAGCAAAGAAAGGCAAACCTGTAAATTTGTGTTATTGTATTTCTCAAAAGTGGAAATTTGGAATGAGTAAGATGGAAGAATGCAGTATATTGCAGTCAGATTGGGTGGATGGGTGAGTGAGTGAGTGAGTGAGTGAGTGAGTGAGTGAGTGAGTGAGTGAGTGAGTGGGGTGTTTGCTTTCATTTGCTTCCCCACATACAGTACCTAACGATTGTTAAAGGCAAGCACACTTTTTGTTTTCAAAACATTCATCAAATTAGAAATCACTTGGCACATGTACTCACAGTCCTACATTGGAAGCACACCACCAGAAACGCCCAGTTCGCTATGGCGTGACATCACCCCCCATGATTTTCAGACACAGAAGCAGGAAGTATTTCTAGTTCCTGTAACGCACCAACATGAATATGAATTTAACTGCTGCATGCATGAATTGCTATAATCATTGTGTGATGGCCAAACACATGGCCCAGTTGGTTTGGACTAAAAATAGTGGGATTTTGGGGTGTGGGTTAATCGGTCAGTTTAACAATCTTATTTTCTTAGGAGAAAACCACTGACTGCCTGACATGTATTTTAACCTTTGGCTCAAATAATAAATTGGCCTTTTCCAGTGTTCCACTGTGCAAGCATCTCCGGTGCATGTTGACTAGCAGGCTGGCAAGAGTCCCCCAGGTCACATTAGGTAAGGTATTTAGACTTATTGTGGCTGGAAGCTGGGACACAAGCATTACTTCAGAGGCGCAGAGCAGCCGCATTGATTTAACTTCTGTCTCCTTTGCCCCATTCCCTCGAACGTTATGCTTAGCCATGATTTCAGCTTCCTCGCCCATTTCCTCCCAAGCAAACCACCCCGATGAGAAATTCCGCCTGTTAATGGAGCTTTTATATAAAGCCTTTGCAGCATTAGTACTCCTCTACCTCGCCACTTTCTCTCTTAATAGTGATGCGCATGTCTCAGTGTGCAGGCTGGATGCAATCTGTAACCCTCCCCAAGAGATGGCGGGCGAGGTGGTAGCGAGGGTCGGGGGACTGCACCACCTGCAGAGACTACAGATCATCATCCTACATGTCTTGAACCCTGCCCTCTCCACTCATTACCTTTCATGTTCGCTCACCAAGAGAATGAATTTAAAAAAAAACAACAACTTCTCTTTGGGTACATTTGACGAGTCCTGTGGTGAAGACGAGACAGCACTTCAATGGCGTGTGACATTGCAGCAGAACACAATTATTCTGTGGTGCCGGAGGGTTCACCATGACTTGCTGGTCTTCTTTTATGTAAGTTCATAAACAGCGCGCAGAGTGTGTGTGAGCAGCTCTAATTGCCTACAGGACTAATTCTAATCAGTCAATCAAATTGATGGTTTATTTTCACGGTTGACGGAATGCAGTGCACAGGAGGAATGTGGCCGGCAGCGGCGTCGTGAATTCCAATAGTGTGGAGGCTTCAGTCTCCTGGCGGCTGTGGAATGTTTTGCTGTATATATTTTGAATCCACACAACAAAAGGAAAAATACACTTTAAAGGAGACATATTAAGTATTTTATTCCGCTGTGTAAAACAATTCCCAAGTACTTCACAAACTTTTCTGGCAACTGCTCTCATGAAAATACCTCCAGGGTCAATGATTAGAGTATACATTTTCTAGGACGTACAGAGGTGCGTGAATGGGGACCGAACAGACACCCCGCCACCAACTCAAAATTCAATAGTTTTATTGTCATATGCATAGTACTACCACACAATGAAATTCTTATTCTGTTCACTTCCCCAAGCAGACTGCATTCCATAATCAAGCAAATAATACGGTGGGCAATAAAACAAAAACAAAAAAAAATAGAGCAAAACGGGCAGTAATGTTGAACCACTAATAAATGAAATTACATCACATTACAGAGTAATTACTAATATTATGCTGCTTTCCTGCACTGTGCAGGGTTGTAAGGTGCATGTGTGCATGCGGTAAGAGGCAGATAAGTGTGTGAGGGATTTGTTCAGAATTCGGATGGCCTGTGAGTTGAAGCTGTTTGCCATCCTGGCCCCATGGCTCCTGTCACGTCTACTTGATGGCAGCAGTTCAAACAGGTTGTGTTGTGGGAGAGTATTGTCCGTGATGAGGTTGCGTGTCCTCCGCAGAACCCTGGTGTGGTAAATTTCCTGCAGTGAGAGGAAGGGTGCTCCACGGATGCGCTGTGAGGTCTTGATCGCATGCTGGAGAGCCTTCCTGTCTACATTTGCTGTACCAGACTGTGATTGAGGTGGAGAGGACACTCTGGATTGTTCATCTGAAGAAGTTGTTGAGAATCTTTGCTGGCATGCCAGATTTCTTCAGTCTCTGCCAAAAGTACAGTCTCTGTTGGGACTTCTTGATGATCTGTGGAGTGTTGCGGGACCAGGTGAGATCCTCGCTGATGTAGGTGCAGAGGAGTTTGAAGGTCTTTACCCTTTCCACCTCTGTCCCATTGATGAACAGAGGTGGTTTGTGCAGCTCCATCTGCTGCCTTGGGTTTATGATCAGCTCTTTGGTCTTGTCAGTGTTGAGGTGGAGATTTTTGATGCGACACCAAGCCACAAAGTCTGCCACCTCTTTCCTATATGCTGTCTCAAGCCCACCAGTGATCAGCCCGGTGACTGTAGTGTCATCTGTGTACTTAATTATGCTGGTTGTTTTGTAAGGCGACACAGTCATAAATGAAGAGTGTATAAAGCAAGGGGCTCAGGACACAGCCCTGGGGTGTCCCTGTGTTTACAGTTCTGGTGCTGGATGTGCTGTTGTGGACTCAGACTGACTGGGGTCTACATGTGAGAAAGTTCAGCACCCAGTTGCAAAGGCGGGGTGCCAGACTGATTTTAAGGAGTTTATCTTTGAATTTGTCAGGGATGACTGTGTTAAATGCTGAGCTGCAATGGACGAAGAGCGATGAGATTACATATGTGTCCTTGCCCTCTAAGTGCTGTGTGGATGGCGGTGTTGACTGCACCATCCGTGGACCGGTTCTAACGATATGCAAATTGTAGAGGGACCACAGTGTCTGAAATGGTCTTTTTGATATGAGATGACAATCTTCTTAAAGCACCTCATTGTGATTGGGGTGAGCGCAATGGGACAGTAGTCATTAAGGCTGGTCATGGTGTATTGCTTCGGGACAGGCACTATGGTGGTGGCCTTAAAGCAGGTGGGGACAGAGGCTTGTGAAAGGGACGGATTAAATATTTCTGCAAACATATCAGATAGCTCTGACAACCAACCCCTGAGTGCACGGCCGGAGATGTTATCTGGACTGGCTGCTTTCTGTGGGTTTGTTTGGTTCCGAACCTTGCGCAGATCTGCTGGTGTCACCATGAGATGAGGGTCCCGTGCACACTCCGTGCCCAGCATCCTTCTCTGCTGACCAGGATTCTTAGCGTCAAAGCAGCCATAGAACTCATTCAGCTCATCTGGCAGCGTGGCTTGGCTGGATGTAACTGCGCTGCTCCTCTGTCGATTGCCCGTGATATGTTGAAGTCCTTCCAACATGCGTCAAGGGTCAGCGGTGGAGTAATAGCCCTCTAGCTTCTGCCTGTACTGTCTCTTGGTCTCTCTGATGGCTCTACTCAGGTACTTTACTCAGGGTCTACCATCACGTGTCTTGTCGGAGTACATGAATATTCTAGGAGTGCCCCTTGAGCTATATTGTCTGGCGAGTTAGGTGAGAAAAGTTGACGGGTTTTTTTTTTTTTTTGTCATTGCGGAGGAAGTTCTCTGGGGCTCACCGTGATCCTGACTACAAACAGCCAAGGCATGAAAATGAGAAGAGTTAACAGCACTTCAGTTACTGTGTATGGTTTAATAATTTAAGATTTAAGTATATTTGTGAAATAAAGTAGTTCACTGTCCGAGGAGTGCCCCTGGTGTGTGCATTTACAGTTAAATTGTCTGTCTGGTATGCAGGGAACATTCACAGTGCGTCTCTGCAATATAAGTTTTTTTTTCCCCATGAATAAAAATCAGCGATGCAATGAGGGCGCGGTGGGGAGGCGTGAAGTAGCGCTACCCTTGCTTGTGAAGGCAGCTCCTGATCATAAATTATTCGAGGTGGGAATCTTTGGCTGTCTCATGATTCGATTCCGATTTTGGGTTCTCTGATTCGATTGAAAATTGATTTTCTATTCTTAACGATTTTCGATTCAAAATGATTCAATTCAATCAATTAAAAAAAAAAATCAGCTTCAGTCTATAGAAGTGCAAAGAATCGTCACACTATGTGGGTTATCGCTGCAAGACAGAATAACCAAAGGGAGACAGTTTATTCATTTGTTTTTTTTTTACTTTCATTAAGTTTTGATTTGTAAGAAGCATGCCTTTTTACACAGAAATAGCACTTGGACAACTGCTATTTCTTAAAGATACCTGTAAACTATAGCTTTTATAGTATAAAATAAGATCAGACAAAAATCAAAAGGGTTGAAGAGGATATATTGTCATTTCATAAGAAATTGCAGTACCAAAATATGTGAAAAACTGTTGCCCAAATGAAAATGATATTTCTCAGTGCATTTATGACAAACAGGATATGGAAATAAACTTTTTCAAGTGAGCAGCTAAATTGATAGTATGGGGAAAGCATAAAATGTGTGCCAGTTGGTTCATCTCGGAGCATATGGGGCATATTAAAATTCACAAAAGTAACATTTCGTTCAGTAGAGACAATACTTTCCTTCATTTACATGTGAGTAATACGTGCTTGTGAATTAATTCTGAGTTTGCATACATTTCTGTACATGCTGAGGTTTTGTGTTGTTGACCATTTGCTTTCTGTTCTGTATGAATATTTTTTGTGATTAGCTCATTTATTTCACTGGCAAGCAAGAGGGGGATTTGTCGGGTGTAAGTGAAAGAGAAACCATAAATGGACGCTAATAGTGCTGTTGTTGATCTGTTTAGCATGAAGACAGCAGAAATATTTATCACAACTACAATGTAATTAGAACCTGCGACAGTGGAAAGTAGCTTTGAATGCACATCTTGGCAAAAGTATACAAAAGTATAGAGAAAATAAAAATGTAAACGATAACTCAAATCAGCCATGTTCTTCAACAACACACTTTCACAGCAGGTGTACAACGGATACTTAAATTAACAGACAATTCTACAGCAATTAACAAACTAACATAATATGTCACTTCAACTTTCAAATATCACCTTAACAATTTAACAAACAGCATCATACATACAGGTGTTATCCCTGTAGGAGTTTCATACACATCTTGATGGGCATGGATTTCATCACACCCCCCCCCCCCCCCCCCCCCCACACACACACACACACACACACACACGCGCACACACACAACTGTGTAACTCCAATGCTCACAGGCTCACCACACTTCCTGTTAACAGAGCTTGAGACAAAATAAAATCATAGCTTCGAAACAAGCGTTGGCTCAAACTAATTAACTGAAAGTTGCCTGAAAGACCGAAAAGAACCATTTAAACTCGCAGTCGCGTGAAACTGACAAGACTGCTTTTCAAGCTGAGCAAGTTTGACAAACGAGCTGTGACGTCATGGCAGAGCGCTTAGGACGGAAGCCGACAGGAAGCGTATCAATTTCTGTTTGATTTTAATATCGATTTAATGACCTTTTACTGTATATCCATTTAAATTACAATAAATGAGAACTGCGATTTGGGTGAAAAGAGATTTTTTTTGGCATCTCCCTATAAATTATACCTGTTCGTCATTTTGCAGATAAAGTATGTGCATGTGGTGCAGGTGACCTTTGGCAAAACGTCAGCGATAGGTTTAGTTTTGCAAGCAATTTTGTTTTCTGTTGACTACCAAAGAATGAGATAGCGGGTTTGCACTTGTGCAAAAGCAAATGAGGATGCACCAGGTTTTCAAAATAATAACATTCAGAATCTGATGATCCATAAATTATTTTTGTTCACTTGCTGCATTGGACAGTGTAAATAGACAGGAAAGGACATTTTGCACAGAATAGCAGATGCATACATGTCCTTTGTTTATTGTGTCATAGCATACATGTGTGTGTGCACCCAGGTAATTAATTTCCAGCAAGCATAATCAATGAAAAACCCTTAAGGTTGGACCTCATCACTATATTGAGCAATTCTCAAAAATGTCCTTTCTCGTCTCTCTTTGCTCAACCTTTACAAGGCATATAGTGGTGTTTCTGCGTATGCATAATTCATGACACACACCTTGTTTTAATACGCTTAGCCACCCATGCACCATCTCTTTGTTTTCTATTGTGCTGTGTGTGTCCTTTCCACATTGCGGTAATTATTCATCACAAGGGTCTTCAATCCACGGTGATGTAGCCACGCAACCATGCAGCAATGGGCTTAGTTAGAGAGGCAGGTGTTGATACTTAACCAGCTGTCATTTTGCACTCAGACATGTATACAATAAGTCTATCACCAAAGGATAAATCGTTCTGGTTGTCTATTCTATTGTCGCTATATCATATCAAAGAAATAAAGAGTATCCCACAAGGTTGCCTTGTTTCGCAGCTGTAATGACTGGAAATGTAGTTGTAAATTGTATCTGACGTGAATTCAAAGCAACCACAGCTGCTCTCTAAAGGTTGAGCCTGGCACCTTGTAAATGTCACCATCCCAAAAGCCCGGGACGTTCTCCACGGTGCGTACGACTCTAGCATTGCTTTGCATTCACCAATCATTTACCATTATTGTTATTCTTCTTCAAGGTTCCAGAAAGGTATTGCTTTAAATGGCACCAACACTGCTACATTCTCCTTGTCAAGGCTTTAGCAGTCACAAGTTTCTTTCTTTAATCCAGTGTTTTCAATTATCTTTTGCAAAGTCCACCCTAGGACTGAGAAAACATTCCACCCCCCCCCCCCCCTCACACACACACACACACACACACACACGCACACACACACACACACACACACACACACACACTCACCACGGTGACTATAAATAAGATCATTATCAATTAAATGTTAAAGTATAGCTGAAATTGTATCCTTTTTTTACACTAATGAAAATAAAAAGCAATATAAATGAGCTTTCAACAAATGTTAATTTTATTTTTATAGGGTTTCAATTAATTACTGTGGTTAAAATTTTAGATTTCTTACACAGACTGTGATAATTAGAGTGCCACTCCACTAACTAGTGCCATGCCATTTTACAGATTACACTTCACATTGCAACAGCAAAACCTTTTACCTGTGATTATAGCCCCCCTCCAATCTGGCATTGCATCACGCCATGCTGTCCCACTATTTGAGGACTGATTTAACATATGTATTTTTTTTAGAGAGTGCAACTATAATTTTGTTTATGAAATGTGGCAAGAACCCTACTGATATCAGTGGTTAACCTCTTCCTATCAAATATGTGCATCGAATTCATCCCTGGGAACCCGTTCCACATTAGATCACTGTGTCTAATCCTTGCACACGCCGTTGTGGTGCACCTGGGGTCTATTTCTGCATAGCCCATCCATCGCTCCTTGAACATGGTGTCAATCCCTGTCCATCTCTGCGCAGCTTGTCTATCAGTGCACACCCTGCACTACTCTGTCCATCTCTGTGCACCTTGGCCTTTCTGTTGTGCACTGTACAACCCTTACCTGTCCCTGTGCACCCAACCTATCCCTGTACAGTCTTGTAATGCAGGTCGCTGAGGCTGCAGCAACAAGCCATGAATCTGGGAATTCTAGCTCAACACTCCAACTGGCCTTTGACACTCACCCCCCTCTGGCCCTCATAATAAAGCAGCTACTGCAGGACCAACAAGCACAAAGTCCCACCAGTAAAGAATGATGACCCGCCACCACCTCACTTTTTGGTTATGGCTGAAAATAAAACTAACGGGGTGGGGGGTTGGGGAGATCATTTTACTGCGAAAGCACAAAACTGTGATGCTGTGCACCCTCCTTTCGGAGGAGCAAAGCACACAGTCAGGAAATTTGGCTGATGGGCGACAGACTCAACCACACACAAAGCAGCAACACATCACCTTTGTTTTGCTGATCATGGACCAGTGACACGTTTTACTTGAAGGCAGCTGCTCTAGCACCACTGTAAAGTCTGTATCATTTTAGTCTTCTTGTAAAACTCAAAGGCTGAAGTCAATTTTAAACAATGAATGTTGGCGATAACTGTGGATTCGACAATGTGTAAGTCTGACTTAATGTTAGCCCCTATAATGATAAATATTCTTCTTTCTTTTGTTATAATGTTCATCGTAACTAATGGTCACTTAGAGCAGTGTTTCTCAAAGTGGGGGTCTGTGGCCTGACCGCAGGGGGTCCATGAAATAATTTGGGGGTTTTGGAACTGATTTAGTTCCTTTTTAAAGGTTACAGTTTGTGCTTTGTTTGGCTTAGTCTTTGTTTTTTAATGCGGCCTGTGGCATCTGTTGATTGTGCATTAAAAGTGCACTGTCTGTCTACTAGATAGATTTAGATTTTTTTCCAAAAATATATTATTTTAAAATAAACTGTAAAAGTGTTCATGACAAAAATCAATCAATTCAACCACTTTTATACATATATTTTTCAAAAAGTGATCCTTTTGAAATGTGTCAAACTGGCTTTTGTGTCTATAATTGCTTGCTAACAAGGCAATGAAGGCAGCAAAGCTAAAGCAGCATTTTATTTTATAATGCTGTTTTTGACTATATAATTGGCAGAAACCTTTTTGGAGGAAATTAACCCGGTTTGTTATAAAGAGGTGTGCAATTATAAAGAGGTGTACAATATCCAAATTTTATTTTCGCTGACTCCAAAAAGTTTGAGAACCCCTAAGTTAGAGGCTAAATTAATTAGGCTTTCAACAACAACTGCATAGCTCAAGAATGGGTTTTGGTTTAACATTAATCCTGATCACGTGATCACGTGTGAGAGCCTAAAACCGAACTTTTTTATAACTAGGTAAAAATGATACATGCTTTCACTCAAACCTTGTTGCAGTGTGCTTTGAATAAAAAAAAAATATATAGCACAGTCTGCAGTTTGTTCGTAAGAAATTGTTGACTATTTTGGACGGAAAAAAATTGTATCAGTCTGTTTAATTTGCTTGACATTCCAATAAAAGTGGACGCCATGCTTGCGACGTAGCTTATTAGGTCATTATAGAGTTGACCAATAAAAAAATAAAAGTTTACTATTTTTAAAATGCAAAATGGCACCAATACACCACTCTCACTAACACGCATTCCTCCAAAAACAGATCTCGTCCCATAGTTACTGCCAGATAAATGTGTCTAACCTACCCGGGTCAATTTCCCTGCCTGCCTGAAAGTAGAAGCGATGAGAGCTAAAAGCCTAAAGCTGAGCGAGTTAGATTTTGTCCCTCACCGAATTTGGACAAATCTGACCTTGTAACACAGCTCAGACATGCATTTTCATCAATGGGGTTGACTAAAGTGTCACTAAATATTACATTCTACTAATGCGTAGAAATGCATAAATGAAGGAAAATAGCACTTGGTTTTTAGTGTTTAGGGTAAGAAATCAACGATGGAACACGTTTAAAAGCTCCAAAAATGTTATTGTTAACATTTGTTAACATGTTATTACCCCTTTAAAGGTATTGAGAATTCTTGATTACTTTGGAGTGTCAGCATGCCATGAGCAATTTTCCGAAGGTTCAGGGTTTGAATCTTGTCAACATACTTCTTTTGCGGTGTTTACATGTTGTTCGTGCTTGTGTCTCTATTCTCTAGGTATTCTGGTTTATCGGGGATTCGGCAACCTACCACATGCAAGACTATCTGTAGATACAATTGGAACTGTGAATGGTCATTTTATGGTTGTCTATATGATCATTTTCATTTTCACATTTGGTGAATCTTTGATTATGCAAATAGGCAGTCTTGGTGAATCTTTGATTATGCAAATAGGGAATCTTGAAGGCTGCTGCATTAATGTCTTAATTCCACGGCGTGTGTAATACACGCTGCTGGATGATGACAGCGACACAAAGTGACAAGAGCGAAATTTGAAAAGCAGATGTGCCCCCCCTACATAAGTCTGCATGTAGGCGTGCAGTGACTCATTATCTTCATCCGCGCTCACAGGGATTGCTCCATAGAGTACCATGCTGCAGCTTGAACACGATCATCCCTCCCATGGTTCAGTGTGATCCCTCTCTTGTAACGAAAGCCTGAAATGGCCCTCATACTGTGCATGATCATTCACACACACCCAACCCTCCATTGGACGTAATATGTGAAGGGCCATTTTAACGTTCTCAAGAGCTCACCGGGATACTGGCCACCTGCTAAAGATGCCTCGCCCCCTATCAAGTGCACGGGCGCCTTTCTCTTTTGACTATGACTCCCCAGGGTCGCTGTATCACTGTATCTTCAGAAGATATTTAAGGCTGGTGGAAACATGTGATTTAAGTGCTCCTGTGGGAAATTAGGGTCACCGCTTAGGTTTCCTTATTGGGGTATACTTTGTGATCAAATTGTTCAAGACCCCTCAAAAGAGAAGGTATTTTCACCTAAATCTTCATTATTTTGCTGCGATGGTCTTCTCAAGGCCCTGTTTGCCAGCCATGTTGCTTGAAACATGTCATTTGTATTATCTCTAGAATGAAAAAAGAATGAGTGGAAATGTTGAAATGTTTCCAAGCAACATGGGCTAAATGGTAGCGTTGACGTTGTCAATATTTTACTAATGAGTGCCACTGACAACTGAGGTTTTTTTGCTGTTTAAATCAGACATATTATGCATTTTTTTCTTCCACAATTTCAGTGGCCTCTGGACATCCAAATAACATTTTTCCTAAAATCATTCATCAAAATACTTAATGGTGCCGTGAAGGAAAATTACAATACAGCGGAACCCTGATTAAAGACGGCCCTCTCTTACGTTTTTTTTTTCACTTTACGAAGTGGACTGCGATGTTCTTTTTATTCCCCCTTTATGGCATTTTTCCCACTTTACGACATCAACAACTGTCATGACCTTAGGCATTGGCTGTGTTTATGTGGTTTTGCCTCCATCTTCAGGCTTTTTTAGGTAATTTTTTAGGTAATTGCTCTTATTTTCTGGTCCTGTCAAACTGCCTGCGCTGTTGGTAGGCGTCACAGTGTCACTAAGATGGTGTCACTAAGATGCCGACACGCTAAAAAATATCAATCAAAACATACTTTTGTTTTCTCGTGTTTTATTAAAGCAACTTTTTTATAGCTCAAGGAACCAGGTTTGTAGAGACAACTTGTCCTGCCTCTATAATTGACAGTGTGTCAGTGCTGTCACTATCTTTCGTTTAACACACGGGATTTTCTCGATCACAATCTCTTCATAACATAGCTGTTAGCCTCATTATTTTCCAGTCAATAGGGTTTCCTCAGTATTGACTCTGCACCACTGAGACTAACTCAGAGTCCGCAGAATCTGACCAAGAAAACGCTGTCATCATTGCTGTGTAAAATCTGACAAGTTAACCAATTATTTGCATACAAGCAGTTAGAACCGACATTTTCCATGAAATGTTATTTATCCTTTTTAATATGAGTAGGAGGAGCCGTACTTTATGTTCTCTCCCCCCCCCCCCCCCCCCCCAAAAAAAAAAAAAAAGAATCTACAGCTCTCATTTGTCATTTTTGTTTTCCTGTTTTATTTTCTAATCTCTTCCCTGTAGTGTGCTGAACCCAGCTTACAATGCCTTCTTTCCATCAGTTTGGTCCACCTGCCCCTCGTCCGGCAAAGCACCACACTCTTCCTTAGGGTTTACTTGGCCAATTGGCTCTCTTGCTCGTCTCACCTCCTGTTACTTGTTCTGACATTATTTCGCAATGTG
The DNA here is from genome assembly GCF_059441005.1 of Hippichthys cyanospilos. NCBI lineage: Eukaryota > Metazoa > Chordata > Actinopteri > Syngnathiformes > Syngnathidae > Hippichthys > Hippichthys cyanospilos. Next base: position 4,940,252 of record NC_142377.1, read on the forward strand.
CCAAAGTGCTGCTCCTGTCTCTGTTCATTTTCAATTTCCCAGAAGTGTAAGTTACGTATGCAAGATAAGCAAGTAGGGTCATTACTTAGCGACATAAACATAATACGAAATAGAGAAAGAGGGGCAGGATAAAAGAAAGAAAATGAGAATTTAAGTCTTAAGTCCGGTCCTCGAGAGCTCCTATCCAGTCTGTTTTTAATGTAACCCTCATGCGGTACACCTGATTCAAATGTTCCGCTAATAAGCAAGCTTTGCAAAAGTCTGATAACAATTATGGTGACTTTTTGTGTAATCGTGTTTCTTATATGAACTGTATGAACTGTTGTAATTTTTGTTGTACTTTCCAGTCCTGATCATTTTTCTCTCATTGTTATTTTTGCTTGTTACTTTCGCTCCAGACGTTCTGCTGGCTCCTCACCGCCCTTTTTTGGTGGTGTGTCTTTTTGTATTGACTGTTTTGTGTCGCTCTTTTATTTGTACTTTGCACCTTTGCTCAGATTTTTGTTGATCCATTTCTCTTATATAGTGACTGTGTATTTCCCCACGTAGTTCCTGCGCTTTTGTTTTTTTCATTTTTTCTTCCTCCACGCTCTGCGTGCGTATTTTGTTCATTTTTTTTTCCCTCACGACCTGAGAGCCATCTGACTGTTAGGGGTCCCGCCTCTATTCACACTCCGAGGTTTATTCTTGACAATTGTTTTAAATCAGTAATGCCCCTTAAACAATAAAAGACCTCTCTGATTGAAAACCTGTGTCATGTGTCATGTGTTGGTTATTATATCTGTTTTAGTAATTCGTGGAAGTTTAACTCAAATCGACACATCTACAAAATGGATATTGTAAGGCAATTGCATGTTTAATGATTACCCTATGCAATTTAGATTACTCTTACAAATCCCAAAAGAAATATAGTCTCACTTTCAAAACAAATTGTAATGGTGGCACAGCAATAATGTGTTTCGAAGTCATAAAAATCACCAAAAGAAATTCATTCTGACTGCATGTGTCTTTAAGGAGCCATTCAGTCATAATGTAAATCCTACACATCTCTGTAAATCCACAACAGGCAGAAATTATGCTTCAGTGAACAATTAACAAGTGCAAGATTATACACAAAGAGCAATAAAAGCGAATCCAAGCCGGCCCTTGAAGCCTTCCCCTTCCAAACAAGCAATGTTGTAAAATCCTAATGTATTCTCATCGCCACAAACTTTAATGTTGATGTGCTTATCATTTTTATAGAGTGCAAATGCAGTATTTGTACATATAAGTCTTGAGACTCTCCTCCTAATTACATCATTAATCAATCACGTGTTTGAAATTTAATCTTCAGAAAACATTTTGGATAATTGTTTGCCATATATTGTATAAAAATGCGATAGCACACCATTAGGTGTCTTATTGATTTACTATATTAATATGTCAGTGGTTAATGTTGAAAATTCAACAGTGTTGATTTAGCCAGGCACTTTTGTAGATAACCACGGATCTTTCTACTGAGTTTAGGAAGGGGCGCTCTTAACTGTGTTTGCGAAAGTGATTAAACAGTAACTATTTTCACAGGCCGTAGAGCTATTGAGTTCTCTACTATATTGTGGCGACTTTAGCAAGGCCTGTGTTTGTGATCATTCAATGTTAATTAAGCTGATGCTGTGCGGCGTTGTGTGAATGCCAGCTAAGCTAATTCTTTTCCCGTTTTGAAGCTTTCTATTGCAGCCCAAAACTACATTGTTTCTTATCGGGAAAATAGTTTAGGGAAATCCCAACAAAATGGAATTTCAAGATTTGATTATTATTATTTGATTTTAGTGTTTTTACACGAGTGGAAAGGGTGATTAGTACGTCCGCCTCACGGTTCAAAGAACTGAGTTCACACCCAGCTCACTCAGGACCTCCTATTGAAGTTCTATATATATATATATATATATATATATATATATATATATATATATATATATATATATATATATATATATATATATATAAAATGAAGGCAACACATGCTATGCTAAGTGTATATTTGTATTTTCTCCTCAAGTGCATTCTGGAAAGAAAAATAAAATGTTTATAATTTCTGCTTTTAGTGCCTTCAATCATGACCTAGAAATCAAGGTTCATTACTGTGATTTAGGCATACCACATGTAATTTAGCTATGATAATACAGTATTAAAACAGGTTCCAATTTCATTCATGAGAGCACTACTCTTCACATCATTTCAAATATATCTTTTTATGATTCTCTCTTATTCTCATTTCATGTAATTTGAAGTGGTTTATTTATTTCACTTGTAAAACTAAAAACTTTTTTCATGTAAGGTTGGTAAAAGAAGAGATTGTGGAAAAACATTGCTAGGGAGAGAGAGTCATATATGGAGAAGTAAATGTGTTTTGGGTCCATGCTCCATTTTGCTGTACTGACGGGGAAGGAGAATGACGGCCATTGGCTGCAATCAAATCATTAGATTAAACATTCCTCCCTCTCCTCAAATTCCTTCTTGCCTCTCCTGCTGCTCTTTTTATTTCGCCATACCATCACCCAGGTTGCAGGCAGAGATGCACTTGCCAAAATAATGGTTACGAAGCCCCTGTCGCAGGTAAGATTGATAGGGCGATTACATATCCAGCAGTGAGCGTATGCATGAGCAAATTTTCAATGTCAGTGCTATCATGACATCATTAGGACACTTGAAATGTTTACACAAAGGGTGTCTTTGGAAGAGTGTGTCACCGGATTGTTACCTAGCTCAAGTCTTAAAGGAGACATGATAAAAATAAATACATTAATAAATAAAAAGACAGCCTTGCAAGACTGGCCCTAAAATAAATCAGGTATCCCCAAAATTCCTCAGGGCCACTGCGCGTCTGATCACTGGCAAAAGTAAGTAGTGTAGATTTTCATGTTAACCAGTCAAGGGTGCACCTCCCTTCTCACTAAAAGACATGGAGTATGTTCCAGTACACGTGTACGGTATACAAAATGGATGAATGGTTGAGACCCGTGATTCTCAAATACTCATACCCCCAGTAGAAGTACCCCTGGGGTTTTGTGAGATTTTAAGCGTTTCTGCAGGTATGAGCAAATCTAATTTAATACTTTTGATTACCATGACAGGAAAAGTACACTTTTCCTTTCAAATATTATTTGGAACATGAAAAGACTTGCTAAATTGTGTTATAGGTACCGTATTTTCCCCACTATAAGGCGCGCCGGATTTTAAGGTGCACCCTCAATGAATTACATATTTTAAAACTTTTTCCATATTAAGGCGCACCGGATTATAAAGCGCACCCTCAATTAATGACATATTTGAAAACTTTTCAATCATAATATAGTAATACTCCAAGTAATATCAATAATAACTCAAATAATAACTCTAAACTCTCAATAGCATAATAACTAATAATGTCAATAAGACCAAATTTGTTCAACTGTAAACACACAAAAGAAACAGGTAAAGCTTACTTTATCAGTTCATTCCCCATCTACGAATCCCAATCTCAATATTAATCCATATATAAGGCGTACCTGATTATAAGGCGCACCATAAGCTTTTTAAAAAAAATTAAGGCTTTTTGGTGCGGAAAATACGGTACTCATTTGCAAAATGTAAAATTTCTAATTCATATATTATAATGAGTTTACATAGATGCACATTGTTAATGAACATTCCCAGCAGATGAAGCAGAAGTTAAACAAATTATGTCACACAATCCATCTTCTGGACTTGCTGAATTATATACGCCAAGAGATACTTTTACAAACATTAATAAGTCAAACACAGATGATTTTTCTAAAAACTCACATGTTTTATCACTTGTAAGCATTTGCGGTAGAGGCCTGGGGTCTACTCATGTGATCCAAATTCCAAATGCTAGTGTCAACTAAATAGGTATATAATACAAATCATATCGAGCTAAAGCTGTACCAAAGGGTGGATGTTATATACTGTTATATACATTTACCTTCATTGTGATGAATTGGTAAACATACATTTTATCCAGCTAGCTTCTTTCTGCCTCATATATTGCTTTTATTACTGATGCAGCAATACTCACAAAGGTGTTTTTGCAGTTTATCTGCACAACAGAGGTCAATGTTACCTGAGCTGATTTTTTCATAGCTGCTTAAGTGGATGAGGTGAGGAGGCAATGTAAAAGTGCCATTTCCCAGGTAGTTTGAGCCCACCGTCAGGCAAGCCTTGGCAGACCCCGGACACTCTTCGTGCAACCTTTTACTTTGAGGTGGCTACACTGACCTGGAAATTTCACTCTGCTGATTGGTTTAGGAACGGGAGATGCAATCTGCTGATGCATACTGAAAAGGTCAAGGCGGCCTCTCTACAGGAAAGCCGTCCTGTTGTGTTACATGCTGTCTGAAATGCAACTGATAGCAGCTTTTTTATTTCTTCAGGTCTGATCCTATCCCTCGCTCTCCCTCATTCATTTTCAGTCATTTTGGTGAACATTTCGTACTCCAAGCGGCTTCCGCATTTAGTCCATGCAGAGTGTAATCACGACTGGGAATTGTATTGAGGGACTACAAATTATACCATCAGGCACAGATTTGTTTGTCTGAACAGTTTTCTTTTTTTCCTTTCCATTACCGCATTCAGTGAAATTATGAACATTATGCTCTTCAGTATTGAGGATCCAACTTTTCTGTATTGTATCCTGCAGAGTGTGAATATGGGCATGGGGTTATGTGTTCATGAAAGATTTCAGAATTTGTCCTCAAGTCCATCCATCCAGTCCATTCATCCATCCATTTTCTACTCTATAGCTGCCTATCCTAACTAGAGTTGCTGGCTTGCTGGTGCCTATGTCTGCTGATATCGAGCAGTAGGCGGGAAAGACCCTGAACACCCTAACCAGTCTGGCTTCATGCCACCACCATTTAAACATTCACAGTATGACTGCTAAATGAAAAAACTACACACAAGCGACACTTTGAATTTAGCAGGGCCATTTGTCCATCGTGGACAACAATGCCAGGATTCGGTGTACGTGAACATCAGAGTCAATCTTGCAAATGGGGTCACGGAAGACAGCTACCGCGCTCGTCTCCATCCATCAGCACGGCCTCATCTCATCGCGGGATGAAACGACAACAACCTACTGAACTCCTTCCCCGCACATTTGATAACTTATCTGTTGCATGCCTGATGCCAACAAAAGAAAAGCACTATCTCCTATCAAAAGTCTTTATGCATAAGAGTCACGTAGGTGGCTCAGCAACACTCACTCAACAGCGACGCACTTTTGCTGACATTTGCAAGCGTACGCTATTACCAAAAAGGCCTTGACTTTGCAGAGGTGACATTTGGGGCGTCTTGAGTGAGACGCATTATATCAACATTACATAGCTATTCTGCCTGCGTGGGAATATTAACATGTTGGAGGAAATGGAAAAATGTCAAAAAACATCCAAATATTCATGATTTTATCCAAAACATTTTTTTTTAACTTCTCATCAACCCATATTGACACATTTAGTACAAGACCATAAAGGTCCCTTTTTAATTTTATTTTTAATTTTGATAAATTTTTGTTTGATAATCTTTGATTGCCTTTTATCATTTTGCATGATAACGTAGGTAGAAAATGAGCAGGACGTAAATTTTCCTAGGTATTTTGTCGATCAAAAATCCTCAGGCGGGTCGGGGGCTTGCTAATGCCTATCCCAGCTGACTCCGGGCAGTAGAAATCCTGAAGTGGTCGCCAGCCACACACAGACACAAACAACCTTTTACGCATCCAATCACACCTAAGGACAATTTAGGATGTCCACTACACCTGCCTTGCATGTTTTTGGTGTGTGGAAGGAAGCCAGAGTACAAACATGCAAACTCCACACAGGAGGCCCTGAGCCAGCTGGATTTGTACTCCGATCCCTTAACTATGAGGTGGAAATGCTAACCACTGCTCCACTGAGACTTCTAACATATATATATATATATATATATATATATATATATATACAGTGGTACCTCGGTACTCGACCATAATCCGTTCCGAGGTGGTGGTTGAGCACCGATTTGTTCGAACACCGAAACAATTTTTCCCATAAGAAATAATGGAAACTATTTTAAACCGTTTTTACCATTAAGAAAAATACCTAAAATATTATAAGAACATGTATCTAAACAACAATGAGGACGTAAATGTGCACAAGCGGTACATGATAAAGATATATAAAGCATTATTAAGCATTTTGTATAATTTACTTACGTTTTGGAGAGTGGCTGATGGCATACGGGAATGGATGCGGCGAGGACGGGAGGGAGGGTTAATCCTTGGAAGGGGAATCCCCTTTCATTGCCTTTGCTTACTAATTGCTGTCACTCCCATTGCAACATCAGCTTTCTTTAACACTTCCTTATGCTTCAAGATAGTGGAAATGGTTGACTTTGCCATTTCGTACTTCGATGCGAGGTCGGACACCCGTAGACCACTTTCATATTCTGCTATTATTTCTTTCTTCCGTTCGATAGTGGTCCTCACTGTTTTTCTCTTTGCCTTCCCCTTATCACTATCTCTCTTAGGACCCATCATTAAGGGCTAGCGCAACAGAAAAAAGTTGAAAATTGGGAAGAAATACGTACTCAAACAAACTGCGTAAGCCTTACTCCGTTGGCGGTCTGAGTTGAACTGGCGCTTGAACTGGCCGAAAAGAGCCGAGGAGCGCGTTCGGGTCGGCCGAAAAGAGCCGAGGAGCGCGTTCGGCTCGGCTCGGCTCGGCTCGGCTCGGCTAGGCTAGGCTCGGCTAGGCTCGGCTAGTCGAGCACCGAAAATCTGATCGACGTCCGATGCATTACCTACTTGATTTTTTTGGTCGAGCACCGATTTGGTCGAGTAAAGAGGCGTTCAAAGACCGAGGTACCACTGTATATATATATATATATATACAGTGGGCCCCCGGGTTACGAACTTAATCCGTTCAGCGGCTACGCTCGTATCTCGAATTGCTCGTATAGCGGGCAATCCGAACCCATGTTAATTCGTGAGTGCGTGCAACGCGCGCAGAAGCCTTAGGTAAAATCATCACGCTGTATATATAAATTAATATTAAGTGACATAATCTACTGCACAGGTGCATTAAATAATAAATACAAAGGATAAATGACTTTTACCTTTGAAAAGACGTGATTTGTGCTGAGATAAGCAGAGATGAGCAGAGATGAATGCTCTAAGTCAATACGGTAAATCAGATATGCTATTGGTCTTACAGTGTCAAAGTAACTTTTTCAGTCAGGGTTTTCTCTACTTCCTTCCATCCCAACCAGCTGTGCCATCAAACTAGATAAAGGCGTTCGGCCAATAGCATATCGGCACTTCTGTGATTGACGTGTGACACCGGCCAATAGCATCTCCGTGAGTGAGACCGGGTGACCTTAATCGACCAATAGCATATTGGCGTCTCCTTGACTGACTGATAATTATTTGCACTTTTTTTTTAAACGGTTAGAATGTATTGACATCTTATTGATTAAAACACATTTAAATCTGTGACGATTTTTTGTCCTGCAATCGGCACACTTAATTTAATGTCAACTGTTTTTCCCGACGTGAATTGAGCACGGTGGAAGCGGAGAGGTTGTTGTGTGTGTTGCATTTACTAGGCAGCACACTTATGGCTTGTACGGGCGTCAGTTCACCTTTGGTTACTACTAACAAAATTGCAACAATGACGCTGTCCCAATGCATATCGGGAGATCGTCGACTAACCTGACATGCAATCTTGTCTAGCAACCATTATAAGGCGCTGTATCATCACCCGTTATAGGGTGCAGAGATTTACCTCTTGAATTAATATGGCAACGCATATAGGCTTTTGGTCTTACAGTGTTACAGTAACTCTTTCAGTCATGGTGCAAATCACGGAGATACTAAAACATCATCCTCTTATTTCTTCCTTTACCGTTGCTAGTAATTTTAGAAGCTATGTCTAACAGATAAAGTTTGCAAAGTCTTCAAAACATTCCGTTTTTCACTCATTTTGTCTACTTCCTTCCATCCTGTCCCATCAAGCTAGATAAAGGCGTTCGGCCAATAGCATATCGGCATTTCTGTGATTGACGTGTGACGCCGGCCAATAGCATCTCCGTGAGTGAGACCGGGTGACCTTAATCGACCAATAGAATATTGGCGTCTCCTTGACTGACTGATAATTATTCACACTTTTTTTTAAACGGTTGGAATGTATTGACAATTAATTAAAAAAAAAAACACACATTTAAACCAATGACAATTCTTTGTCCTGCAATCGGCACATTTAATTTCATGTCAGCTGTTTTTCCCTTTAGCTGTACAAACACTACACTTAAATGGTAATATATTTAGACACCGTGAGTGAGACAGTCAGTGTGAGATTGTAAGACCAATAGCGTTCACGTTACCGCCACAAGTATCTAATATTGATTGTAGATGACGCAACTGCTGAATATTTTGACGCAGTTAGGCGAGAACATTTCTACATACTCAATGGCTGGTTTGACGGAATGCTCGCAAGACGAGAGGTTTGCTCGTAAGCGGAGGACAAAATTCTCTGATCCACCCTCGTAAGGCGGAATGTTCGCAAATCAGGATGCTCGTAAGCAGGGGGCTGACTGTATATATATATATATATATATATATATAGAGAGAGAGAGAGAGAGAGAGAGAGAGTATATAAGAATATTTTGTTTGTCAACAATTCATGTTTGTGGTTCAAAAATCAAATCATAATGCCCCTCTCCCCTTCAAGTTTCGTGAAAGTGTTGTGCAGGATGCTTCTTTGTTGACCATTTCTGAAAACATTTCTCCCTTTCCTACCTAAAAAGCCCTCGCAGTGGATAGGACATTGAAATGCTTTATAATCCTCTGTCATCTTTTTGTAACCAATAAATACAATTCTCAAAATCTAATAATTCCATAATAGCCAATAGCTGAGGTTACAGTACATCTGTCTGCACTATATGGCGTTTTTCCCCACCTCATTCTAACTTCAGAGGGATACATAGGATAGCCTCTGCTTTCAAGTCACGCCCACGGGACCTTCACATCAATGCGATTAGTGGGGGCCGTGCTCAGCTGTCAGACCCATGTATCGAGCCTCGTCTAATTAACACCAAGCACCTGTCACAGAGTTTGGCGTCATGTGATGAGTCACGTCGGTTTAAGTGTATGATTGAGTTCCTTAATGTAGGACTGGATAAGTTTTTCATCAGGATGGAGAAGTGCTGGTGCAGAGACCACATGCAACTTTCAAAAGTGTTATTCTCAAAAGTACAAAAACATAAAAGAACTACTCATCACCAAAACACCACTATACAGTCAGAGAGGTTTTATAAACAGTTCCAATTCCAATTATCGCAAAGCCTTCGGACTTCTGCAAGAAAGCAAAAAAAACACTGGAAAAGCCTACTAGAACATATGGAGTTTATTTTGAGTTATTTAGAGGCACTGTGGATTGTGGTGGGTGTTTCCCAATTGTAGTTTGATTAAATATCTAATTTATTCACAGTGGAGCTGGTATCACAATGTTTCTGGTGGTTCCAGTGGCGTTCCCTAGTGGCCTCGCTCACTTCCGTTGTGAAAATGTCAACATGCAGGATTTTTTTCTTTGGAAGTTGTTTTCCAGTCGTTGCGTGTTTCCGTTTTGGTAAAAGTATTTGTAATTTTGCTTCTACTTTTTTTGTGAATGCAGCATTTAATGCAGTGGGTTTGTATTTTTATTTGCAGTTGTTTTTTCGTATTTGCAATAGTTTTTTTTCCTTCATTTGTTTGCTTCATTCCTGTTTTGTTTGTGTTCTGTTATTTGCAGCGCATTTGCCCCAGTTGGTGACGAAGAAAACACAATGAAGAAAACAAGAAAAGGAACAACGCTTGCGCACAGACAGCCACTGCTCCCAACTGATGCCACGCCACGAAATGCACTTTCAATAGTGGCCAGAGGGGGTTTCAAACACAAAGAACAAGCCAAACGAGGCACAGATCTGTTAACTGTTAAAAGATTGTTGTTGTTCTAGAAGGAACAACGCTTGCACACAGACAGCCACTGCTCCCAACTGATGCCCATCGTTCTACCCCACCACAAAATGCACTCAAAAGCAGGTGGCGTCAAAAACAAAGACTAAGCCAAACGAGGCACAAATCTGTTAACTGTTAAAAGATTAACTTAAATCAGTTCCAACGCAAAAGATTTCACGGACCCACTCACCCCAGGAGATCCGCAGACCCCACTTTGAGAACCACTTGTATAAAGCATGGGTGGCCAAGTTCGGTACTCAAAAGCCACAATCAAGCCTGTTTTCAATTTTTCCCTACATACACGCCTTATTCAAATGGCTCGTCATCAGCAAGATTTGCAAAAGCCGGATAATGACTATAATATAAATGAGGTGTGTCAGTTGAGGAGAAACATTGATAACAGGCTGGAAACCGAAATTGGCCACACTGGTATAAAGCATGTGGAGGGTTATTTCAGGGGTTGAACCATTGAAAGAAAAAAAAATTAAAATAAAAATATTGTTTGTTTAGGGTCTCTAAGACAGATTTTCATACATCTAAGGCAGGCCTAGATCATTATATGACATGATAAGATATTATATTTTTATATTTATACTCATATTTATATTTATATTTATATTTACATTTATAAAATATAAAATGTTACAAAATAAGGGCTGAAGCAAAACGTGCAAAATCTGCATAAACTGCATATACTGTATTAGGTTGAGCTCCTATTACATAGGGGCTCACCGTAAACAAGGCGTGTCCAAAGTACGGCCCAGGGGCCAAATGTGGCCATTTTAAAATTTCCAGGGGCCTGCAGCCTCCAGCAAAAATATTGTGATGGGTTCCCCGTCAGCACTGGTGAACACAATTCTTGTTTCACCAGAGGATAGCAGCAGACCTGTGGTCGTGCTCTCGGGTGATTTCGTATATAAGTTCTGAGCCCACACTTCCTCTCCAAATATTCTACTCTCAAAGTTGGGTTAGGAGACAGAGTGAATCAAATTGCTGCATGACTGTGTGGTCCTTTTCAATCCCATTTCTAAATTGGAGAATGTAGTGAAGCAAAAGTTTACAGAGGGGCATCACTTTCAAGACAAGTGAAAATTGTATTTTTTCAATGAAATACAAAAATAAAAAAAATCTGCCTAGTTTACCAACGGAATGTGTGTGGGATTCATTCTCTTTCATATCTTTCATATCACGGTGCATGCCACATATGCAGGAGCTGGCGGTGGCTTTCGCTGACGTATCTGTCGCATATTCACAACCACAGAATCCACTCCATCATCTATGTTGACATCATTTGGCCTTCCAATAGACATATTTTGTCTGCAGTGTTGGGAGTAATGCATAACAAAAGTAATGAAATTACTGTAATGCATTACTTTTTTGCTGTAACACACAAAAAAAACCTAGTATTTTACTAGGTACAAATGAGTAACGCAATGCATTACAATGCATTTTTCACCTGAAAAGGTGTTTTTTTTCCTCCCCAAATTTGCCAAAAACACCGCAAGATTGGAGGAGAAAAGTCTAAGGCAAAATGTTTACTTTCTGTTATTAGTACCTACAACAGCAGGGATGAGTGCGCCAGCAGCAAACAGGTTAAATATGAAAAAATGTACAAAAGATGGACATAAGCCCATTATTTTCAATTCATCAGAGATAAAGACAAGAATAATATAATAGTCAGGTGCACTTCGTGCTCAACGCCTAAAGAGTTGTGCATGCCACCAAATAGCACCAGTAATTTGACCAACCATTTAGAGCGGAACCATAGTAACATGAAGTTAACGAAAAGGAAACACGTGGGGGATTACGAGTGTGGATAAAACAAAGCAGGCAAAAATGATCGTTCTCCTTGTTTAGAGACGCAACCTCCACCTCAAGACATTAAGAGACTCGTGGTGACGTATGTCATCCGTAGAAGATATGCTGCCGCTTTCCACAGTCCATTCACCAGCATTTCGAAACCTTGTCAGTGAGATCCCTGTTGCAACTAACAATAATGACATGGTAAGCCAACACTAAATTTGACTTTACAATTGCTATTAATAATAGTTTATAAATAGCTATCGGTCTAGCAATAATGACAAGGTGAGCTAACACTCATTTTTACTGTACAATTGCTATTAATAATAGTCTATAAATAGTTCTCGTCAATGTGTATCAAGATGAAGCATGCAAGACCTCTTGTTAAACAGTACATTAAACACAATAACAGTGATCTAGGCTAACTGCTAATGTTAGCCCCACCGAAACCATCTATTTTTGAAATGTCTGTCCCTAACCTAGTTGACCGAAACAGTGCATCACCATGCTGTGAAGCTAAGTAATAAAGGGATTAAAATAATGAAAAACAATTTTGTATTTTATCTTTAAAGGTTTACAATAAAATACAGATGAAATGATTTGTACTGTTTTTAGGTTCAAGCTGATGTGTAATGAGCTACATTTAGAATGGCAAATCCACATTTCCAGTTATTTTGGTGAGAGCAATATAAAAGTAATGCAATTGTAGTGCTATGCCTTACATTTCAAATACAGTAATATTGTAATGTAACTAATTACTTTGAAATGACACTAATGAGTAGTACTGTAAATAATGCTTTACAGTTTTAAAGTAAAGGTGTGCTGTGAATAGTATGTGTTTGTCACCAGATTTTTTTAATTATTTAATGGGCGTAATCAAGTCAATCTCGCTGTAATTGTGTGCTTTAAAAGATGACATTACACAAATGAGCTATCACTCCCATGATGGACATGATATTTTTTTCACCACACACACATGCACACGCAAACATACGCAAGGGCAATGCCATTAACAGGTGTGTAATTAAGTGGCGGTGATGGGGCCAGTGTGACATTAATGTGCCTTGACTTTTGTGGCAGCTTCCTCTCAACAGGACCTAAATGAAGACCACGGCCCAGACACGTCCTTGTTGTCCTCCTGTGTGTGTGTGTGTGTGTGTGTGTGTTTGTGTGTTTGATTGTGTGTGTGACCAAGCTATTCTCTGACACCTCTCTCCTCTTCCTCTCTTTTCTGTACATTGCATCTGAGATTGTTTTGTCAGACCTTGTCTTTCAGATGAATTATTTTCAAACTACTATCGCATTTCTGTACCCAGTGTACTTGTCGGAAGTTTTTCATCTGATGGTTATAAATCAAGTTAAAAGTTTAGCAACACCAGTGTTTATTCATTATTTTAAGGTTTCCCGAAATTTAACATTAAACGAAAGTCATCAGAATTATGAGGAAAAGGTTGATTTAATTACCTGGAAAATGAAAAACCTTAATCAAAATAGAGAACATGTAAGCACCTTGGACCCTGATAGCAGTTTTGCACATCATGGTACTTTCTCAGTTACCTTTATGATGTGATGATGCTTTATAGCCTCAAACGACGAAGGTGTTTTGGCCCAAGTGGTATGATGTTGTAGGTTGAGTTTGAAATTATATGTAAGTGCAACTGTCTTGAGTAAATTTGCAGTAGAAAGACAATTACTGACATTAACATTAATATTATTAATATTTATTTTATTATATTTGTTTTTTTTTAGTTTGACTGGAAACTTCAACATGTGGTATCTTTAAACTACATTTTTGGGGAATACTCTTCACTTGTCAAGCTGTCTGATGTAAGTTCACTGCCTAACTTTTGGTGTTCATATTTCAATTTTTTGCTCACAAGTCAATGCAAAAATCAGGAAAACAATGTTATGCAATCTCAAAGGCACAACTGTAAAGTGACCTGTGGCTACAGTTTAAAGCCTTTGCTCATTCTGGCAACTGACATGGATGAATTTGATCTGATGAAATGGCTTACATAGATTTCGTTTTTAGTATCGGCTGTTCTGCTTGAAGATGGATAAGTAACAAGCTGGCCAAGTACGTGCAAGTTTGTGCCATAACGTCAATTAACTGCATTGGCGATGACAGTGAAGGCTTGTGATGTTAATTGCGCCTTATTTGTGTGCATGTGACATTACGCCCACTCCTGTCTACGTCATGTTTGTCTTTCCCCTTCTTCGTAGACAATAAATATTTGAATTATTCATTGCAACGGGAGAAATGCTTAATGTCTTCCATTAGCATTTCCAACGAATTGATTCCAAAGCAAAGATGGAACAATAAATCATTGCCAGCATGCGTCTTCCTTCTTGCTTTTTTTCTTCTCCAACCGTCTACCATTTGTATGTTTTTCATTTCCCTGGTGACACAACAGTAATAGCCTTGGTGGAGTATTAGTAAACAGTTATGACAAATTAAAATCATCTGGCTCAATTGTAACCTTGCAATGAAGAGGGAAAGGGGGCAAGAGTGAGATACAGTATATAAACCGTATTTCTCCGTTGTCTATTTTTTTTTTCCTCATTTTCAACCCCCATATTGCAGGGATCAACTTAAACCTGCACTACTCAATACCAGACAAATTTTCTCTACTTAACTGTGTATGAATAACAGTAATTTGAATGCAAATTATGTAATATCATATCAATTATGAGGTTTAAAATGATTAGGTACAATATACAGTGGGCCGCAATGTTACGAGATTAATCCGTTCTGCGGTTGGGCTCGTAAAACAAATTAACCATATGGCAGGCAACCCAAACCTATGTCAAATAGCTAATGGATTTAGAACCCCAGGTAAAAACATTAAAATTGTACATACTTATAAAAAATGGTACCAAAATAGTATACATATATATATATATATATATATATATATATATATATATATATATATATATATATATATATATATAATATACATGTATACAATCGGAAAACACCATGAATAGAAAAATAAAGTAAGATTTTTTTACCTTTGAGTGGCACTTATTATGCCCATATTCCCTAGTAAGGGTAGCCCAGGCTAGGCTGGCTTTGTATTTCTTGATTATCTCCAGCTTTGTTTCCATATAAATCATCTTCTTGCTTCTCTCTTCTAACATCACTAGCAATCTTGGGAACCAGGGCTAGTAAAATGCACTATAAATACGGTTTTGTAACCACTCAGTATAGAACAACGCTTTACCTTTCCGCCATTTTGAAACAAGTGAGGCTGACCAACAGCAGACCAGCATCTCTGTGAGGAGACACTGACCAATAGCAGACCAGCATTGTGAAGTCAAGACATGTAAGACATCGAGAAAGGAAAAGAGCGACATTCAAAGTTTGGGGAGTTGTCTTCTGTTGTATGGCCTGCAGAGCCACCCACACTGAACTTGTAAACACCCTAGCACCCTAACAGAAGGGTTCGTGATGGCCTATCAATGATTCACAGCAGTCAGAGGACATCCAAGAAAAATCTGGTCAGATGCTGGCACCAACCAGTCCTGGAAGAGCTGTACAGATTCTTAGATGGCCAAACTAAAGCTGACCTGGAGGAGACCGCGGCAAAAAATGGGACAGCGTGGACATAGAAAATTCACCCCGCTGATTCTCCACACAGAAATGGTGCCTCAGATGCTGCTGTACGCATTGTGAACAGAGCGCTTCAGAGTCTTGGGAAGGAGTCTTCACTAAGCTACATTGAGTTACAAACAGCTCTTCAACTAGGTGCCAACCTTGCAAACGAGCACCCAATAGATGCCAGAGTTCAGAGCCGAGAGGGCTGCATTCGATATGTCACACTCAATACCCTCCTCCTTGGTCGAGCATCTCAGAGTGATGATGTCAGAACATTTGACTTTTCCAACTACCCGTAAAAGAGACTCCAAGCAATGCAGGTAAAAGTGATAAGGTTCTGGAGAAACTGGAGCCAACTCGCGGGTCCAAACCTGGTCATCATAAGCGGGTGGCACACTGCACAAGGAAATGTCACTGTAGGAGATGTTGTCTGCGACCAAAATGCACTAAGAGGGCAGATCAAGCTCTGCAGAGTCATCAGCACAATCCCGACAGGAAAGGGGTGGTGAGAGATGTGCACATCAGTATCTCCCCAACCTACTGCATCCCTTTGAGAAAAGCTGTGAAGGGAAAACCAGGTCATCAAGCTAAGGAAAAAACCAAGCCACCACCCTTCACAGGGATGTAAGGTGGCTCGTTGTGTTATTGCCTGTAGAAGAACAAGTGGATAATCAGGTCTGAGAGAAAGCTTAACTGCTAACTAAAGTTTGCTTTGAAGCTAATGATCTCCCCAGTGGTTCAGTGGGAATTTTGAGTGGGAGGTGTGAAGTCAAACTTGGAAAATAAAATGCCAAAACATAAATTAATTGACAACCAAAGGAAAGTAAATAAACTGCAGCAACATAAGACTCGAGGGAGGGACAACTGCGCTATCACCCGTGTTTCACCTGGACCCATAAAAGCGGCGCATAACCTGAGCGGCAGGAAGGAGACGCAGAGCCAATGAGACGCTACCAAACACAAGGAGCAAGTGGCGGCCTGTCCCTGACAGCTTCCCTACAACTTTAAGGATCTGTTCCACATTTGGTGTCATGGCCTTCTGATGGTCAAGGTTGTTGTGGGATGTGAGGATGTCATCGACGTAGCAGTCTTGTTGGAGAACCAGATGCTCCTCTCTGAGGTGAAAAAAAAGAGGGAGGTTGGCAGTTTTGCGCATTGCTAGCTGCGCAATACATCCTGCTGGCTTGTCTCCAATGTTCTCTTGTGATAGCATATTCCTTCAACTCTTCTTACTCAGTGTCACGCCAGAGGAATCTACATAGGTGCACCTCCCTTTCCTCCAACTAGACGGAGTAATACATTTTCTTAATGTCTCCAATGGCAGCATGTACCCCACCTCTAAATCTAAGGAGGACAGCGTGAATCTGGTTCAGGACATCTGGGCCTTTCATTAGTAGGTCATTCAGGCTTATACCTCTGAAAATTTTGGCTGCTGTTCTACAAAAGTCAGGGGTTGTGATAGAATGTGGGTTAGGAGCGATGAGGTGACACACATACCATACTGGTCCAGTCTAGCTGACGACTTCAGATAACTTGATTGCAGCCCCTCGGTTGAGCATGTCGTGCACTTGAGTGGTGTAGGCAGCTTTCCATTCTGGTTCTTTTGCAAGTTGCTTCTCTGTTCTAAGGAATTTTGCTGTGACTGCCTTTTTGTTGTTCTGCTGGGTCTTGTAGCCATGGGTATCTGGCATGTCAATGTGGGTCTTTACTGTGACCATCCTCTGTAACATAGGTGAGTCCTTCTCTTACCACCTCCAGGTCCCCTTCTTCGGCAAGAGTCATTTCTTTGCCGCCTGACTGGTAATTTCCACAGTGACAGCCCCCACATTTTGGTTCATATGCTGCCCCAATGCTGTTCTCCACCATTCCAGGAAGTCCTTACCGATGGCTGTCGTGCTTGACTCCTGCAGTTTAGTGGTGGCTTGACTGCTTGAAGGAAGTTGCTCTGGGATCCTGCTGGTGAGTTACTCATACCTTACACCTGCTGTTCTCATCGATCGTACAAAGAGCTCTGGGTATGCACCTCCTACTGTTTTCCCCAGTAGTCCATCCCAAAGAATGAGGTCCCCGATGGCCTTGATCCTTTGAGGCGCGAGTCGGCCTTCTTTGTGGCTTTCAAGCAGATGTATATCTTTGGGTCTCACAAGTTCATCCAGCGGAACATCTGGGAAGAATTTCTGAAGCTGTTTTGGCATCACATTCTTGTATATGTCTGCGATGTCGTCCAGTCCATAACAAACCAGTTGGTGTGGTATAAGGGTGCCTTTTGGGGTTTTCACGCTTATCTTGAGGAAATATCGTCTTGTCTCCACTTGGACCCTCATCTCTCCGACTCCAAGTGTGATTGCTTCACTTCTGAGGTTCAGCCTGCTTGCAGCCTCTTGGGATGTATAATTTGTATCGGAGGCCAAATCAAATAATGTCCTAATTCGCTGTCCGCCATTACCTGTAATCTCAAGAAGCATCATTATCACTGGCAGCTCTTGAATTCCACTTTCCATCAAGGAACGTGGCTGGTCTTTTGCGATACTTAAGGCTCTGGATGCAGCGTTGGAAAACACATCTTGGCACTGTTTTGCCAGTTCAGGTGATAGTTTACCAACAAACTTCTCTTGCTCCTGTGTGTATTTCCTCCTTCCCTGATCCTCCTCTGGACCATGCCTGCTCCTCTTCTCAACTGTGCTGTTTCCCTTTGTTTCAGCATGGGGGCACAGGTAGTAGTGGTGATCAGGGGCGTTTTCATCTATGCAGTTTTCATTCCTGGATAGGAAGGTTGGTTTGCAGAATGCATTGCCATCATGGACCTCAAGACATCTATCGCCTGCATGCTTCCAACTTCCTCACTGCAGCTCTGCCATCTTTAGTGCTCGAGTGCCTGATTTTTTAGTGCCTAATTTGGTGGCCTTTGTTGTGACATATCTGGGCTCCATCCTGATCTCCCTCCTATTTGGCTCCTTTTCCATCAGTTGCTCAAGCTGTTCATATATGCTTTCTTGTTTTTTTTAGGAATGCCAATAGGCTGTCAAACCAGTTCTCTAGGGCTACATAATTTCTCTTGTCAGCAGCATAGACAAGCCATTCCTTCTTCGAAGTCTCTGGAAGCTTGCTTTCAATGGTCTCTGTAACTCCTCAACTATTTGAATTGCAATGGCTGTCCGATTCCCATAACGGTTTTCTAGGACACGGAAGATGTCATCTGATGTGTTGTAGGTGGTAAGGCAAAGGTCTTTGGTGACTTCATTATCAAGACTGTCCAGCAATTGGAACTTTTTCACCTCTCTCAAACCTGTTGGCTCACCTGGCCTCTGTAGCTCTTCCCAGTCCTTCCTCCATCTGTGGAAGTCATGTTTGTTACCAGTAAACTTGGAGAGGGCTGTCGGCTTCAGCCTAATGGTTGGTGTGGGATGACTTGAGGTGACCGCCATCTGAGCGTGTCTTGTCTCCTCCTTTATCCTTTCCTATATGAAATCAGCCTTCCTAGAAACTTTTTTAATGTTGTCTGTGGGTAGCAATGGGTTATTGAGGTTATGGTTTAAGTGTTGAAAAGCATTTAAGGTGCTTAATTTTCGTTATTATTTCAATTGCTAAAGTATAATACTACAACATGATTGTTTGGATTTATGGTTGAATCTATGGTTAGAATTAAAACAGTCATGCATGCTTTTGACTATTATATAAAAAAATTGGGTATAATTTAACAATGGTTTGTTTTATATTATCTTATGTAGTGATTATGAAACTGTCAAATCTGTGCTGAGGTTTCATCCTTTCAAGTTGGGAAAGGCACAAAAATTCCCAAGATACAACTTGACAAGCATTGTAGTGATGCGTTGCATGGAGGCAGTTAGGCAACAGAACAGAAAATAAATGCAATAACCTAAAAACACCTGCAGGTGAAGACAAAACAACACAAATACAACCAACCCCCATAGGGTCATGACAGCTGGAAAAATACCGTAAAGAGCAGACGAAAAAACTCAGTATTCCACATTGTAACATCAAAAAAACGTAAGCCAGTGACGCCTTAACACGTGGGTCCTCTGTACCTATAATTCAAAATGGTATGCATCAGTTTTAGTGTGTTAGCACTTTCAGATGCACTTTTGTCAAGCACCGCCTTATTGCCTCTGTGTTGTCAACAACGAGGCTGTGTGGATAATGTTTCCGGCAGACTGT
Source organism: Hippichthys cyanospilos (assembly GCF_059441005.1). NCBI lineage: Eukaryota > Metazoa > Chordata > Actinopteri > Syngnathiformes > Syngnathidae > Hippichthys > Hippichthys cyanospilos. The sequence goes on from NC_142377.1 coordinate 4,959,838, forward strand.
GACCCATTATGAAAAGGAAAAGAGAGCTTGACTTGTCTATTCAGGACAAAGATGCGAGAGCAGTGGCATGGCAGACGTGAATGTCAGCAGGTGAGGTGACAAACACAGTGAAGAGCAATCGACCCACGCTCCGATCTTACCAGTCGTCACTTGGGTAAAGTAGGCTTCAGAAAAGCATTTCTGGAGACCTCCATTTCAAACAAATTGAATGGGTCTGAAGATGACTACCCGTGGAAAAGTGGAGGATGTTTGCTCAAATGACAAACAGGAAGGCAATGTCTGGGATTTAAATGGGAGGAGCTATTTGGCATGTCTTACTGTGAGTATGACTAGTAGGGCTTTTTCACAAATTCATATTCAGCTGTGGCAAAAAAACAAACAAAGCATTGAAACTTCAAATCATTTTATTGTTGCAACATTATTTTCAGCATGAGCGTGCGCATACATTGCCCTGCACTTGCCCCCCCCCCGCCCCCCTGCAACAGTATGCTATTCATATACAGTGAAGAAATGCGTCTAAACTTACGATAATTTCATCATTTTAATATCAAACAATGTGTTAATTAAGCTTTGATGACCTATGTAACCACTATGTTAAAACACTAACCACCCAAATTGAAGTAAAAAAGGCGGGGGGAGGGGGGAGGTCGACATATGCATGTCAAAATAGACTTGTACGTGTGTGTGTATATATATATATATATATATATATATATATATATATATATATATATATATATATATATATATAATATACACACTCAGAGAAAGAGAGCGAGAGATGAGCCAGTGAGGCCCCAGTTGACGCACATTTAATCATTCTAGCAGAGGAAAAGCTGCAGACAATCGCCCGCTCAAACGTGTCGTTGGCGAGGGCGTGGAGATAACGCATTGGCTAGTGCCGAAAAATGTGGAAAAAGTCTCAATGAATCTCGTCGCCTCCAGCAGGGATTCCCAGATGACGGTTAGCTGATTAGACACGTGTGTGTATCCGCGTGTGTCCACACACGTGTGCGTGAGTATGAACGTGTGTGTGCATAAGTGCAAATATATGTGTTAGTATATGTGAGAGTGTGAGTTTGAGTGACTAAGTGTTTGTGCAGGTGAGTGTGTATGTGTGCTATCACACGAAAGGTTGTCTTTTATAGGTTTTTTTTTTTAAATTGTTTCGCTTTTTTGTTGTGGTTTCCTATTGCGTGTTCATGTTTGTGTTTGTATGTTTACGTGTGATGGTGACAAGCGTGTAACACAGATTGAGAGAGTCATCCATTAATGATGAGAAACATCACTAATCCTTTCAACACTGAAAAATGTGTTAGTAAGAGGTGCATCAAATCCTCAGCAGGGGTATAAAAAATCCTCAGACCACACTATCTGCTATTCAGCTTTTCATCTTGACACCATGTGTATTTTTAACATCATGCCATCCATGTACATAAATAAATGCCATGCATAAATATTAATCCTTTCCTCTGCGACCCAAACTGTGGAATGTGTTATGTTAGGAAGCATAAAAGAAAAAAAGATAATATAAGATCCAAAAGCAACGTTATGTGTAATAGCGTTGGGCTCTACAGCACGGAGGATTAGTGGTTAGCATATCTGTTCCAGCAGTCAGGAAGTTGAAGATTCTTGGCTCAAGATTTCCCACACATTCCAAATATTTATGCTAGGTTTGATTGTCCATAACTGTAAATGTTATTGGTTATTTTCCTAATTATTTATTGGTTCAAATTTATCAGAATTTTAATCTATATCACCTGTCCGAATTGAAATGCTAGCACATGTGCTAGCACTAACAAAAGTGGAGGTATTGAAGTATTGAAGACTACTCGATCTTTTTTTTTTTCAAATAAAACCTATTGCATTTATTACTTGTTTATAAGTCTACGGTACTTGGAAAATTAAAAAAAAAAAAGAAATCTCACATCCATAGATTATGTTACAGGCCCTGGGATTTTTTGTCCTATCAATAATAATAACATAGACATGCCAGAGAAGTGAAAATTATAACCAAACACCTATAATACATAGTAATCATGGTAATCTATCGTAACACACATACAGTATATAGCACATATTATCAACATATTTCTGCAGTACTAGATCGTTGATTCAAGAGAAATGGTACAACGCAACCAACCTTGCTGCCAGTCGGCCCAGCACTGGCTTGTTGTGTATGGAAAAGTTGCTAAAAAAAAAAATCTAGAATCTGTAGATAGGTATGGAATGAACCACTGGAATGTCATTTTATGTTATTGTTATGATTGCAGGGCACACAGAGACAAACTGTCACGGGGGTGCACGGCGGGTGTGAACGCCGGCGTGGTTGCGGAGGACCCAAAAGCAGGGGAGCGTCGGGACAGGGGGTTGATGAAATCCATGTTTATTAATACAACGAACGGGAACAAAAAGCGGGAAAAACAGGACGGCAAAAACTAAGGGCGCAGGCAAGCTGGAAAAACGGAAAACAAACACTACGGGCAGGCTGGCAGGAATACACGAAACTGATGGGCGAGACGAGACGGGACTACAAGACGACAATGACCTGACACGACAGAGACAATGATCCGACACGGGCTGTAACAGACACTAGGCTTAAATACATTCACAAACTAATCAAACTAACACATGGCAGCTGGGCAGGGACAACAGGCAAAGGGAGCAGATTGGAGGACACGAGGCGCAGGTAACAGACAGGTGGACTAAATCAAAACTAACGCAGGCAGACGCGACAGGGGCAGAAACCGGAACTATAAACGTAAACAGAAACAGAACCCCTCAAAATAAACCCACAACCCAACAAACCATGACAGAACCCCCCTCTCAAGGGACGGATCCCAGACGTCCCAAAACAAACCGATAAGCAACCAAAACCGAGGCAGGGCGGGCGGAAGGGGGACCGGAGGAGGGCACAGAAAAAAAACAAAACAAAAACAGTCCAAAGGCACCCCTGGTGCCAAACGGGATGCACCCGAGGGGGAAAGTCCAGAGGACGACCCGGTCGCCAGAGCGAGTCAGGCGGGCGACCCGGTCGCCAGACGAAAGGTGCCCTGCGGGGCGAGTCAGGTGGGCGGCCCGGACGCCAGACAAGAGGCGCCCGGCGAGGCGAATCAGGCGGGCGGCCAGGACGCCAGAGCAGATGTGCCCGGCGGGCCGAGTCAGGTGGGCGGCCCGGACGCCAGACAAGAGGCGCCCGGCGAGGCGAATCAGGCGGGCGGCCAGGACGCCAGAGCAGATGTGCCCGGCGGGCCGAGTCAGGTGGGCGACCTGGGCGCCCGATGGCGAACAGCAAGCCACCCCAGGTAGGCTTGTATCCCGGTTGCCCCTGAAGATCGGCAGGCGGGGCGTCAGGCGAGAGCGGAGACGTCAGCAGGGCGGCGTCAGGCGAGAGCGGAGACGTCGGCTGGACGCCGTCAGGCGAGAGCGGAGGCGTCGGCTGGACGCAGTCAGGCCAGAGCGGAGGCGTCGGCTGGACGCAGTCAGGCCAGAGCGGAGGCGTCGGCTGGACGCAGTCAGGCCAGAGCGGAGGCGTCGGCTGGACGCCGTCAGGCAGGTGCGGAGGCGTCGGCTGGACGCCGTCAGGCAGGTGCGGAGGCGTCGGCTGGACGCCGTCAGGCAGGTGCGGAGGCGTCGGCTGGACGCCGTCAGGCAGGTGCGGAGGCGTCGTCGGGGTGCCATCAGGGAACAGCCACTGGGTGCAGACCACAGACACGAGTGAGAGCACAAGACTGACCTGGGACAGGGGCGACCACAGGGAACCGTCTGGCATCTCTGTCGTCTGCGGCAATGGTGGCATGGCTGACAGCTCAGGCGACTGCGGCTGCCGCGCCGAGGCTGGCGGCTCAGGAGGCTGTGGCAGCGGCGCAGAGGCTGGCGGCTCAGGAGGCTGAGGCGCCGTGGCTGGTGGCTCAACAGGCTGAGGCTGCGGCGCCGTGGCTGGTGGCTCAGGAGGCTGAGGCAGCGGCGCAGAGGCTGGCGGCTCAGGAGGCTGAGGCGCCGTGGCTGGTGGCTCAACAGGCTGAGGCTGCGGCACCGTGGCTGGCAGCACTGGGAACGGCAGGCTGGACAGAGACAGCCACTGGGGGCCAATCAGAAACGGCGGGGATGCCAGGAGACTGACTTGGGATGACTGAGGCAGACGGGCGACTGGCTTTGGAGTCAGACGGGCGACTGGCTTTGGAGTCAGACGGGCGACTGGCTTTGGAGTCAGACGGGCGACTGGCTTTGGAGTCAGACGGGCGACTGGCTTTGGAGTCAGACGGGCGACTGGCTTTGGAGTCAGACGGGCGACTGGCTTGGGAGTCAGACGGGCGACTGGCTTGGGAGTCAGACGGGCGACTGGCTTGGGAGTCAGACGGGCGACTGGCTTGGGAGTCAGACGGGCGACTGGCTTGGGAGTCAGACGGGCGACTGGCTTGGGAGGCAGACGGGCGACTGGCTTGGGAGGCAGACGGGCAGGGTTCACAGAGCCTGGGGTCCGGCTCGCAGGGTGCACAGAGGCCGGGGTCCGGCTCGCAGGGGTCACAGAGGCCGGGGTCCGGCTCGCAGGGGTCACAGAGGCCGGGGTCCGGCTCGCAGGGGTCACAGAGGCCGGGGTCCGGCTCGCAGGGGTCACAGAGGCCGGGGTCCGGCTCGCAGGGGTCACAGAGGCCGGGGACCGGCTCGCAGGGGTCACAGAGGCCGGGGGCCAGCTCGCAGGGTTCACAGAGGCCGGGGGCCAGCTCGCAGGGGTCACAGAGGCCGGGCGCCGGCTCGCAGGGGTCACAGAGGCCGGGCGCCGGCTCGCAGGGGTCACAGAGGCCGGGCGCCGGCTCGCAGGGTTCGCAGAGGCCGGGGACCGGCTCGCAGGGTTCGCAGAGGCCGGGGACCGGCTCGCAGGGTTCGCAGAGACCGGGGACCGGCTCGCAGGGTTCGCAGAGGCCGGGCGCCGGCTCGCTGGGACAGGGGCGGTCTGCCGCCTTGGCGCTGGGACAGGGGCGGTCTGCCGCCTTGGCGCAAGGACAGGGGCGGGTAGCCGCCTTGGCGCAGGGACAGGTAGCCGCCTTGGCGCAGGGACAGGTAGCCGCCTTGGCGCAGGGACAGGTACGGGTAGCCGCCTTGGCGCTGGGACAGGTACGGGTAGCCGCCTTGGCGCTGGGACAGGTACGGGTAGCCGCCTTGGCGCTGGGACAGGTACGGGTAGCCGCCTTGGCGCTGGGACAGGTACCGGTAGCCGCCTTGGCGCTGGGACAGGGGCGGGTGCCGCTTCAGCCCGCCGGCAGGAAGTTTGGGGAACAGAGACCGGTGGTACAGACGCGACAGGAGCTTGGGACAGGGTGCAAGAAGAGGGTGGTACAGGACAGGAGGAAGTAGGCAGGGCGCGGCAAGAGGGGGACACAGAGACAGGAGGGAACGGATCGGAAGGCTGAACAGATGGGTTCTGGTGGTCACTGGGGCGGTGGCCTTTTCGCGGGCCCCTCCACCGGCGGCCACGAAATGCCAACCGGGAGCCCACGAAAAGGTCACGGTCAAATAGGGGCTCTGAATCGGAGTCTTCGGACGAACTGTAAAAGGACTGGCCGGACTGATAGTCAAAATCTGAATCAAAATCATAATCAGAGGTGCACGGGCTCGAATACGGAATATGATAAAAAGTGTTGACGGAAGAGGGACGCGGGTAAACAAAATCAGGACCGGTACTGGAACGAAACGTGACGAAGGGAGGGCAATCCTCGATGTCGGAAAAATTAGACTCTAACGTGTAGTGAGGAGCGCGAGCAGGAGAGGAAGAGTGATCAGGAGGACGGACGGAAGGTGAACTACGCAAATCAGCGAAATCGGAACTACAAAAAACGTGCGGGGACAGAATCGTGTCGTAAGGGAGGTCGGAGGAACACGAGGGAAACGCGGAAGTGACGGACGCGGGGGACAGATCAGAAGCGGGGACAGGCGCGGACTCCGAGGGGAAAAACACGGAAGAAAAAACAAGAGGTCTTACACTGGGGGAACGGGGCTGGCCGGCGGGCTGAGAGCGGATGCGGACGGGGCGGCGGCGTCGTGTCCGCCGCCGCGGGCTTCCCGCTGGGTCCTGCGTTGGTCGGATCATTCTGTCACGGGGGTGCACGGCGGGTGTGAACGCCGGCGTGGTTGCGGAGGACCCAAAAGCAGGGGAGCGTCGGGACAGGGGGTTGATGAAATCCATGTTTATTAATACAACGAACGGGAACAAAAAGCGGGAAAAACAGGACGGCAAAAACTAAGGGCGCAGGCAAGCTGGAAAAACGGAAAACAAACACTACGGGCAGGCTGGCAGGAATACACGAAACTGATGGGCGAGACGAGACGGGACTACAAGACGACAATGACCTGACACGACAGAGACAATGATCCGACACGGGCTGTAACAGACACTAGGCTTAAATACATTCACAAACTAATCAAACTAACACATGGCAGCTGGGCAGGGACAACAGGCAAAGGGAGCAGATTGGAGGACACGAGGCGCAGGTAACAGACAGGTGGACTAAATCAAAACTAACGCAGGCAGACGCGACAGGGGCAGAAACCGGAACTATAAACGTAAACAGAAACAGAACCCCTCAAAATAAACCCACAACCCAACAAACCATGACACAAACAATCTTTCATTCACACTCGAGGATAATTTATTGTGTCCAATACACCTGCCATGCATGTTTTGGCGGGTGGGAGGAAGCCAGAGTGCCTGGAGTGACCCCACGCGGGCTCAGGGAGAAAATGCAAACTCCACACAGGAAGGCCGGAAGATAATGACTGTGAGTTGGATGTGCTATTTACTCTGCCACCCAGCAGCTTATTGAGAATCCTATTTATTTTTATTGCACTTATTAGCATTCAAATTAAACAAAAAGGACTCAGCCAGTTTGGGAGCGGTGAACTTGTGATTTTTTTTCTTTTGTAATTATTTTCACTACATATTTAAAATTAAAGAGAGTAAACATCTTCATATGATCATCTAATGATTAGATGATCATATGAAGATGTTTACTCTCGTTAATACTCTCGGAATGTCTTTAGACGGTGATGTAGCACTTGTTACTGTTGTGATATCAGTTGCTGTTTTGTGACTGCTTTGCTACTTGATGTATCAATTACTGTATTGTTGCTTTGGATCTTTGATTTATTGTGTAGTATAGGATTGATGTCTGACAGTATTTAAGGTCACGGTTCCTAGTAACATGTTGTCAGGATGTTAAGCCAAGCTTTCAAGCTGTCATACGAAGCTATCTTCCTATTTTATTTCTGAGTCTAGTTATTGAGTCCCATTTTAAAAATTGTGATTATGTTGGATTTTTGCACATAAAGACCTTCTTTTTTTTCCCACTTAGAAGGCCTATTTGTTTATGATCCAAATTTTGGTTCAATTTTTAACTTATTTCAATCTGTTGTAGGAAACAATGTCACATCCATGATCCAATGAACTTTTTTTTTTAAATCATGACACTGTCACAGAGTATCATGAATTTTCAATTATGCTGTGAAAAATTTTCCCCACGGGCTGAGCAACACCGTAAATGACTGGTGCTTTGCTGGCTGTAAAATACACGTTGCATGGCGATGCAGTTTGCCACACCCTTTTCCGAGGCTTTTCGTGGCGATTTCATCATGGTAATCATTACCATTATCTCATTTGTACTCGTACACTCTCTTAAAAAAGCTTTTAGGCTTTTAGAGCAAGTATGATGCTGTGTAGCATCTCGCCAAGCTCTCCTCTTCCAAATTAAGACACTAACGAAATAAGATAAATCCGGTAGAGGTGTATTGGTATGGAAGAATAAAAAAATGACAGTTCAGCACATACCTCTGTATAAGATACACCCTTAATTTTAATGTCAAATTTTGATATTTTCGATGTTACCATGTATAGGATGCACCAACAATTTGGCGACGATTTAAAAAACTATAGAAAAACTGAGTTAATCTTATATTTGGAAATTCTTCATATTTCTTGTGTTCATATTTGGAATGTATTTGCTGCGGGTTAAGTTAAATGTGTTTAAATTCCCATATTGTGAGCGGTCAGTGAATACTGCGCCAGTGCAAAATTGAATGCGCTTGAATCAGTTCTTTTTCCTTTTTCCCGCAAAGTAGCTCAAGTTCATTTTGTCATAAATACTCGAAGTTGTGCACCATCCGTGTTCCACCAAGTTTATAATTGTGCATGTAAATGTCAAAAGATCACAATTCATAAATGAGTCAATTGAAATACCTTTCCATGGTCTCTAACAGCTGCGTGCGGCTCTATACCTTGCCACTCTTAATTAAATCAACTGGAGACATCGAAACCTTTACATGATACTAGTAATAGTAATACTCCTGTGTGTGAAGAAGAATAGACTCGGATTTTGGTTCAGTCTGCTCGCTTCTTTTATTGAAAATAATGCTGTGCAAAACTCAGCTAGCACGCTAGCAGCTAGCAGCTGTTAGCTGCAACAGTCACTGGCTGCTAAACAGCCGACTGATGTCCACCCTCTACTTTGTCTCGTTACGGTAATTATTGTTAGTAAGAATGTGGCCCTTATAAAAATGCACATCAGTGCGTCAAACCTTGGCTTAGTTGCTTGAAAAGACCAATCTTCCTTGAATGGTGTTGAATTATGAATAAATAAATAAACCCTATTGTTTACCGTTCATAGAGAGCACCCATACTTTTAGCATTCATTTTTGGCAAAAAAAAAAAAGTCTATCTTATATTTGGGGAAGTACAATACTTTTGTTTGTTTGTTAACAGCTCGATTCAGATTGACCACAGTAAGGGAACAATTATGAAACTAAGGTGCTAATCTTTTGAGTGAACAGGAACCGATTTAAAATAAATTATAGAACATTGCAAAGTGTCAGCAGTAAATCAGTGAACAAGTCAACTGTTCTGGGAAAACCAAAATAAATTATGATATAACAAAAGTGAATCTTTAATGTACTGTAGGTGTTACAAATTCTTCAGATGACTATTGCCAAAAGCATTGTCCTTAGCCATGTTGATGTTTACACAGCATAGGTATGTGTGGTTTAGGCACTAGTCTGTTACACTTTCTGTCACTTACATTGGGTATGCCGTGGTACTGTACACAATCATCCATGTAAATTTATTGTTACAGGACAAGTATTGAGAGGATTCATAATATTCCACACTTGAGCCCTTAATTGATATTTTATCTCGGTGACAACATCTCTTAGCATTCACATCTATACTAAGGGTTTTGCGTTTAAGGTCAAACTCTGACATGTTGTTCTAAAGAAACAAGATGAGAAAACTATGTGATCTTTTTCAAAAATGCCATCCAGAATCCATGACGAGCTGATAATGATGCGAGCGGATTATCTCCCCAAAGCGCTCGCAACTTTAGCGCCCGACTGAACTCACTTCCCATCCCAGACGCCATCCATCTTCATTCCCGCTCATGGCTCACTGACAGGCGTTTCCATCATGTGTCATTATTGGCGCGCAGGGCAACTCGGCGGAACACTCTGGGAAACACATCAATCACTAGCTCCTTGTCCCGCCCTGACAGCGCCGCTTGGAGACAAGACGCTTCTCCCACTTACCGGGGGACACACTTGAACCCCAGTGGGATCAGGCCAGGCGGGCCGGTTACTGCAAACAGTTGGTAATTAAGATTGGGAGTGAATACATGACAGTACTGATATCAGCTCGAGTGGATCTCAGCCTTTACTTTGCTTGACAATGTTGACAGATGAAGTCGGCTGTCTAAGTTGCACTTGAGCGTGGACGGGCGTTAGGACCCAGTAACGAACCGTACGAGGAGCTCAAATACATCTGTGGTATGGAAACTGTCAGTTGACCAGTTTGCGGGCATATCTGGATGGAGTTTCTTGATCCCCGTCGTACCTACACGGACTTGTGTGAATAAATTTCTCCTGCGACCTAAATCATGTCGTTTATCGCCAGCCACTTTTATTATAAGGTCAGAACCATGTGTGGTGTGGATACTCTGTTAGAATGGACACAGTATAGCCATAAAAGACTAAACATTATCCTTTCTATCTATCTATCTATCTATCTATCTATCTATCTATCTATCTATCTATCTATCTATCTATCTATCTATCTATCTATCTATCCATCCATCCATCCATCCATCCATCCATCCATCCATCCATCCATCCATCCATCCATCCATCCATCCATCCATCCATCCATCCATCCATCTATCTATCTATCTATCTATCTATCTATCTATCTATCTATCTATCTATCTATCTATCTATCTATCTGACGTGTTTTCACAAACCAGGTTAATGTGTCTGAAAAAGAAAAGTGACATATTGATAAATACTCTAATTCGACACCTAATTCCATTTAAAACGATAAAAAATACATGGCGGTAGCTCAAAATGCACGCATCTTTTCATCTTAATGTTACATATGTTTCACATTTGATCCCAAAAAAAACAAGCATGGAAGTGAAAATGTGTATTTCCCAGACTGATTCATCGTGTACATGATTGTCAGGTTCACAACAAAGCCAAGCGAGAGTACCCATCTGGCTTCTAGAATGATAGAGGAGAAATTTGGGATTCCTTGTATGTACAGTATTTACTTCCCTTGTATAACAGCTGTTGAACTGTAGTTACTGTGCCAAGAAACAAATAGTGCAGCATTAACAGCACAGTATTTAGCACATTATCGGACACTTGATTGCGATGCTGAAACTTTTTTATGGCAGACGGGTTTTGCCGCAAAGTGAGGGACTCGTATCTAAAGCAAAAAAGAATAATAAAGGTGTTGTGGGAGAAAAGATTGGCTCTCTCAATCCCAGAAAAGAAGTGAATGTTCTCAGTGATGCTCTAGTTTTCCTAGCCACTGTAAATAGCAAAAAACAAAAAGCAAGGCTCCCTCTCTCGTGTTAATTAAGCAAAACAAGCAAACTAACTGCAGTAACACTCAGCCTGAACGCAGCATACGTCCATCTATCCTGAGCCAACAAAAAGCATGGATACATTTGTGGGTCTGTGACTGGGATATGACACAAAGAGAAACTCTGTTGGATACTTCAGAGATAAAAATGTAATCTCGTGAGAACAAAATATTAAATATTTTTTTTCATGTTGTGTGTTTCAGTAATGCATGCAAGGGGAGGTGTAACAGCGTGTGAAACAAGAGTAGTTCGGGTCATCTTTTGGATCAAAGATGCTTTGACTTCAATTAAATCCTTAGAGGGAAACGCATCTCAGCCAGTCAATGTGTGATCTTTATCAAGGCGCTGCCTCTCCGATCACTATCTTAGCCGTGACTCGATGGGGAAAGCCGGCCAGATGACTTTCATGAGAATAGCTTGGACAGTTGGGCCCCCCCCCCGCACTGTCCTGTCCTCGTTGGCCAGATGAGGCAATGGTAATATTGACAAGTTCAACCTTGAAGGGTGGAGTTCGTTTTTCAATAGCCGCTCTTGGTTTGAGGTGTCTTGGAGAATTTAATTTGTTTCTTATTGCTCACTTCACCTGGACAATAGGAACTTTTTAAGCTCTTTCACCCCTACCAAATATGGATTCACAAAAATTTTGTACTAAAAGAAATGCAAAACAGTTTTTTTCAAACATCTTTGATTGAGCCACAATTGATTTTGCAAAAAAAAAAAAAAAAAAAAAAAACAACGTGCTTGAAAAAGTTTCAGTCACTCATTTCTATTTCACTTAATATATTGTGTGTTTGGAGAGATTATTAGATCTTTGCCAGAATAAGATGTGTTGAACATGAATTTGTTTTTAGCTTGGTACTTTTCAATTCTAAATTTATGTTTACTTTTTTTTACAAATTTGTGGAAAATGAATAACTTTAGGAATACATTTCATTTTTTCATTTCATAAAACTCAATATAGTCAGTCATGAATACAGTGCATTATTCCATATTGAAAAAATGAATGAGTTTTTTTATATATTTATTGACTGGTTAATTGTTTAATAGTTAAGAAAATATTTAAATTAACGTAATAATTTACCATTTCTATTTAATTAAATATTAGGTTGATTGATCATATGAAATAATTTATTATATAATACATATTATATATGTTAAATAACTTATAATTAACATTAAAAACAAGGCTGAATATCATTTCATCATATTAAAAGAAACCATTTCATTCATATTTCAACTAGATATGGCTCCATCTGTCCATAAACATGTTTCTATGCCTGCTGTTGGCCTGGAATGAATTAATGTGTGTTTACATTGAGAATATTTGTTTCCAGCTACATCGACGGGTAATTACTCCTCTGGCCCTGAAATGCCAAACATTAACATATTCTGACTTTGGGGGAATAGCGGCATCCACGTTGCATGGGGTGCGCGGCTTGTGATGGAACTGTGATGGAACTCTCTCCATCTGCCAGCTGCACAGATTGCCTGGGGATGACGGCGGGACGCAGGACAAGATGGCTGAGGGGGGCCTCCTCAGCACCTCACCTTGATCAACATTCAGCGTTGCCCCCTGAATCCATCACAGGGGCCGTTACATCGCAGCCCCCACTGGCCTGTCTTAGGCTTTTTGCATTCGGGCGGTGGTGGTGGGTGATGATGATGATCATGATGTAGCAGTGGTCTCATAAATGGATTCTGGGCCTTTTATTGAAGTTTGATGTATACATATTTTGTATTAATAAATGAACAGATGCACTGATTTACAGTTGTGTCAGTGCTGTTGGCTGAATTATACATTATACAGCAGCAATGACAAGCCCCCTTTGTCTAATGTACACCACTGAGGAATAAGCATTGGATTTAATGGATGAGTAGTTAGTCCCTATGTCCTTTTAGTGTGCTGCAGGGAACATGACACATGATACATTTTTCAGAGCAACTCAACAACACTAGGCCTATTTTTTTCATTAAATTGATCATCACAGTTCTGAGGCAATGCTACACCAACATGAGATAACATAGGCAAAACCACTTCATTTTAGCATCATTTAGCATTTCACCATCATTTCCAACTATTTGCATACAGGGGTGACCTTGCATGAAAGATTTTATTATTTATTGTTCCTATGCTAACTGCCACGTGACTAAATGTGGTAACAATTTAAAAAGTTGTTTATTAAAAAGTAGTCAGTAGTCATCTATTAAAATTTGAGAAGTACTTCAAATTGCAGGCAAATATTCACAGTTCACCTGTTGATGAACGATATACCCTTGTATTAGCCAACAGATTGTCATTAACCGTCCATGTCTCCTTCACAAGGCTGGCCCAGGCTGATCAAATAACACGCAAATAATTCCTTTTGACACACAATCATAATTAGGCGTTTCATTTGCATGATGTCGACTTACGATTTAATCGTCTAGCTGCATGCTTTTGGAAAGTGCCTTACTTGGAGGCTGACACATTGAGTTTAATGAGGTAAAGCATGACAGTTAATCTGCGACAAAACATTTACACAAGACATGGGTTGGTGAAGAAAAGTCACCATTGGAATTGATAATGAACAGATAAAACGGGGAACTGATTATAAACAAATAAAGTGAGCTTTTTGGGGTCATCGCTCTTTGATTTACTTAAAGATTACTTAGTGGCAAAAGTCATTGGATGTCACGACTTCTCTTTCATTGTGTTGCAGTTTAATTACCTCTTGCTTCCCTCTCCAAGCAGCAAAGCCGAATGTATAAAAGTTTACTTTTTTCATTAAGTAAATGGCGGGGAAACATCAACATAAACCTACTAAGAAACGATATATGGTCATATGACCCTTTCGTCCAACGATAAAACCGTTTTGACCGCTTATCTACGTTGATTAATTCGCAATAGTCCATGCATGTCCATAAAATACATACCGCTAGCGCTAGACAACTGCCCCATGCGAAGCCTTTTTAGATCTGAACACAGTTGGGTGCACTCAAACGGGGAAGTCCTGAGAAAGCAACTGAAAACCAAACCCGAGGAGCCTAATCAGTGCAGAGCTCCCAGAGTCACCATTTTGACTGGAAAAGTGTTGATACTCTGTTTAAAAAGATGAACGACCTTCCTGTCTTTTTGATTTTTCCTGTTTGCATATATACAGTACATTTCATTTCATTCTTCTGATGCAGTTTTATTGTGTTTAAAAAATATACTTTACAAATCATTATTCCATAAACTACCAAAAGCGTCAATTTGATAGCTGTAATGTAAATCTTCAACACTGGGACAGTGCCGCCAGGTTTCCACAGCAAGAGGTGATGGCATTGATTGAGAAAAGCTGCTTGTCGCCATGGTTAATTTGTTTTTGCTTTTGAATAGAAAAGATTTATAGAGTAGAGGGGGCATGCATATGCTTCAACCTATTAAGAGGCTGAGAAGATACTTAATTGCACGTGCCAATGTTCTGCACATTCAATGGTCTATGAAGCAAAATTGTGGCAGAAAACTTTATTTCCTCACATTATATTTTATTATCATTGCATATGTTTTTTTATAAAGTGCAGTATAATAGATATCTTTTTGTTTTCTTAATGAAACCACACTAGAAACATTTTAGGGGGTGGTGAGGGCAGAACAGCATTTCCATTCATTTCACAATGGGGTAACATGGTCTGAGACGTAACTGTTTTGCATGAGTGTGGTCTGTCACAGTCCACCAGCTTCAGTCAGTTCATTCTCCCTGACTTACCTGTCTTACAATGTTCCATTCAATCAGCACATCACCACCAGGTGCAACCAATTACTTACCCTGTATATGCCAGTCCCTGACAGATTATCTTAGCGTTCGTGCCAAGTTTCACGCGTACATTCCTGTTCTGCCTGCCCACTCTCTGACCCTGCCTGCCTCTGACTATAAGAACGCCTGCTGCCCACTTCAGCCTGACCGCATTCTGACCTTGCTTGACTCTGTCTACCCTAAAGCCAGGAAGAAGACCTGCCCTGACCACGATTCTGCCTGCCTTGGACTCTCACCCCCAGCTTGGCTCTATCTCCCTGCCTCCCGAGCCTTCGTGTCCAAGCCAGTCGGCCATCTGCCTTATTTTCATTTTACCCGCCTCCGCGTGCTCCTAGGTCATGTGTTATGATCATGCATAGAACAAACAACCCTAACCCATTTCAAGACAAAACTATATATATACAAAAGAAATACAAAGGTAACCAATAACAAGCTATTGTCAATAATAGGTTCCTCTTATTCATAGTGGCCTTCAAGAGCTGCCTGGAACAGGGCAAAATGTACCCGTGTAAATCGTATCCACTTCAAAGACAAACACGCCCTTCTGTATCCCTCACCACCACTTGGCAACGGCGGCGCCATTCCCTCCAGAAGAAAGCTTCTATTTGATATCAAACTAATGAGATTTACACTCTCAGTGCACCATCCAGCATTGCTTTCCCCAGTCTTAGCCAGAATATATTTAAATATACGCCCGGAATGATATTTATCATATTTACATAAGATACAGCCTCCGCACATACATGTGTGTGTGTGCGTGTGTGTGTGTGTGTGTATATATATATATATATATATATATATATATATATATATATATATATATATATATATATATATATATATATATATATATATATATATATATATAGTTTTTTTTTCTTCAAATACAAATGTTTTATTCATACTTATCTTCCCTTTTTCATATCAGCTGCCACTTAAAGGGGACTTAAGATGCCACAGAACGAGCAGCATGCATCTGAGTGGTGCAGCAAACACATAATTTTGTTTGCATATGAGAGCTTGAATAGCATTCAGACCGAATGAAAGAGTAACTTAAAATAACTGTGTCAAAGTCTTAATTTTCTGACAAAAAAGGTCATACTACTGTATTGGTTAGGGTCTCTGATGTCGTGATGGCTTACTTTTGCTGAAAAAAAATGATGTACCAAAGAAAAGTCAGAATGGATCCAAATATTTTATGAGAAAATTTAGTTGGGGGTGGGGGGGATTTAAACTTAAATCTTTCCATCATGAGCAAAAATAAAAAAAGTTATCATATTTACAATATATTTTTAATAATATAAGAAAACGTCATTTCATAAAAGTCTTGGGGATCTAATTTTATGATGCGTAGGACTGTTTTATTTCAATGCTGGTGCAAGCTTAGTTTAGTATTTTTTAGAATTTGGCAGACCATGCGAGGCCATGCTGGACGTTCCACCTTCCAGCGAATAGCATTTTTTTATGCACCCCAGGCAGATGGAAGTTGATCTAATTTGTTGCGCAGATGGTTTGACACGATTGCTGAATTTGTGGTGTTGGTAGACAGATTCTGAGCTTCGTGGCTCTGTGTCGTGGATGTCATTGACTTTTATTTGTAAATATGAAATCTAAATTCTCCAGGTACCCACTTCCCAGAGGAGATCAGATTCATCAGAATCTTGCAAAAAACTACCTTGCAAAATTATGTTCCCAGAGATGCTTATATTATTTTTTCATGGGAATTCAGAAGTATCAAGAGTTGCTCGAAGTAACTTAAAAAGGCAAGCCGATGTCTACTATTTCGGAATCTGTCAATATTTAAAGGTGACTCCCATTTATGGAAATTCAGCTTGATGCCTGAAAATTTGCCAAGTCAATATACTGAGTCTGAACATTATATAATGAAGATTGACAGCGTTCAGCTAAACGCTATGTTCTATGCTTGCTCTGTTTGTTCCTTTTACATATCGGTATCATCTAATGGCTATGGCAAGGGCCAAAACTAAAGGCACAGGGCTAAACAGGTAAGAACCTGCCCCTTAAACATAATTTCTAAAAGATTACGAATGTACATAAATGACTTACATTGGCTTTAAATTAATCCTGCCGTCTTGCGTCTATTGCTTAATTGGCGGTGGAGCAGAAATGAGGGCAAACACTTCAGCATGTCAGCAGTGAGCTCGGCCAATAGTGACGATGATTGACACCGCGGTGAGAACATGACAGCATACGCTCAGCTGAGCCTCTTATTCAGAATAACATTCATTCCTGATTGACATCAAATTCATTTGACCATAGGCAAACAGTCCATATGGTCTGTAGACAGTAAGTGAATTCATTACTGAGAAAAGACAAACAGACAATAGACAAACAAGTTGTGAATTACAATGTAACTTGACTTGCAGTAAACCTAGCTTCGGGGCACTTCAAGATTCAACAGTTTTATTGTCATATGCATAGTCATACTACACAATGAAATTCCTATTCTGTTCACTTCTCCAAATAATAAAGTAGGCAAAAAAAAAAACAGTACAGAAAAAAAAAACAGTAATAGAGCAATAAAGGTAGTTGTAAGGAAACACTAATAAATGATTAAACTCACATTCTGAGCATATTATCGAGTAGATGGTGGAAGAAACTGTGCATATGAGGATGATACATATGCATATGAGTGCAAAATATCATGTAGTGCAAAATATTATGTATTTAGCAGCTTTCCTGCACTGTACGGGATTTGTAGGTAGAGTGACTGGTGATGAGGCAGGGTTGAGATCAATGTTCATGTATTAATATTATTAATTCATTTCATATATTTTCCAGCATCAAATGGTCAAAAATATTTTTAGTTTGAATAAGAATTCACAATTTTTCAGGCACTTCGATGCAGTTCTTTTTTTTTTTTTCAAATTCAGAATATGCTATAACCTGTATAAACCCTGTAAAACGAGCATGTAATATTAACAATGGAAAAGAGCCATTTAAATCAACTTGCAGTAAATGTCAACTTTGGTACTTCGTCAGAGGCGTCCTGTGCAATGACGTCACCACACAGCATGTTCTGGAATTTCAAGGTCGCACGCATGACACACAACAACAAACTTTGGAGAAAATTCAACCGCCCTGTCTTCATTGAAAGCAGTCTTATTTTTTTGTTTTGCATGGATCAGGTGATTGTGTAAGCATTAAAACTGGCTTTTCTCTATCGAGGGTCCCAACAGTGATAAATATTTCTGCCGCCTTCTTAATAACTATAATCTGTTTCGTTGGAAGGCAGCTTCATAGAATAGATCACAACGCCACGACGATCCTTGCTCTCTTGCGCGCGCTCGTGAATTAAATAACCTAACCAAGAATATTCATACGGAACAGAAAGCAAATGGTCCGTGATCAACACAACACATTTCTTCAGTATATTCACAAAATAAAATAAAACAAGATAAAATACAAAATAATGTATGCAAATTCTCAATGAATTCAAGCACACATTACTCACATTCTAAATGAAAGAAAATACTGTCTATACTGTACTAAATGTAATTATAATAATAATAATAATATGTGACAATTGTGATTGATAATGCTCCCAATATGCTAAGAGATGACAAACTGGCATACGTTTCATGCTTTCCCCAAACTCTCAATTCAGCTGCTCACTTGAAAGTTTATTTTTATATCCTGTTTGTGATAAATATACTGAGAAATAATGTACTGATATTTTTCATTTAGGCAACAGTTTTTCACGTAATATTTTGGTACTGCAATTTCCTTTGAAATGACTATGTATCTCATTCTGATTTCTTTTTATTTGTATTTCATCTCTTTCTATTTTAAAAGCTACACAAATTATAGCTAGCTTCAAAGAATAGCAGTTGTCCACATAAGCTATGTTCCTTGCAAAAAATTTAGTAAAAAAAAAAAAAAAAAAAGACTTGTTTCTCTCTGTTATTCCGTCTTGCAGAGTTAATGACTACCAAATTTGATGGGAGGCAAATTTCATTTCAACTACTGAATGGATGCCTTGATAAAAGCATGATTTTGTGCAAAAAGGTGTTTGCATACTACGGATGCGCTTCAAGCTTCTGGTACCTTGATATAAAATGTAAATTTGACATGCCTTGAGCTGTTGAGCTGTGTGTGCGACCTCCAGTGGGGACAAGATGACAGCTAATTTCATTCATGTGAACGTCAAAGCGCCTCTTCTGTTTCGTGTTGAGTCTGTTTACATACAGTAACATGCCATCAAATAGCACAGTGACTACCTGACATCCTTAAAATAAACCCATTGACTTCTTACAAATTTGGAGATACTGCGGTACTATTTGGAGAACACAAGCTAATTTAAATAATATCAATGCATTAATAACAATATTGATCATTTCTACTACTTACTCAAATATGTATTGATTAGAACTTGTTTTTTCCTTTTTACAGTATTTTTCTTCATTAACAGGAGTACAAAATCACACGTCATACAAAAATGATCACAGTAGAATCATAATTCATTGATTTTAGGGTGGGATGGACAACCTCATGCTTCTTGCATCAATTAGCCGAGACAAACACACACACTAGACCACTATGATAGTGAGCTACCGGGAAGGCGCAGCTGTCTCCATGACAGAGTGGCTGCATTTAAAGTCATCACATTTTCCAACATCCTTCCGATTTAGTTTGATCCAGTATGAATTACACAGTACGTTACTGTGTGGGCTTGTCAGCCTCGTAAATCTTCACAGCAGAAAACTCCTTCAATAGGACGATTCACTCCATAAGAAAAAATGGAGGTTAGTAAAAGTTTATTTCTCTTCCACAGATAAGGCTCCTGCAAAATAAGTGAACCAAATATAAGGTGTAAAAAATATGGAACTTTCAAATAAATGTATTCATACATTATATGTGGAGCATCTTGATACAAGCACGAACACGCACACGCACACACGCACACACACCTCTACACACACACACACACACACTGAATGTAACCGATGAAATATTGGACTGAAGTCTTTCACCAGCACCTTCGCTACTGTGTATGCTGTAAATTCAAACTTGATCACAATCAAGTGGGAGCAGTTGGAGTGTCATACCAGCAAGTACAACAAATCTAAATTGTATACATTTTTTAGTTTGCTGCATAAAAAGCAACTTTAGGAAAGATTCGCTATGCTTATACTATAGACACTAAATTATTATAGGAATCAATGATAGTGTATATACAGTAGGAGCACTCTCAATGAAATTTTGCTTGGCATTATTTGATTTCAGCTGGAGATTATATGAATTTTGTGTTTCTGTTTTCCAAATTTCATGATTTTATTTTATTTTTTTCCCCACAGTAATTCTCACCATGGATTCAGAGATGCCATGCATGAAGAGGCACCACTAAACACATTTTCAAAATAGGAATCTGGGTGAAGTATACATTCACCAACAAAAGAATGACGACAAAACTAAAATTACTTTAGGAAGGCTTTTACTTCTGGTTGCCAGATATAAGAAAGGCGGCAATATCCTAGTGTGAAATTTGAGTTGTGGTTGGTTTGAAAAAAAACAAGAATGCTTTGAAGGTATATGTTCAAGACCAAAACAAGGATGGACACTATGACTAGAAGTTAAAGAGGAAGTTAACCCTATTTTGTTGTTGTTGTTGTTTTTGTTCCAACACTTGGACATTGGCAAAGTCCAATATAGGTGGAAAAATAATTTTCTTCTCCTATTTTAGGGCATAGGACAACTACAGCTATAAGTAAGAGTGGAGCTCTTAAACCATATCCAGAAAAGTTACCAATCAACATGACAGTCAATATGCAACCACCATGCAATAAAAATAATATGTACATATACAGTAAAGTAGTGCCTTATAAAAATGGAGATTGTGCCGCATGGCAAATATTTGCATTAAAAAATGTGCACACACATTTGGCCAAACAGCGGCCCTATTTCTTGTGGCGCTCGCAGATGGCCAGGATGGTTCCCGATAAATTTCCATTACAGAAAAGCTGGTGACTGGAATAAATCATCATAAAAATGGAACTTGCGGCCTGTCATCCCTCAAAGATTGGCTACCTTGGGACACTCCTGGAAGCTCTACCATCACATGCCCCAGTGAAGCAGAGACAACTGGGACGAGCACAGAGGGGGGAACCAGGATTGTGGTAGATGCCAAAAGGTGAGAGTCAAGGCTGTTTGATGCCATTTTTTTGGCCCTGAGTAGAAGGAGCAATGGCCGCTGGGTCATTCACAGAAAGAAAATCACAGTCGATTAACTTTAAATAATTAGCATTTTACAGCACGACGTAAGTATTTGATACATCAGACAAACAGAACTCAATATTTTGTACATAAACCTTTGTTTGCAATTACAGAGATCAGACGTAGTTCTTCACCAGGTTAATCTTAAACTTGACGTGTCTTATCTCATCCGAATTGACACTGTTGCGGTGAAAGAATTGTGTTAGCACTCAGAGCTGTTGACTGTCTAGTGACTTTACTGACTGCAATCAGGGAACAGGTGTGCCCCGGTTCAATTAGGCTGTCTATTAGGGTGTGGTGTTGCCGCTTCCTCCATGGGGGAGGGGCAATTTGGTTTTATTTCTTTTCCCTTTTTGTTCTATTTATATTTATACTTACTGGGGTTACATGGACTTTCAGCTCTCTCCAAAGATTTCGTATTTGATTGCATTCTGAAGACTGACTAGGCCACTGCAGGAATCTTGAGATGCTTCCTACGGAGCCACTCCTTAGTTGCCCTGGCTGTGTGTTTTGAGTCATTGTCATGTTAGATAACCTCGACAAGATCTCACGAAACATGGATCAATCCATCCTCCCCTCAATACAGTGGGGTTGGCTTTGAAGAAAAGCATCCCCAAAGAATGATGTTTCCACCTCCATGTTTGACACTAGATGTTCTTGGAGTTGTACTCATACTTACTCATCCTCCAAATGTGTAAAATTTTTACCAAAAACCTCCACTTTTGTGTCATCAGAAAACATGACATTCTCCCATTCCTCCTCTGGATCATCCAGATGGTCTTTGACAAACTTCAGACAGGCCTTTACATGCACTGGATTGACCAGGGGGATCTTGCATGCACTGCAGGATTTCAATCCATGACGGCGGAGTGTTTCTCCCAATGGTGTTCTTTGACACTATGATCCCAGCCTAAGGTTACATTCACACTGCAGGATTTATTGCTCAGTTCTGAATTTTTGTGATTTTTTTTTCCATCAAGTCATTCACATTTCCAAATAAATGTGACCTCTATGTGACCTGTATGTGAACGCTAAATAGCCCAAAACTGCCCCGCATGCGCAGAAGACACTGGGACGTCACACACAGCAGGTGCACTTAACGTTCATGTTTACAGAAGTACCACAATGGTCAAATGGCTCTCATACCTCTCATTTTACTATTTTGCAGTATAATTGTATTAGGGTCATTCCAGACTTGGAGGACATTTGGGCTCCAAAATTCTTAAAAATCAAACCTTCATGTTTATGATTTTCTGCTATATAATTATCAATAATAGGTAATAAACTATCATAAGCGTGCTTAGCTCTACTTTCAGATCAATTGTTCAATTGTTATTACATGATTTTTTTGGTATTTACAATACTTGGTGCAACACTATTACCAACACTGAGTAACCTGAAAAAGTACATAGTTGATTTCAGAAATATTATTCTAATTCCATTACTCAAATAAAGTACCATTTGTATGAATAACCATTTAATTTCACATCTGACTTGATTTGAATCAGTTTTAACACATTTCAAAAGTTGTCACCCAAATTTTCAAAAATACTATGTTTTACTTGGGTAATTTCAGTATTTATTTTACACTATATACTCAAACGCGGTTTGCATATGATTGCACAAACCTTTTAAAGGAAAATAGGTTTAATCCCTAAGAAAGTAATTTAAGTCATTTAAAAGTTTTCAATTACTGTATAATAATATGGTAAAGGGGTTGAAATTAGGGTAACAGGGATGCATAAATTAAGTAGAATAACTAGCTACATTATGTTTTATTACAGATCAAAGTGACAAAATAAAAGCCTAAAACATCAAAGTGTTCTTTGAATAACTTCAATCACAATTTCCCTAAAAAAATACCCCCCAAATAGAAGAAATACTGAAAATTACAGAAACTTTGCTGAAATATTCCCTTTGGTTGAAAACATTGCTTTTCAACAACACTGAGCTAACACAGGAGGAGCGAATATTGTAATGAACATTTACTAAATTTATTCGGGATTGCCATTTGGATTTAAGTAGCGTGTACTGTAAAAATAGGAAATGCAAAAGTTTTGGTCTTTTTTTTTTTTTTTGCATCACTTTTCCCAATTGCTAAGAATGTCAAAGTGACTTTGCATACCTTCCCTTTCCCCAAATTGGTCCTCTGGGACATGTTGCCTTCTAAAAATGTCAACAAAACGGTCACACGAGCTTTATCAACAAGTTCAATTTGAAGTGGGAGGAGGAATTGGAATCTTGTGACTTCGACTTTGACATTGATGACATGGACAATGTTGTCGAGTACTTGTTGGCATGCAGAGAGAAAAGATGCATGCAGCAACATGTTTGTCTTGCCACAATGTACTTTTTCTTCATCACTCATGCAAATTTCTACATGAGTTTGTGGTAACATTTATGTCGAAAAAGCATCACAGCAAAATATAGCAAAAAAAAATCTGTTATGAGTTTTTTCATGTAAGATTTGAAACTTCGCAATACACGGAGACCTTAAAATGTACGCACAATTATGTTGAAGAATGACTACTCTAAAACCCAAAATATATTGTACTAAATCAAACATTCCAAATGCTATTGAATAAGTTAGGTGATAATATTTAGGTTTGAAACATTCAATAACAATCTCAAGATGCATCATCATGACCCCTCATTAGCCCCATCTCATGTTTGCATTCATGCTCTTTTGTCATCTGTCTCCCAATATTAGCAACACAGCGACAGTCACAACTTGCTTGCACAATGCATCAAAAGACCAGACTCTGTGTTTCATTAAAAAGCAGCCGCTAGTGAGCCATTGGCAGTAATCACCTATTACTGCAGTGATATTTTCTGCTTATGATGCAGCCCTGGCAGGTCGTTTGTATGTTGTTTTCACAGAACTGTGAAGGTTAATTAACGCGCTATTTTTAATGGTTGGTTTAACATGGACACCATGGACAAATTGTGAGACTGTTTATCGGCTGTTGCCAGATGTTAACTTATAAGTTATTATTTAATTTCAATTTGGGTGAATCTTACAAAAACACTAGTATAAGTCTACTCCTGATTTTAGTGGCTACATACAGTAGATCAAGACTTTCCAAATATGGTTGCAAGGCAATGTATGCATGCGTGTGGTTGCAAATGCTGAAACTAATATTGCAACAATAAAATGATTTGAAGTTTCAATGCTTTCGTTCTTCTTTTTTTTTGATGCAGCTGAATATTAATTTGTCTGTTAGACAAATGAATTGATTGCACCTAAAACTCATCATCACCATCTAACACTTCAAATAGCTCCTCCCATTTAACTCACGGGTGTCCTCTTCTTCCTTCTCGGGTAGTCATCTTTGGACCAGTCCAATTTGTTTGAAATGAAGGTCTTCGGAGATGATTTGCTGATCAGCTTACTTGGGATCATTTCTCAAGCTTTTTTGACCCAAGTGATGACTGTTTTGAGATCAGAGCGTGGAACACTGCTCTTCGCTGTATCTTCCCCCAAGTCTGCATCAAAGTCTCCCGAAAAAGATTTTTCACTCAGCCTCAGTGTTGATGACAAAGAGGCAATTAAGTGGCACTTGACCAAAATGCATTTTGCAATGTTCTGTGCAAACACTCTCAAACGATGCATATTTTTATCTTTAACTTATTTTTATCTTTAATGCTCGCTATGCCAACAGTTACTACCAGAAGACTCCATGACCTCTGTTGAAGTATTTAATGTATGCTATAAAGATTACATACACTGCGGGGGAGCTTTATTCTGCTCCATGCGAAAGAAGGTCTGATCAATCACAAAATGGTTCCATAAAGGGTTATTCTTATTTTGCCTTGGTCACTCACCAATAGGAAAAGTTGACTCTGCCTAACCCATGTGACGGTGTGTGACCTTACAGTCTAACTGGTTCCAACAACCAGTACCAGGGAGCAAATCGGAAGATGCAGCGCAAAGAAACAACGATGAGAGGCAAAAACCAGTGGCCTCACTCAAGTCACCGCTCCATCTGTCAAGAAGGCCTAACCTAACACTCTACAAGTGACATTACAAATCACAGTTGAATACACAACCTAACCATTTTTATTTACATTTGAACCCATGTTTGACTCTCCATTGCTCCAATCACATTTTCTCTCTGCTATTCATTCATTCATCAGAATTCATATTTAAATACTCATCTCTATCCAAATTAAGAACTGAATCAATATCCTTTTTTCTGTTTTCATTCGTGTTGGTCTTAATTGCTGATTCCACATTTGAATTCATATCGCTATCCAAGATTTAAATCCGTCTTCTTTTTCATGTTTGCTTTTGTATTGGTATTTATAGCTGATTCCACTTCTGAATTTTCATATATTTTTAAAAGTAGGTTCACATCTGAATTGACATTTTCATTCACATCAACAACTATATTTGTCACAGTCCACCATTTCAGCCACCTCACTTCCAGCTTCACCACACCCGCTCAGCCCTCCTTCTAATCAGCCTCGAACACCAACACCTGCAACCATTTACCCGCTCAGTATAAAGCCCGGTCACTTCCCTCCACAACCCGCCAGATCGTCTCTATGCGCTACGCCGAGCTTTCCAGCAATTCCTCCTGCCAGCCTGCCTGTTGTCCGACCCTGTTCGCCCTTGACCTCCCGATTGCCTGCCGAATTGACTGGATCCTTGGTATTTCGACCTTGCCTGCCTCTGACCACCCGCTAGCCTGCCGTCTTTACCTGTATGCCCGAGCCCCCCTCCCGTCTCGCTCCCTTTGCCCGACTCCCAGCCAAACCCCAGCTCTCCCGACTCCAGAACCCCCCAGACGTCTGTGCCACGCTCCCGTCAGCTCCCACGACTACCCGCACCTTCTGTTCAATAAACACTCTGCCATTGCCCTTACCAGTGCGTGCGTGCTCTTGGGTCCTCCCTCGTCCCGCCGTAACAATATTGGAATCTGAATCCTTCAAATCTGTATCCATATCTGAATCTACTTCCATTTATATCTGAATTCATATCTCCGTCTGTTTTGATAACCGATCTCGTTATTATTCGCACCTATATGGATCAACATTTGTATTTACAGGCGATTGAAGTCATTATCCACATCAGCAGTTGTATTCACAGCCAACTCCAAAATCTGAATCCACACCTAAATGTTAGTCTGCAAAACATCTGTGTTCACATTATATTCAACGTTTGCATCCATATTTATATGCACAAACACGCAACTCCACAGATGATCCAAACATGTATCATTTACTGGTCAACATTGGTAATACTTCAAAGAAGGAGGCCTTTAGAGGAACGATTGGGGTGAAGATGAGTTGAATGCGATGGAAATCCTAATCATATTAATAGCTTTCATTTAAATAACATGTCGTTTTCCAGAGTCAATACTACGGGCATGGATCATTCCCAGGGCACAGGGAGATGGGAGGAGGTGCAGCTCTAATGAAGTTGTTGGATACACAGCCTCCTGGCCAGGATGTTTCACTCTCAGGCATCATAGATAATTAAACAACAAAATGGTCATTTCAGGGCCCAGTGCTCAATGGCTACCGTCTTCTCGTTCAAAGGCGAGGAGCTGATTATTCACGTCCACTGTGCTTACTAGCTGTTGAGTAGAAGTGTGTTCTCTCAAGAGCATGGAGCATGAAAACAATTAAAAACACTTCAATGTTAATGATGGGACTTGACTCTAAGGCCTCTTATTTTTCCCCTTCTTCATCTACTGTTTCCACATTGTCTATGGACTAAATCAAGTTTTTGTTTTGGCACTGTCCCAAAAGATCCATGTTAGGGGGAGGAAACATCTATTTTATCCTCTTAGTGCCTAGAAAATAAAAGTCTTTGAAACGAGGTCGTGGATTATGCAAACGCCTTATCCTGCCATCACAATATTAGGCTTGGTTCTAGTTGAGTTGGTGCTTTTGCATTTTGAAATGAAATTTTACTGTGGGGAAACAGGGACTGCACCACTATGACTTAATGGCTTATTTTCCCAATATCCAAATCCAAATGCAGTCTGTCGGACTCCATATCGGAAATCACAATTGCAAATGTATTCACGGTGGATTCCTTTGTGATCTACACTTCTGTAATTACAGCCAAGTCCAAAACAGGATTCAAATCTGTATCTTTATGTTTATTTATATCTCCAACCAAATCTGAATCACCATCTACACCATAGACGTCAGACTCCAGTCCTCGAGGGCAGGTATCGTACTTGTTTTCCAGTTTTCTTTGCCCAACACACCTGATTCAAATAATTAGCTTATCATTAGCTCTGCAGGAACTTTAAGTATCCTCTTCATCTGACTCTGGTGTGTTTGAAAGAGAAGGTTCAAAAACATGGTATACCGGCCTTCAAGGACTGGAGTTCGACACCAGTGATCTACACTTATATCAAAATATACAGCAAATCAAAATCGGCTATATTCGGATCCACGTCTATCCGAATTGGCATCCATTTTCTATGGCCGTTTATCTTCACAAGAGTCGCAGGCTTGCTGGTGCCTATCCCAGCTGGCTTCGGGCAGGCAGTAGGCGGGGGACACGCTGAACTGATTGCCAGCCAATTGCAGGGCACGCAAATATGAAGGAACCAATTCTTTTGAACTGCTCATTCACATGAACGACGGGAGGTGAGTCGCGGCTGGGGGGTGGCGTTCTTTCTGTCGTTCTTTTTTCCCCTATGGGTGTTTCACACAGATGAATTGCACAGAAATGAACTCCTTCTTGCCACTGTGTCTACGCGCCTTGCTCCTCCGTTAGGGATAACAGTTAAGGGGGAGGGGCGTACCCAGCGCAGGAGTAGTGCTTGTGTTGTGCACGCATTCTTCACGTGAATGCCCCAGTGGGAAAAAGCCATGTGTGCCACTGTCATTTGGTAGGAGCGGAGCCATCACTTGTGCACTTGTTCTTGTAGACATTTTTGCTCTAAAAGCTGTTTTGCACATTCATTGCAGCCCAGGGTAATAGTGGACTATTTTTTTCCTCAAATTGTATTTATTTGTCTAATATTCAAAATATCTTTTTTTGTTCTTGTGTGATATTAATGTTCATGTGTTTCCATATCTTTTTTTTACATCTGTTACTACATCAGAATCCTCATCTACATCTGTATAAAATATACATCTATTCACACAGGCCTTCAAATCTTAATCCACTATAGAGTCTAAATCTGTGTCAAAACTTAAATCCAAATCTGCATCCGACTCTTCACATCGAAATCCAAATCTGTGAATTAATAATTTTTACTAACCGACTCCACACATTGTGTAATAAAAACATTTGTGTGTGCAATAAATCATGTACAAATTTAATGTTGTGTGACGAGCTAAGTTAATGTGGTTCCTCGACATCACCAAGCGAGCTGTGAGAAACACTTAGGCGAGAGCCAATGAGCCACTTCAAAACGGCCTCTCCAAACACAGTGCCAGAGAGAGTCAAAGGTTAATGAAAGGACACCTGGTTGGTAGGATGAAGACATGGCAGCAGCCAGCACCACAGGGATTAGCCCTGTTCACATATCAAAGACATCCCTTGGCTGGAGAGGCTCAATCTGGATTTGGCGGGGGAATCTGCATCCATCACAGAGATATTTAGCCAGGCTCTTCATCTTCCCTCGCATGGCCAGCCTCCAGTCGTACTGACGTTCACTGTAGCCCATCAGGATGAAAGGATCTAAGTTTGCCTCCAATTTGAGCATATACTAAAGAGTCTCTTGATATGGAATATTGAATTGGCCCCAAAAACTCAGAGAAACTTTATTTTGGATTCCTTGTGGCTATATTGGGACATCATGTATACAGTACTCATTTTATCTCTGAAAAGCGTTGGGTCCCCGGGACTCGCAATACTAAAAAACTATGGGTCCCAACAGAAATGCTTGGAGTCCCAAAAATTATGCAGTAAAATGAACAAAATTTAAGGGTCAAACTATATTAACAAGATGTGAGCAAAAACGAACAGATAAACAAATATCACCGTAAAATGTATTAAAATAATAACATTAATTTACATGTAGCATCTATCATCATCATCTTCATACTGCAACCACTGATATAATGGATTTGGTAGAAAGGTCCACTTAGCGTCAACATGTCAGTATTTGTTCCTCTTCTCAAGCTTCATTTCGTTTTCACTTTATACTTTCTGGCTCATTGTGAGCTGATTGTG
This sequence comes from Hippichthys cyanospilos, assembly GCF_059441005.1. Classification (NCBI taxonomy): domain Eukaryota; kingdom Metazoa; phylum Chordata; class Actinopteri; order Syngnathiformes; family Syngnathidae; genus Hippichthys; species Hippichthys cyanospilos. Next base: position 4,988,898 of record NC_142377.1, read on the forward strand.
TAATCCTTGACTTGTCACCGATACTAATAAAATTGTTTAGTTGATGTTTTGCGCCTAAAGATAGCATTTTCAGGAGTTTTTTTTGTTGTATAACAAGATCCTGCAGACAAACTCTCATGACAACGAGATCTCAGGTAAAACGAGAAAACGTGACCTGCGAGATCAAAACAAATAAGGTTTCTCCCTTTCTTAGTCCTGTCTTCTGGTTTCTTGTTGACAAGAGCATTCTGGGAATGCAGAACAAATTTTCATTCTTTCTTTGATTGGCTCTTGGCCAGGAAATGTAAGATAAAAGTCTTATAAGATATAAGTTTTTTACTTCCCTAATTTAAGACGATTTTTAGTAAATTCAACCTCATCGATACTTTGCTTTACTTGTAGTGTATGTGACAGATGAAATATAGACAAATGTTAATGAAACCGTCCTCTATAGTTGTAGGGCAGGCAGTTATAAATGAGAACCGACATCCACCATTTGAGTGTCATGTAAAGCATGATGGATAATTGCACTCTCGCCCCCTGTATTAAACATGATGGTGTATTATAGCCTCGGGTTAAACCCCTTAGCCGGTTTTGTTTATGTATTACACTTATATTACTGTGTTATGTTTCAATTCCAGTGTAACCGGAACCACAGACATGGTGTTTACTTGAAGTGTAAATAATATAATTGAAAAAATAATTAGTATGAGTGTAGACAGAGGCAGACCAACGCCCGACGAATGACAGACCAGAAAAAAAGTAAAATGTTGCCCTTAACAATATGTTTAGTGGGCATAATTAAACGACTGGCATGTTTGTTGTCTTACTGTAAAGTGTTAGTATGAGGATTCTTTCCCCACAAAGACAATAATACAAATAGTATTAAATAGATAAGTATTCTCTGTCACCAATTTCATGAGTTGTTAGGCTAACCAATGACATTTGTAGCTTTTTAGTTGTAATCGACTCAATTGGTCAAATTCTGAACAATTTATTGATTTATGTAACCAACATCATCTTAACTAACTAGGTTGGGGTTTTTTTTTGTTTTGTTTTGTATTGTTTTTTTTGTTTTTTTTTAAAACCAAGCAGTTTTTCAGAGTAAACAACGACACCCAGGCCACAGTTTACAGGTTTATACATTAAGTCTACTTATTTATATACTAATTCTATAAATAAAGTCCAATATTTCAAGTCACTTAATTATTCTAATAGTTGACGTTTTGACGGACACTCATTCATACAGTACTGTTATAAAATTGTTAAGCTTCTGAATTAAATGTGAACATGAATAAATAACATTTTCTTTCACACCAATCAGAGCAAAGCTCCCAAGTTTATTATATACCTGCAGTACGAGGGATGTATAAAAAGTTGATGTGTTGATGCATGTGACAAATAAAAGAACTTTTCAATACTGGGATAAAAGTATGTCTGGATCTGATACCGTCATATCTGAGTCAAATTTTATAACGCTTTTATATGGATGCTATGACATTGTTTCTTAAGTTGTTTGAGCTTTCTGTTTCATACAGGGCTCCTTCCAAGGGCTCCTTCCAAGGGCTCCCATCTTTTCAAGCAACGCTTGTCTCACTGGATTGTTAGCGTCATTAGACATGCTTTTGAGACATCTGGCCACCCCTTGCCATTGGGAATTTGATGCCACGGTGCAAGCAGTGTTGCGACATCTTGGACTGTGCTGAAAGGGGTGCCCATGGAGGATAGTTGTGCGGCTGCTTCCTGGTCATCTCCTGGCACTTTCGCCAGGTTCTAATGAGTGGATGTTGCTGCTCCATCCTCTGGCGGCGGCCCTGGGCTCATTGGGAGTTTCTATCTAAGATTTAGCTTAGTGCTGCTGATTCCTCATGATCGCACCGTTTTTTTGTCATTCCGTGCTTTAAGCACCGCCTCTGGCAATCTGGAGGGGCGAAATAGAACAACAGTTACGTTTGTAAGAGCGATTCTGCGAACCCCGGATGACTGCCGGAGTATCTTAATTGTCGCTCAGAATCCTCGACTCTGTGTTGTTTGCGTGTGTAGGTTCTGGGGGACATACTTCCAGGCGACACTGTCTTTTATATGGTCACTCTGGGTAACTATTGACATTTGTTGGTACGCATTCTTGTTCTGCACTTGCGAGAAGACTTATTTCTTAGTGCCACAATAGCAGCTCCGACTGGGGAGAGGGTGCACCTGTGCTCCCACTAATACAAACGGAAGAAGTTAAAGCAGGAATTGCTGAGTGCAAAATAATGAAATCAATGAAAACAGTGATACAATGAAAATCATTGGAAAACACGCTCTCAGAACACACCAACTAGTGCGCGGGAGTCGAAGTGAATTCTTTGAGTGTGCCACTATTTGTTGTTGCTGCTGTCACAATTTTGTGACATCAAACTTACATGCTGGACAATGCTCCGTTTTTGATGTTGTTGCTACAGCATCCTGTCAAACAGGTCAGTTATGTGGCACAGTCTGAAAAGGGTCAGATCAGATTTGGAAACTTGCTAAAAACAATACGGACAGTCAGCCTTAAAAATCAGATTTGAGGAGGAATTTGATTAGAATCAGATTTCCCTGCAGCTAAGCTATGAACAAAACCACTCACAACAATTAGGGCACAAACACTATCAGATGAACCAACTGCAGTACTTCTCATTTTTTGTGGTTAATAGGCACCAGAACTCCCTGGGATAAGCGAATCACACACCCCTCTGATGGAATTTTTATGCATGTGTATGTGGGTACCAGAATTTTTTTACATGTGAAAAAATGTATACTTTACAAATATTACTTTTCACATATTTACGTAAATAAAAAATAATCAATCCTCAATCAGTAACTGTCTTAGTAGATGCTGCTGATTTGGTCAGCAAACGAAGGTAAACTACTCAGCACTTAACTCACGTCACCCTAACCCTGATGTCACCATTAGCGAGAGGTAATGCCAGTAACTATGAAGAAAGTTGTGAGAACTTAGAAATTCCAAATGTGTGCATTACATTTGACGTGCATGTGTATTTGTGTGCACAGTGTATGTGTTTCTGCATGTGATGACTAAATGGAATGCTGTCAGGGACTTGTGTAGCTTTCTCTATGAATTGGGCATTGCAATATGACAGCTTTTACTTATTGTGGGATTTTTTTTATATATAAGGAAGGCCCTCAGGGTTTCAAGCTTCAGTTTTTCCATGTACCGCTGTCATGAAATTATATGGGTGCCCTTTTTTCTTATCGCTCTGTTCAGCATGTCTGGAATACCAACAGTTGTCAGTACAGATAAAAGGATGAGTTCATACATGCCATGTTTGTTTGCAACATTTTAGTCAAACTCATATTCACTTAATTCACAGTGGCCTGCATAGTGTTGTAATCCGCTGGTAATTACTGCGTGTCTCATATGTTTTACAGATGAATTAAAACAGATGGTGCCGCAATATTGGGAAAATGTCTCATAAGCAGTAAATAGAGTATTTGTTGGACGATTTTCAGACCGGAATTAACTCAGACTTGTTGTGTTTGTGATGCATTTGTACATAAGACTGACATAATTTAAAGTACAATTTGACAAGCACAGCAAGACTGGCAGGTTGCTATGAACTAAATGTGTCAAATTCAGTAACTTATTGCACATGGTAGGGTTTGTCACCCTGTGAGCCAGGGGTCACCAACTCCGGTCCTGGAGGGCACCCATCCCGCTTTTTTCAGTGTAATCTCCTCCGCTGCACCTGATTTAAATTATTATGATCATTATCGTGCTCCTGCAGAGCTTCCTGATGAGCTCATCAAATGAATCACGAGGGTTACATTGAACAATGCTAGATAGGTGCCCTCGAGGGCCTGGGTTGGTGACCCCTGCTGTGAGCTATGTTGTCAGGGGCTCTTTGCACCTTGAGCGGTAAGTCAGCAGTTCTGGTGTAGGGTAATGCAAAGCTCAAAATATTCATATCATGGAAACAAATATTTGAAGATATTTTCCCTTGCCCAGACACTGGTCCTGTTAATGTGGGACCCCGTATTATGTGCTCACCATCTGTCAAAGACACCCTATGGGTCAGGTGCATTGGGTGGCGACCGAAGGTGGAAACTTTGATGGTGTGCTCCCTGACTATGGAACCTGGATCTTGGGGCGCATTAGAAAATATGTAGAATCATATCCATTCATTTGTGCTTGGTTTCAGATGCAACTTTGGGGATGTATACATTTCTACATACTTTGGTTCCTTTTTTATGATAGGATGGATCGCCTTAAAGCATCTTGTAATGTAGTTAACAGGAGGTTGGGGGTCAGTCATATTTTTACAACATATGGAATGAATGAATACTGTATTCATTTAATTCCACTCGCCTTTGCCTCTGGTCAAAAGGTTTTCTTCTTGTGTTGAATCTAAACTAATCTACAACAAAACTGTGTGTTCCATTTGTTTCTAATATTGCCACAAACAAGTTTATGTTCCATTCCAATGCTGCAGCACAGAGATGTTTGAAGCTATCCCTTAATGTCTTAGGGAGCATAATCTACTCACTGTGGAACAAAATGTTCTCACTTGTTCAAAGAATATGCTATCGCCTCCCACACTTGACCTTCTATTTTGATACATTTTATATAATCACTGTTTGAATGCTTAGAGGTACTCTGCAAGTCAGTGACACAACTCAATTACCTATGAATTTTATTTGACATAAAATGTCACAGCTCAACTGTGGTCAAAGTGGGTCAAAAAAAAAAATGGAATCAATTCCAACTCATCCCATCCATGGCCGAAGACCAGTCTAGGCTGTTGTCCACCTTTCTTCCAAAGTCACCTCGTATAGAATTCCACACTAACGTGTGACCCTGAACAGGATAAGCACAGTGGAAAGTGGATGGATGGTTTGTTTTTCCCAACCTCATTACTCTTACTCCTGTTAAAGATACTGATACACAGGTGCGTGACCTTAGAGCACAGGAGTGGATAGGAATGGGGTGAAGAATGTGCAGGTATCAAAACCTTTGCATCTTCGAGAGACAAATCTTTATGGTCAGCTAGAAAGTCATTCTTGGAGGGCATCTACAGTATTGACTCAGGAACCTGCTTTCTAGGTTTTCAAGCCAAGTGCCAAACCTGCTGCAATAAGTGTTTGAGGATTTGACGTATGGGCAGTTTTTAGCCACACCCCTGACAGGAGGCACAAGCCTGGATGGAGAACAGGTATTAGCCCCATAGATCATGTAAAATTAGCAGCAGGAACCGCTGTCAGGCCAGACATTGGCACTTAATCTTGGACTTTTGGCAGACTGTTGCCTTAACAGGTCAAATGATATCTATAAATCAAGAATCCCCTGGTGGAGAGCGAGAGGGAGCGAGAGGGAGCTAAAGGGAGCGAAGCAAACACAAAGAGCTGGCAGTGAAACTCAGAGGGAATCAAATCTCAGTCATAAAGCCGAACCCAAGAAAATAATCCAGTCTATTTCATAAGGGATTAAATCCTTTAAAGGAGATTGATTGCCTCTTTTTTTTCTTTCCTACTTGATGTAATCCTAGATTATGGAGATCACATGAGTTTAGATTTTAAAGAAATCTGAATGGTATTAATGGTGAGGTGGCGACCACTGTGACGATTGGCATGCTAATCCGTCTCATAAAGAAATTCTTTTTGGGAAGATGTACCTGCAACTTCACTGCTGAGTCCTCCTGCTCAGCAACAGAATGCAATCTGTCTTGTTTGTACTTTACTCACTTTGCAGTTGCTGATGATAAGTTACTCTCCTTTAAGAGGCTGTTAAAAGAAGGCCAACAATCATACTGCAAAATGGAAAACATAAAAACAATAAAGTGAGTCTTGGCAGTAAAACTGAGAGAAATGGATGTGTGATGTGATATTCACTAGCATCATCATTCATTTTGGCTTGTGGTCCGATAATAACTCTCTCTTAATAGTTTATTTGGATGTCTCTCAGGAACATTCTGGCTCTGCTAATACTCTTGTAAATTCAGTTGTTTCTGCCTTGAAAAAAATTCTGCCTTATTATCATCACACCAGTTAATAGTTTGGTTCAGTCCATGAGTGATCTTGTGAGCTAGAAGTTTAGGTAATTGTTTTGTTAGTTTGGTTGTCAAAGTTGTTTGGGGTTATTTGATTATACTCCAATTAACTGCTTTTGTAGGTATCAGAATTCTGAGGTTATTGATTTGTTTTGATTGTTAATAAGTTATTGAGTTAGGTAGTCTTTTTGGTCATGAGTTAACTGACTACCGTAATTTCCGCACTATAAGGCACACCTAAAAGCCTTTTTTTTTAAAAGCTGATGGTGCGCCTTATAATCCGGTGCGCCTTATATATGGATCAATATTGAGATTGGGATTCATAGATGGGGAACGAACTGATAAAGTAACCTGTTTCTTTTGTGTGTTTACATAAAATGATAAAATAAAGTAATGAACTGATAAAGTAACCTGTTTCTTTTGTGTGTTTACAGTTGAACAAGGTTGGTCATATTGACATTGAGTTATTATGCTAGTGAGAGTTTAGGGTTATTATTTGAGTTATTATTGTTATTAATTTGAGTATTACTATACTGTGATTGAAAATATTTTAAAATATGGCATTCTTTGAGGGTGCGCCTTATAATCCGGTGCACCTTGTATATGGAAAAAGTTTTAAAATGTGTCATTAATTGAGAGTGCGCCTTATAATCCGGTGCACCTTATAGTGCAGAAAATACGGTAGTGTTTTTTTTTTTTTTTCAAAGGTGGTTTGTTAATCAAATCCTTAAGGTCATGGCTTGGCTATTTAGTATGTCTGTCTGTCCGTCCATCCACCCATATCTGCATTACATTTTTAGTTAAACGTATCTGTTAATTTGTCCACCCATACTTAGCTTGGACACAAACTACTGATGTACAATGGAGAAACTCAGAATGGTTGTTAGTCGGTTGTAGCTTGCTTTGTAGTTCACAAAGTCGGCCAACTGATTGGTTTTAGTTATGTCGTCAGTTGGTGCCACATAGTTGTCAGTCTGCCCTTCTCCATGAGCATTTTGTAGCTGTTTAATGTTTGTGGATGCCACATTAATCATAATTGTTCATATTGTACAAACTAAAGTCTGACAACAAATATACCATCACATCAAGGGATTATTTTGTATGACTTTGCTGAATTTATCTAAACTGATATTAAAACTAAAATATAATTTGGTCAAAAAGTTTTAAATAATGCACCTCATTAGCAAAAACTCATAATGCTCCTGAAATTTTTCACACGTTTCAAACTAGATCTGATTCTCCTACAAGGAGTCAGTATCACCAAAACTGCAACAGTAGCTTTCAATTGCTTTGACTCATTTGCACTTATTTTATGCTTTGTCAAAAATAACTTGGATGTTTCAGCAAAACACAATAGATCTTATGCAAAAGCTGATTATCCCTTACAAAACGTTTTATCCATGTGTCAAAACTAAATATGTTTCCTGAATAATCAGTACCCTGGAAATGCATCATCCCTTTGGCCATCAAGATGTTTTGTCGCAATAGCAAGGATCTAGCAATAGAATACAATGTGTAAGATTAGGGAAAAAAAGAAATCCCTGCTTTAAAAAATGCAATGGAGATCAACATGATTTTGTTGTTTTCATGCTTATCTTGCTCATGTCACCAGAAAGAGCAAAACAGCAGCAGCACCAAGGGCAAAAGAAAATAGCCAAGATTCAAATAGCCTGACTAACCCTAACCGAGCTACAGACACCCATGAGTTGGTAAATTGACTTTCACTTAAAAAGAGCTTTTCTTTCTTACAGTCGGTAGTCAAAGCGCTTTACACGGACTATTCATTTAAAAACTGATAACGCAGCATCAGGAGCAACTGAGAGTTCACTGTCTTGCTCATGGACACTTTGACATGGTCACAACGGCTGAGGGACAGAGCCCCCCAGTTTCTTTGGTAAAAGACAACCACTCTACCACTAGCCATGCCTCTCCATGGCAACGGGTGAGCAACTGCTCTTGCTGGTGTCACCAGCTACCAGCATGACGACGGCACAGTCTTCCTGGGCTCAGTTAGTTGTGGGTTACCAGCAATTTAAGAAAAAAGAACAACATGCTGTTGCTATGCAGGTTTTCCCTTTCTTTCTCTTTTTATCAGGGTTCACGCTCTCAGTAAGAGCAGGCTCTCTGATGTCTTACACAGTGCACTCATAGTGCTAAAGAAAGGCTAACCCTTTTTTATTCACACAAAAAGTAATTTCCATCAATTTATATATATATATATATATATACATGTGTGTGTGTGTGTGTGTGTGTGTGTAGGTGTGCGTGCGTGTGCGTGTGTGTGTGTGTGTGTATGTATGAAAACACACAAAAAAAAACAAGCAAAAGAAGTATTTATTCTACAGTACATTAAAAAAATGTTCCAAAGAAATTGTTCATGGCCTGGTACTACTGTATGTCCTTGACTAATTTAGACACTTGAACAGACTATTATGCTTATGATAACTTACACGATGAAATCCATTCCATGTTCTCCCGAAAACAGACATTAGACTCGTAATTATCTAATAAACTTAGATTAGCAAAACTTATTTATTTAGAAAATATATTTCTAGATTTAACGTAATTGTGCCAACTGTAGGCTACTTGTACATAATAAAAACAAAACTAAATTGAGAAGATCAGAGATACCTGAGACAAATACTAAGCCATTTGCAATTAAATAAAAATTAGGGAGAAATAACATTCTGCTGTGAACAGCTGCAAGGTGCTTTAGGGATTAGTCCCCATGAGAAGAGTTTGCATACAGTATTGCCAAGGAATATGTGTATTGTATAGTGCCACTACAGCATAATTGGAGCAATTCTCCAGAACTCGTATTGTACTGTTTGTCCGAAAAACATTTTTGCAGGATGTACGAGGAAGTGTGTGACAATGATAAATATACACACATTCCATGGCGTCTCTGCCAGGCTGATTTTGATGCATGAGTCAGGTTATTCTGTCTGTCTTTGTTTCTGCCTTTAAAGTTCTTTAATTTAAACTCCTGTTTGGTTCCTTTGGTTCACCTGGTTTGCTCCTTTTTGCCTCATTAGCTCCACCTGCACACCCCAGTCCCGCCCTCTTCTTTTTTAGTAACCAATCAGTTTCCTGCCAGAACTCATTTTGTTGTCCCTTGCTAGTTCAGAGACATTTTCTTGTTCAGTCTGCATGCTTTATGTCTTTCTTTTTCCCATTTTATTCTGCCTTTCCTAGTTTGAACTCATTTAAGTTCTCCTTTATGTGACCATTAAAAGCTGGATTAACTTGAAACTACCTAGTGCTCCCTTTTGCCTGCGTCCCTGACACATGATTCATGCTGTGGGATTATTTAAATTAAAGATGCGTCCACAAGACTCAACATTATTTTGTAAGGACATTGCTAAACAATTGTTTCACATAAGTCAAATGCAGCCTGCATCGGGGAGGGGAGGTATACTCTCAATTTGACTTATACTCTTTGGCTACCTTAACCAATCATGGTCACGTTTTGGTTTATTATTCTCTTGATTTGACTCACACTCTTTGGCTGCCTGGGTCCATTCTCCTTTGATGCTACTTTCACAGAGCTTTATATTGCTTATGGTTCGACGTAGGACGCGAGCGGTCTACGGAACTAAAGTGTGGGTCAAGAAGGCAAACAAATAGAACTTTTCCCCCGGTCCAAACAAACGAAGTCGGCTGTCTGAGAGGTTTTTGGCTTTCCAAAACGAGCCGGCCGGCACCAATGCGAGACTGACTGACCGAACAAGACTAGTAAGGGGGAAACAGACTCTCATCGACATCAAATGATAGAATTCACATTGTACTCTTAATGAATGCACATAGTAGTTGAACGATTGATTTGAAGTAATCTTCAATTGTAGTTAATTTTGAATCAGTCATCTTTCAAAATATTGTTGTGCATTTATACTATGAATAAAACAGTTTATATGATCTAGAAAAAAAGCTGTACCCAAAAAGATTTTAAAATCATACATTTTAGAGCTATAATTGCAATGCAGTGATAGTTTTGCTCCAAGTTATCTTATGATAACGCCAGATTCTAATATCGTCCCATACCTATTCAAAAACATTCAAAATAAATAAAGAATATGTTGCACTTGTGATTGATCACGCTCCCAAAATGCTCAGAGATGAACAAACTGACACAAGTTTCAACGCATTGCACACACAATTTAGTTGCTCACTTGGATTTTTTTTTTTTTCATCTCTTGGTGTCATCAATCTACTGAGAAATATTAATATTTTTCATTTAGGCAACATAATAGTTTTTAGGTATTGCAGTTTTCTTGGAAATGAAAATGTACTGTATCTTGTTCTACCTATTTTAAATGTTTGTTATTTTTTTTATAATATAACAGCTATATAATTTATATCTAACTTCAAAGAGTAGCTTTTTTCAGAAAAAGGCATGTTCCTTACACATCAAAACTTAGTAAATGTAAAAAATATAAATAAATAAAACTTTCCCTTTCTTTTACTCCGTTTAGCAAAACAGACTGAAGTTGTATGGTGATTCTGAAGTGGAAATCATTTTTGATTGAAACAAATTACTTTGAATCGGTGACCCCAAAATTGAAATCGAATCATGCAGCAGTAAAAAAGTCCCTCCCCTACTTTTTGGAAATCAAAATATTAATTACTGTCCATTTACTCTTTTTTTCAGCAAAATTTGATCACTTACTAATATTTTTTACAACTTAGTCCACCATGTTTGTTTTGAGCTCGCAGGTCATGTTTTCTCGTTTTTACCCGAGATCTCGTCACGAAAGTCCGTCTGCAGGATCTGGTTATAGTATCTGGTGGCTTTGTGATTAGTTTGTTCATTTGGTTGAAAATCATTTAATTTGTCGTTTGATTTGTCAATCTTATTGGTAGGTTTGTCGGTTATGTGATTTGACTTTCAAGGTTTAACTGTTAATAACCATTTTAATCTTACGTCAACATGAAATACTTCAGACACTTAAAAAAAAAAAAAAAAACTCTACAGATGTGTTCAGTGTCTGTGGTGAAGCGGGAGAAGCTGATGTGACAGACAGGCTGGAATATGGTGTGAAAAGAAGCCATTAATGGTTTGTGATCATGGACTCACATAGGCGGTGGGATTCCAAGC